>NC_135650.1:5706882-6024255 GCF_053574225.1 Canis aureus | reverse complement strand
ACCGGAAAGGGGGCTGAGCAACTCCCCCAAGTAATAACACCTGAAAATCAGCACAACAGGCTCCTCTACCATAAGACCAGATAGACGGACATGGGAAAAACAAATTATTAACAAAGCAGAACTGGAAAGTTTCAGGGGAAGTAAGGGACTTACATTATACAGTATCACAGGATACACCCTCTTTTTTTTTTTTTTTTTGCTTTTTGTTTTCTCTTTGCTGCCCACCCATTCTTCTTTTTTCTTTTCATTTTCTTTCTTTTTTCACTTTTGTTCTTCTTCTTTTTTTTCTTTCCTCTTTCTCTTCCCTCTTTTTCTCCTTTAAGCAATACAACATATTTTTGGCCACTCTGCACTGAGCAAGATGACTAGAAGGAAAACCTCACCTCACAAGAAAGAATTAGAAACAGTACTCTCTCCCACAGAGTTACAAAATCTGGATTAGCAATGTCAGAAAGCCAATTCAGAAGCAATATTATAAAGGTACTGGTGGCTCTTGAAAAAGCATAAAAGACTCAAGAGACTTCACGACTGCAGAATTTAGATCTAATTAGGCAGAAATTAAAAATCAATTGAATGAGATGCAATCCAAACAAGAAGTCCTAAGGATGAGGTTAACAAGGTGGAAGAACAAGTGAGTGACATAGAATACAAGTTGATGGCAAAGAGGGAAACTGAGGAAAAAGGAGACAGACATTTAAAATATCATGAGGATAGATTAAGGGAAAAAAAGTGACAGCATGAGGAAGAAAAACCTATGTGTAATTGGGGTCCTGATAGCGTGGATAGGAACAGAGATCCAGAATATGTATTTGAACAAATCATAGCTGAAAACTTTCCTAATCTGGGAAGCAAAACAGGCATTCAGATCCAGGAAATAGAGAGATCCCCCCTAAAATCAATGAAAACCATTCAACACCTCGACATTTAATAGTTAAGCTTGCAAATTCCGTGATAAAGAGAAGATCCTTAAATCAGCAAGAGACAAGAAATCCCTAACTTTTATGGGGAACATATTAGGGTAACAGCAGACTTCTGCACAGAGATCTGGCAGACCAGAAAGTGCTGGCAGGATGTATTCAGGGTCCGAAATGAGAAAAACATGCAACCAAGAATAATTTATCCAGCAAAGCTCTCATTCAGTATAGAAGGAAAGATAAAGAGCTTCCAAGACAGGCAGGAACTGAAAGAATATGTGACCTCTGAACCAGCTTTGCAAGAAATTTTAAGGGGGACTCTTAAAATTCCCCTTTAAGAAGAACTCCAGTGGAACAATCCACAAAAAAAGGGACTGAATAGGTACCATGATGACACTAAAGTCATATCTTTCAATAGTAACTCTGAACATGAATGGGCTTAATTACCCCCCATCAAAAGGCTCAGCGTGTCAGACTGGATAAAAAAGCAGGACCCATCTATTTGCTGTCTATAAGAGACTCATCTTAGACATAACGACACTTACAGCCTGAAAATAAAACGTTGGAGTACCATTTACCATTCAAATGGTCCTCAAAAGAAAGCAGAGGTAGCCATCTTTATGTCAGATAAACTAAAGTTTATCCCGAAGACTGTAGTGAGAGATGAAGAGGGACACTATATCATACTTAAAGGATATATCCAACAAGAGGACTTAACAATCCTCAATATATATGCCCCAAATGGGGGAGTAGGACCAGATGGCTTCCCTGGGAATTTGATCAAATATAAAGAAGAAACCATACCTATTTTACTAAAGCTGTTTGGAAAGATAGAAAGAGATGGAGTACTTCCAAATTCCTTCTGTGAGGCCAGCATCACCTTAATTCCAAAACCAGACAAAGACCCCTCCAAAAAGGAGAATTATAGAACAATATCCCTGATGAAAATTCTCAACAATATACTAGCCAATTGGATCCAACAGTACAATAAGAAAATTATTCACCATGACCAAGTAGAATTTATTCCCAGGATACAAGGCTGGTTCAACAGTTGTAAAACAATCAATGTGATTCTCATATCAGCAAGTGAAAAACCAAGAAACATATGAACCTCTCAATAGATGCAGAGAAAGCATTTGACAAAATACAGCATCCATTCCTGATCAAAACTCTTCAGAGTGTAGGGATAGAGGGAACATTCCTCAACATCTTAAAAGCCATCTACGGAAAGCCCACAGCAAATATAATTCTCGATACGGAAGCACTGGGAGCCTTTCCCCTAAGATCAGGAATAAGACAGGGATGTCCACTCTCACCACTGCTATTCAACATAGCATGAAATCCATCTTGTCCAGTGTATCATTTAAACATAGACATATGGATGTCAGATATCTGACTAGGATTTCCTAGTCTCAGCAATGAGACAACAAAAAGACATTAAAGGCATTGAAATCGGCAAAGAAGAAGTCAAACCCTCTCTCTTTGCTGATGACATGATACTCTACATGGAACCCAAAAGACTCCACCCCAAGATTGCTAGAACTCATACAGCAATTTGGCAGTGTGGCAGTATAAAATTCAATGCCCAGAAATCAGTGGCGTTTCTATACACTAACAATGATACTGAAGAAAGATAAATTAAGGAGTCAATCCCATTTACAATTGCACCCAAAAGCATAAGATACCTAGGAATAAACCTAACCAAAGATGTAAAAGATCTATACCCTAAAAACTATAGAATGCTTCTGAAAGAAATTGAGGAAGACACAAAGAGATGGAAAAATATTCCATGCCCATGGATTGGCAGAATTAATATTGTGAAAATGTCAATCTTACCCAGGGCAATTTATACGTTTAATGCAATCCTTATCAAAATACCATGGAGTATTTTCAGAGTTATAACAAATTATTTTAAGATTTGAATGGAAACAGAAAAGACCCCGAGAAGCCAGGGGAATTTTAAACATCAATACTATAGCTGGGGGCATCACAATGCCAGATTTGAGGTTGGACTACAAAGCTGTGGTCATCCAGACAGTGTGGTGCTGACACAAAAACAGATACATAGATCAATGAAACAGAATAAGAATCCAGAATCGGACCCTCAACTTTATGGTCAACTAATATTTGACAAAGTAGGAAAGACTATCCACTGGGAAAAAGAAAGTCTCTTCAATCAATGGTGCCGGAAAAATTGGACATCCACATGTATAAGAATGAAACTAGACCACTGTCTTGCACCATTCACAAAGATAAACTCAAAATGGATGAAATATCTAAATGTGAGACAAGATTCCATCAAAATCCTAGAGGAGAACACAGGCAACACCGTTTTTGAACTCGGCCCCAATAACTTCTTGCAAGATACATCCATGAAATCAAAAGAAACAAAAGCAAAAATGAACTATTGAGACTTCATCTAGGTAAGAAGCTTTTGCACAGCAAAGGATACAGTCAACAAAACTAAAAGACAACAGAATGGGAGAAGATATTTGCAAATGACGTATCTGATAAAGGGCTAGTTTCCAAGATCTATAAAGAACTTAATAAAATCACCAGCAAAGAAACAAACAATCCAATCATGAAATGGGTAAAAGACATGAACCTAAATCTCATAGAGGAAGACATAGACATGGCCAACATGCACATGAGAAAATGCTCTGCATCATTTGCCTTCAGGGAAATAAAAATCAAAACCACAATGAGATACCATCTCACACCAGTGAGAGTGGGGAAAATTAACAAGGCAGGAAACCACAAACGTTGGATAGGATGTGGAGAAAAGGGAACTCTCTTGTACTGTTGGGAATATGAAGTGGTACAGCCACTCTGGAAAACTGTGTGGAGGTTCCTCAAAGAGTTAAAAATATACCTGCCCTATGACCCAGCATGGAAGACTCCTAACTCTGGGAAACAACTAAGAGTGGTGGAAGCAGAGGAGGGCGGGGTGGAGGTGACTGGGTGGTGGGCACTGAGGGCGGTACTTGAGGGGATGAGCACTGCATGTTGTTCTGTATGTTGGCAAATTGAACACCAATAAAAAATAAATTTATTATTAAAAAAATAGAGAGATTTATGCCCTCATTACAATGATGCAAGGCAAACAATGTTCTCCCTCCTGTTCTCTGAACAGGACGGCCTTGAAGGACGACCAGGAAATGATGCTCTGGCTGGTTCCCATGGAAGTTAGGATAATCCTGGCAGGATAACCGGGGTGACAATACAGACTGGTCGCTCGGCAGACTGCATGGTGCAATTCAAAATTCAAAGGGTGGACATCTATCCGGCTCATTTGCCTACCCCTCCTCCCTCTCCCTCAGGGGGCTTGGGTGTCCAGTATTCTGGAGAAATGTAGACCTGAGAGATGAGTTGTGCTAGGAACCTATACAAAGCATAAATGCAGTACAGCTTGCAGAAAACTGGACAAAAGCTACTTTTCAAGCAATCTGCCCTTTTCTTTGTTTTATTAATTTCTTAATTTACTCATAAGAGACACAGAGAGAGGTGGAGACATAAGCAGAGGGAGAAGTTCTAAGTAAAAGGCATTATGGTTTGAGGATACGTAGGAGATGATCCCAATATTTTGGTATCATTTCAGACCCGATTTGTGACCCAGCATGTGGTCTGTTCTGGAGAAAGTTCCATGTGCACTTGAGAAGAATGTGTATTCAGTTGACTTTGATATGAAGTTCTGTAGATATCTGTGAAATCCATCTTGTCCAGTGTATCATTTAAAGCTCTTGTTTCTCTGGAGATGTTGTGTTTAGAAGACTTATCAAGTGTAGAAAGCACTAGATTGAACTCACCATGTATAAGAGTATTATTATCTAAGTATGTCTTAACTTTGGTTATTAATTAATATATTTGGCAGCTCCCACATTCGGGGCATATATATTGAAGATTGTTAAGTCCTCTTGTTGGATAGATCCTTTAAGTATTATATAGTGTCCCTCTTCATCTCTCACTACAGTGTTCAGGATAAATTTTAGGTTATCAGATATAAGGATGGCTACCCCTGCTTTCTTCTGAGGACCATTTAAATGGTAAATGGTTCTCCAACCTTTTATTTTCGGGATGTAGGTGTCCTTCTGTCTAAATGAGTCTCTTGTAGACAGCAAATATATGGGTCCTGCTTTTTTATCCAGTCTGACACCCTGTGCCTTTTGATGGGGTCATTAAGCCCCTTCACATTCAGAGTTACTATTGAAAGATTTGAGTTTAGTGTCATTATGATACCTATTCAGTCCTTGTTTTTGTAGATTGTTCCACTGGACTTCTTAAAGGGGAATTTTAAGATTCCCCTTAAAATTTCTTGCAGAGCTGGTTTGGAGGTCACATATTCTTTCAGTTCCTGCCTGTCTTGGAAGCTCTTTATCTCTCCTTCCATTTTTAGTGAGAGACTTGTTGGATAAAATATTCTTGGTTGCATGTTCTTCTCATTTAGGACCCTGAATATATCCTGCCAGCCCTTTCTGGCCTGCCAGGTCTCTGTGGAGAGGTCAGCTGTTACCCTAATATTTTCCCCATAAAAGTCAGGGATTTCTTGTCTCTTGCTCCCTTAAGGATCTTCTCTTTATCTTTGGAATTTGCAAGCTTCACTATTAAATGTCAAGGTGTTGAATGGTTTTTATTGATTTTAGGGGGGGATCTCTCTATTTTCTGGATCTGAATGCCTGTTTCCCTTCCCAGATTAGGAAAGTTTTCAGCTATGATTTGTTCAAATACATATTCTGTACCTCTGTCCGTATTGGCGCCCCTGGGAACTCCAATTAAATGTAGGTTTTTATTCCTCAGGCTGTCACTTAATTCCCTTAATCTATCCTCATGGTATTTTAATTGTCTCTTTTTTCCTCAGTTTCCATCCTTGCCATCAACTTGTCTTCTATGTCACTCACTTGTTCTTCCACCTCATTAAGCCTTGTCCTTAGGACTTCTTGTTTGGATTGCATCTCTTTCAATTAATTTTTAATTTCTGCTTGATTAGATTTAAATTCTGCAGTCATGAAGTCTCTTGAGTCCTTTATGCTTTTTTCTAGAGTCACCAGTAGCTGTATAATAGTGCTTCTGAATTGGCTTTCTGACATTGAATTTTAATCCAGATTTGTAACTGTGGGAGAGAGGACTATTTCTGATTCTTTCTTTCGAGGTGAGGTTTTCCTTTTAGTCATTTTGCTCAGTGCAGAGTGGCCAAAAACAAGTTGTGTTGGGAAAAGGAGAAAAAGAGAGGAGAGAAAGAAGGAAAGAAAAGAGAAAAAGAAAAAAAGGAAGAAAAAAGAGAAGATAAAGAGAAAGAAAAAGAAAGAAAGGAAAAAAGGTAGGGGAAGCAAACAGAAATCAAAAAGAAAAAAATCATGGGAGAGTATCTTCTGATTCTGTATACTTTAAGTCCCTCGACTTCCCTTGGAACTTCTCCGTCTAGCTGTTCTTCTGGTGGAGCAGACTGTTGTGCTGATTTTCAGGTGTTAGCACTTGGGGGAACTGCTCTGCCCCCTGCTTAGTTCAGGGCTCAGTAGGTGTTGTTTACCCCGTGAGGCCCCAGGAGGAACAACCGCAGTGGTGGTGACCAGCTCTGCAGCCTTGAATTCAGCTTCCGCTCTAACTACAGTGCTCTCCCTCTGCAGGGGCCTGGATTCCCTGGAGGCGGGGCCACTCATCTGCTCAGCTAGGGTCAGGAGTGTTCTTGCTGTCCAGCGCCCTCCTGGCCTCTGTCTGTCCCACCCAGAGGTCGGATCCTGGGCTGCCTCCCTGGCGCCCTTTGCTCCCAGGGCCTGCGCTGTTGGATTCACGCTCCTGGCTGGGCAGCCCCCTCTCTGTGTATCTGCCCTCTGAACCCCTCAGAGTTGCTCCCAGGGCCACGCAGCCCCCTCTCTGCAGAGACACCACCCGAGCCCCTCCGAGCTGCTCCCGGGTCCAGCTGTGTGCACGCTGTAGCCCTTTAGGAAGCTCCGGGCACTCTCCCTGGGGTTCAGGTGTCTGTTAGTGTCCCAGGGAGCCTGAGGGTATCCCCGCCTCTCCTGGGGTCCTGCTCTAAGTCCCTACAAATGCCTTTCCACCCGGGGAGATTGGTGAAGTTCCTGCTTCTCATGGACGGTGTTTCCTGTCCTGGGAGCACTCGCCCCAGCCTTATCCCGGCTCCTTGTGGGGCCTTTCCCCCTTGGATTCCTTTTATTTCTTTATTTCTTTTTCCCCCATCTTTGTATCTTGATAGAAGCATGAACTTAAAAAAAAAAAAGAAGCATGAACTCTTCTCACTGTAGCATTCCAGCTATTCTCTCTTTAAATCTCAGGCCAAATTCGTAGATTTTCAGGGTGATTTGAAGTTTATCTAGATAATTTGGTGGGGACAGGTGACTTGGGGGCACTACTCTTCCACCATCTTGCCCCCCCCATTTCTTTTTTAAAAGACTTTACTTTTTATTTCATGGAGAGAACACTGAGTGCACAATTGCAGCCTGTGGGGGTATGGTAGGGGCAGAGTTGGAGGCAAGAGGAGTGGGAAAGAATTTCCAGCTGACTTCTTGCTGTGCAGGGAGCCTGACTCAGGGTGCAATTTCAGGACCCTGATATTCTGACTTGAGCTGAAAGCTAGAGTCCAACACTCAACCAGCAGAGCCACCCAGGATCTCCTTAGCCTGTTAGTTTCTTAACCACCCCAAGGACCCTTGAAGTTAGTTCTCACCTGACTTGCTGGGAAATTGAATATCAGGGAGATGATGTGACCTATTCAGAGTCACAGAGCCCATAGGGGGAAAAGTTATGATTCTAGTGAGGTCCCCAGATTCCAAATGCCACAGTCTTAACAATGCTTCTGTCCCGTTGCCTAAGGCAGTTGCTAATTATTGAGTTTATAGGATGTGCTGGAGAATACAGAGATAAATAAGACAGACTCACTCTCTAAATGGTTTGCCCTGTGTCCACTCTCCTGGGAAACCTGTCCCCATTTCTCTCTAGTATCTAGCACACAGCTTGGCACAGAGTAATGCCTCAGTTATTATGGAATAAATCAATTGCACTTATGTCAGAGACTTTCCTCTTTTTTTATAAGATTTTATTTATTTTTTCATGCAAGACACACAGAAAGAGACATACGGAGAAACAGTCTTCCTGGGGGAAGACTGATGTGGGACTGGACCACAGGACTCCCAGGATCATGACCATAACTGAAGGCAAATGTTCAATCAGTGAGCCACTCAGGTGTCTCTGGCAGAAGATTTTCTGTGGTCCATTCCAGGGACGGTAGATCACAGATGATGTCCTGGAACATCATCTTTGTCCTCTCCAGGCATCTTTTTGAGTCCTTTACTTTGGGTTTGTTGACTCAATACCACAAGGCCATCCCAAGAGTCACTTCGGGTCCTGGATTACTGCTCTTTAAAAAAACCCTGGTTTAGGGTGATTTTTCCAGTGGTACATGCTTCTTCATTTTCTCCATGTTCTTAGGTTTCTTTGGAGACTTCATCCCTGTGCAGAATATAGTAAGTTCTCTAGGTGCCTTCCCCTGAAATACATATTTAAACCTACTTTTTGCCTCCAGTTTCCAGGCCTTCTTAGACCTGAATATAAGTGTCTCTGCTGCAGAGGATTCTTGGAGGCCACAGATATCTCAAGCCAACAGATTCACTTCTTAAAGGGAGGAAGAGGGTTATTCAATCAGCAAATTCTTATTAATTACCGCCATGTGCTCTGCTTCCTGCTAGGTGCTGGTAACCACAGGGGACAGCTGCAGCATCCAGGTGGGTCAGAAGGCCACTCGGGGAAGCAGGGCTCAGCAGTTCCTGGGTTCTCAGCCCACAGACTCAGACTGGGCTCTCGGGCGTCTGTAGATTTTCACCTCTCCGTGGTGCCTGGGCTTTTCTTCTCCTGGCCTCTCATATTAGTCTTCTGGAGCAGGCTTATCCAAGATAAGCATGGATGAGTGCTAGTCAGGTTCCTTAGTGCTTCTGCTCTAGAGTATATCCTACAGGCATGCAAAAAATTCAGCTGCTGTTAATGTTACAAGTTCAAAGCAACCCTCATCCTAACTTCCTCAGCAGAATGTCAGAAACCTCTTCCTCTCCTTTTTGTTGCTAATAATAATAATAACCAATACTAACAAAAGTTTTAGTCATTCATTGAGCACATATGTATGGAGCACTGTGGGGACCCTGGGGCTGTCGGGTGAACAAGACCACATGTTTGGCTGAGACATGGTGAGCATGGATGACATGATGCTTGGCTGTGAAGTGCCAATCCTCATTTTGCAGGGTCTGAATCTTCCCCATAGTTTTAGACTACTTTATGGAAAAAATGAAAACTTCAAAAACAAGTTTTGTTTCCAAAGTGGCAATCTGCAGATTTAAGAAAACTTTGAAATAATGATGGCACCATAAAACCCAGGAAATAACATATTCGTGTATTTATTATCATATGTACCACTTTTTCTGATTTATTCATTTACATATTTTGCTGGCATGGTCTTTGATCAGTTCTCCATAGGACATAAATGTTTTATTTATTTAACAGAGAACAGTGTCTGGGTAGGTGTGCTAGGGAGCAGAAGAGGGGAAGGGAGGGGGACAAGTACACTCCCCCCTGACAGAAAGCCTATCAAAGAGCTTGAACCCATGATCCTGAGATTATGACCTGAGCATAAATCAAGAGTCAGATGCTTAACCTATCCAAGCACCCCAGGGTAGTGCTTTTTCTAATATAATCCTTTTTTAAAAAAAATGATATTTATTTATTCATGGAGACACAGAGAGAGAGAGGCAGAGACACAGGCAGAGGGAGAAGCAGTATCCTCCCAGGGCCTCTGATGCAGAATATGATCCTGGATCCTGGGCTTATGTGTTAACCTGAAGGCAGAAGCCCAACCACCGAGCGCCCCCCCAGGCGTCCCTCTAAAAAGTTCTATAGAACAAGAAAAATGATAGTCTTCCTTCTAACACAGAAGAGAGAAATTAATGCTTTCTTAGCCATAGTTTAGAAAGGGATGTGTCATTTGTCATCAGTGGTGAGACTATCTAAATTTTTGAGATTGTTGTCATATGTGAGACACACTTTATTGAACTATCAGCATGTGAGAATACCCATAATATGTGTATTTTGAGTTTTCTTTGTGAACTGATTAAATTTTAATTCTCTGTAGGAAGATCAGTCATTAAGTAGTTTTTCAATGTAAAGAGATCTGTAAAGAGTTTTCCATTTTCTTGATTTCATGATAAACCAGTGAGAAACTTTATCTATTCTTCAATATGCTTAAAACTTACCACTCTTTTTAAATTTAATTTTCAAATAACCTGAATGCCCAATCTTTGATTTTATTTGCAATTTAACTCTTCCTCTTCATGTATGATTGCTTTTACTAAGAAAAAAAACCTTTTTGTTATAATTGTCATTGTTTGGTGCATTTATAACTATATAATTGTCATTGTTTTGTGCATTTATAACTATATAACTATAACTATAATGTATTATTGAGTGTATTCCTGTAGGAATGGATTAATAGCATAATTCTCTTGGCCTGAAGCTGAATGTCCTGAGTACTCCAGTTTGTTAATTAATGGAAGGGGCCCTAGATCTTGCATATTTATGGCCTGAAAATTAGAGGAAAAAAGTATTGGACACCAAATGTTTTCTTTGGGGATTAAGGATGCAATGTACTCCCACAAAAGCACTATATATCAATTTTCTTCATAAGTTCTAAAAGGAAGACCATCTTATCATGTAAAGAGTTGGAAAGATGTAACTTCAGAGAATAATAACCATAGCCTTTTCCAGGCAGGGTCAAGTGGTAACTTCTGTCACTAGTTTATAGATTTGAGTCTTGTCCATTACCTCCCAGCTATGTGATCCTAGGTAAGCCACCTGTCCTCTCTGTGCCTCCCTCCTCCTTATCAGGTTGGTTGGGAGTATTAGGCCATCTAACTTGTCCAAAGCCCTCCCTTGGCTGGCTCCAGCAGCTGGCAGAGCAATCTTTCATTATTCATGAGGCAACAGTGCCAGAAAAAGGCTCTTATTCCAGGTACAGACAAGCTGCTGCTGTGCAGCAAGGAGGAATGGAGGATCTGAAGACTGGCAGTGGGTGGGCACCTGGTGAGCTGGCCAATGTGGGGCAAAACCAGGGAGAAAAGCCATAAATATTCATGGCATCACGACTTAATTGTACCCTTACCTGACACTATATGCGAAAGTTAATTCAAAATTGACTAAATGCCAAAACATAAGGCAAACCCATAAAACAGGACAAAAGCTGCATGACCTTGGATTTGGCAATGATTTCTGTATATGACAACAAAAGTCCAGGCAACAGAATAAAAACAGATAAATATAGGATGTCAAGGTGGCTCAGCAATTTAGACTGCCTTGGGCCCAGAGTGTGATCCTGGAGTCCTGTGATCAAGTCCCACATCTGGCCCCCTGTATGGACCCTGCTTCTCCCTTTGCCTGTGTCCCTGCCTCTCTCTCTGTTCCTCTCATGAATAAATACATAAAACCTTTTAAAGAAATAGATAAATGGAGGCATCAAGGTTCTTCTTCTGGATCCAAAGACCAATCTGAGTTTTCCTTGATATTTTACACTTTTAAGGATGTTTTTTTTTATTCTTTTTTTTTTAATTTATGATAGTCACAGAGAGAGAGAGAGAGGCGCAGAGACACAGGCAGAGGGAGAAGCAGGCTCCACGCACCGGGAGCCCGATGTGGGATTCGATCCCAGATCTCCAGGATCGCGCCCTGGGCCAAAGGCAGGCGCCAAACCGCTGCGCCACCCAGGGATCCCCAAGGATGTTTTTTAAATTCTTGGAGAGAGGGAAAGATAATAAGCAGGGGGGTGGAGGGGCAAGATGGTGGAAGAGTAGGATCCTCAATTCACCTATCCCTACCAAATTACTAGATAACTTTCAAATCAGTCTGAAAACCTAGGAATTTGGTCTGAGATTTAAAGAGAGAACAGCCAGAATGATACAGTGAGAAGAGTTTGTGCTTCTATCATGGTAGGAAGACAGAAAAATATATAAAGAAATAAAAAAGCATCCAAGGTCGAGGGGCCCAATGAGGAGCCAGGCTAAGGCCATGTGGCAAGTACCCCCAGGACAAGGAACTCCAGCCTCAGAGTAACAGGAGCTTCACCAATCATTCCGGATGGAAAGGTGCCTTCAGGAAGTTGGAACAAGATCCCAGGAGGGGCGGGGATGCTCTCAGCCTCCCAGGGACACTAACAGAGGACCTGCACCTCAGGGACGAGCGCAACACACACTGTGGGTCAAGCTCCTTAAAGGGCTGCAGCGTGCCCTGCTGAGGCCCAGAAGCAGCTCAGCAGCATCTCAGGCGGCCGCTACACAGAGGGGCTCCTCAGCCCCAGGAGCACAATTACAGTGGCGCAGTCCCCAGAGCCCAGGGTGCTCAGGGACACAGCCCACAATCCTGCACTCCCCCCAGGACAGGCAGAGGGCAGAAGTGCTCAGGACAGCAAGGATGCTCCTGCCACTGAGCAGCCCCCATGCTGTGCAGATCTGTGGCCCCGACCCCTGGAGTACCCAGGTCCCTGTGGACTGAAAGCTGACATAGTTACTGCAGGAGCTGAATCCAGATTTGGAGAGTGGGCCACTGCCACTATTGCTGTTACTCCTGGGGCCTCACAGGATAAACAACCCCACTGAGCCTCACAGTGGCCTCACTGTGAGAACTTAGAACTTACAGGTTATTCACAATAATGTCATATTAGTCTGTTATCGGGAAAAAAAAGATGTTTCATAAAAGTGAATTTTCTGGATAATGGAATTTTTAAAAATATAACTACCAAACTATTAGCACTGTTATGAAATCTTTCTAAAACACTACATATTTTTATGATTTTTTTAAAAAGTACCATGAAAATGCAAAAGAAACAGGATAAACAACTCCCAGTGTACCCTGCTCCAGTAAGGGGGATGAGCAGCTCCCCCAGGTGCTCACACCTGAGAATCATCAAAGCAGGCCCCTCCCCAAGAAGTCCAGCTTGAAGGACAAGGGAAAAAAAGTTATTGACCAAGCAGCACTGGTAAGTTCCAAGGAAGTCCAGATATTTAGAGTATATAGATTCAAAGTCTACTCCCCCCCCTTTTTTTTTTGTTTTCTATTTGCTTCCCCCACATTTTTCCCTTTTTTTCTTTTTTTTTCCTGTTTTCTCTCTTCTCTCTTTTTCTCGTTTTCCCAGTACAGCTGTTTATGGCTACTCTGCACTGAACAAAATGACTAGAAGGAAAAACTCACCTCAAAAAAAAAAAGAAAGAATCAGAAACAGTCCTCTCTCCCACAGAGTTACAGTGTTTGGATTACTCTGCAATGTCTGAAAGCCAATTCAGAAGCACAATTATAAAGCTACTGGTGGATCAAGAAAAAAGCATCAAGGACTCAAGAGATGTCATGACTGCAGAATTTAGATCTAATCAGGTAGAAATTAGAAATCAATTAAAGGAGATGCAATCCAAACTAGAGTTCCTAACGATGAAGTTTAACGAGGTAGAAGAATGAGTGACAGAGAAGACAAGTCCATGGCAAGAAGGAAACTGAGGAAAAAAGAGAAAAACAAAAGATCATGAGGATAGGTTAACGGAAAGAAATGGCAGACTGACAGACTCAGAAGGAAAACTCTATGTTTAATTGGGGTTCTTGAGGGCACTGAAAGGGACAGAGGTCCAGAATATGTATTTGAACAAATCATAGCTGAGAACTTTCCTAAAGTGGGAAAGGAAACAGACATTCGGATCCAGGAAATACACAGATTCTCATCTGTAATCAATAAAAACCACTTAGCAACTTAACATTTAATAGTGAGGGCAACCGTGGTGGTGCAGCAGTTTGTAGCCAGCCTGCAGCACAGGGCATGATCCTTGAGGACACTAGAGTGTGTCCCATGTCAGGCACTCTGCGTGGAGCCTGCTTCTCAGTCAGCCTGTGTCTCTGCCTCTCTCTCACTCTCTGTGTCTCTATGAATAAATAAACTCTTTTAAATAATAATAAATAAATAATAAATACATTTAATAGTGAAACTTGTAAATTCCAAAGATAAAGAGAAGATACTTAGAACAGCAAGAGACAAGGAAGAAATATTAACAGTAGACCTCTCCACAGAGACCTGGCAGGCCAAAAAGGGCTGGCAGGATATATAAAGCGTCCTAAATGAGAAGAACGTGCAGCTGAGAATACTTTATCCAGCAAGGCTCTCATTCAGAATAGATTGAGAGATAAACAGCTTCCAAGACATATAGAAACTGAAAGAATATGTGACCACCAAGCCGGCTCTACAAGAAATACTAAGGGGGACTCTGCAATAGAAAGAGGAAGTCCAAGGAAACAATCCACCAAAAGATGGTTGAATAGATATCTTGATGACACTAAATTCATATCTTTCAATAGCATCTCTGAACGTCAATGGGCTTAATGACCCCATCAAAACGCACATGGTTTCAGGATGGATAAAAAAGCAAGACCCATCTATTTGCTGTCTATAAGAGAGTCATTTTAGACATAAGGACACATACAACCTGAAAATAAAAGGTTGGAGGACCATGTACCATTCAAATGGTCCTCAATAGAAAGCAGGAGTAGCCATTCTGATATCAGATAAATTAAAGTATATCCCAAAGACTGTAGTGAGAGATGAATGAGACACTATATCATTTTTTTTTGAGACACTATATCATATTTAAATGATCTATCCAACAAGAGGACCTAACACTCATGAATATTTATGCCCCAAATATGGGAATGTCAAGTATATCAATCAATTATTAACGAAGTTAAGATATACATAGATAATAATATACTAATATTTCGTGACTTGAATGTAGCACTTTCTACAACTGACAAAACTTCTAAGCGCAATATCTCAAAAGAAATGAGAACTTTAAATGACACACTGGACCAGATGGATTTCACAGATATTTACAGAACTTTATGTCCAAACGCAATTGAATACATATTCTTCTCAAGTGCACATGGTACTTTATCCAGAATAGACCACATACTGGGTCACAAATCAGTTCTTAACCAATACCAAAAGATTGGGATGGTCCCCTGCATATTCTCAGACCATAATGCCTTGAAATTAGAATTAAGTCAGAATTAAATTAGAAGAAGTTTGGAAGGGTTTCAAACATGTGGAGGTTAGGGACCATCCTGCTAAAAGATGAAAGGGTCAACCAGGAAATTAGAGATGAATTTAAAAGATACATGGAAACTAATGAGAATGAAGTTACAACCTTTAAAAATCTTTGGGATACAGCAAAAGCAGTCCTGAGGGGGAAATACATCACTATACAAGACATCCACCCAAAAACAGGAATGAAGTAAAAAAAAAAAAAAAAAAAGCTAACTTTGCACCCCAAGGAGCAGAAGAAAGAACATCAAATAGATCCTACATCCAGCAGAAGAAGAGAGTTGATAAAGATTCGACCAGAACTCAATGAAATGGAGACCAGAAATGTGGAACAGATCCACAAAACCAGGAGTTGGTTCTTGGAAAGAATTAACAAGATAGATAATCAATTAACCAGCCTTATTAAAAAGAAAAGAGAAAAGACTCAAATTAATGAAATCATGAATGAAAAAGGAGAGATCACCAACAATACCAAGGAAATACTAATGATCTTAAAAACATATTATGAGCAATTTACACCAATAAATTAGTCAATATAGAAGAAATGGATGCATTTCTGGAAAACCACAAACTACCATAACTGGATTAGGAAGATAGAAAACCTTAACAGGCCAATAACCAGGGAGGAAACTGAAGCAGTCATTGAAAACCTCCCAAGACACAAAAGCCCAGGGTCAGATGGCTTCCCTGAGGAACTGTACCAAACGTTTAAAGAAGAAACCATACCTATTCTACTAAAGCTGTTCAGAAAGATAGAAAGAGATGGAATACTTCCAAACTCGTTCTATGCATACTGGTTGTATGATCTTATTTGGATAAGATTTTAAACTAAGTCGTGAGTATAGATCACAAGGAGTCATGAGGCAAAACGTCTGGGATGATGAAATTTATACCTTAATTAGGTACTGATTACACTAAGGATGTCTTTGCCAAGAGTCATCACATTTTATAAGTAAGAACTGTGCATTTTTTTGTAGGGTAATCTTAATTCAATAAGAACTAAACTAAGCAAACAAAATTTGTTAGGGAAGGAAATGAGATATTAAGGATATAGAATTAGAAATTTGCGGTTTTAGATTCCATAATTTGGACATCTATTCTATAAATTCAGTCCATTCCTCCTAATTTACAAACCTTGAGAACTAGGCTAATGATTTTTTCTTTGTTTGTAAAATCACTAGGGAGTGTCAGGAATTCTTAAAAGGTTGTGAGATAAGGCACTGATCTTGAAAAAAATGTACTTGGAATTAATGTAAACCTTGCATGCTAGGGGACATGACACACTACTATAAGTAGAAATGAAGCTCATTATCTTTGCTATTAATTTCCTTTAAAATATGAATGCCTTTGCTCTATTGGACTTATTTTTTCTATACCTATCCTATTTTTAAATGACTTTAGTACTCAATCAGAGAATGACAGTTATCATATGGTTTCACTCAGGTGGAAATAGTACTGATGATCATAGGGGTAGAGGAGAGAACTAAAACATACTACTTCTAAATGCAAAAGTCTATAAAAATCAAGATAAAATCAGACAAAGTTTGATATTTTCCATGAAATCATAAAAGGGGCTACTTTCTGATCCATCCTATGAGACCTCTGTGATCATAATACCAAAATCAGACAATTGCTGATATAAAATATGAAAAGGAGGAAAAGGCATTGACTCTCTTTAAATCAAATAAGCCAACCCAACCCAACCTAATCCAAACAAGTTAGCATAAAAGACTTTGAAAATATTAGATAGGGTGCCTGGGTGTCTCAGTGGTGGCTATTCTGTCATTGGCTCAGCAAGTGATCCTGGGCTCCTGGGATGGAGTCCTGCATTGGGCTCCTGCATGGAGCCAGTTTCTCCTTCTATCTGTCTCTGACTCTTTCTCAGTGTTTCTCATGAATAAATAAATAAAATCTCTGAGAATAAAATTAACATTAAAATATTAGATAAATGGGATGCTGTTGGAAAATTTGTCATGAAGGAAGTGAACTGAAAAGTAAATGTTTTAGAAATAACTCCCCTTTTCTGGCTATAAGTAAAGACTTATTTCTAAAGCATAAGGGAAGCAGGGGAATCTGGGGGAAAATCAGAGATGAAGACAAACCATGAATGACCCTTTATGTTTTTTTTTTAATTTTATTTATTTATGATAGGCACACACTGAGAGAGAGAGAGAGAGAGAGAGAGACATAGGCAGAGGGAGAAGCAGGCTCCATGCATCGGGAGCCTGACGTGGGATTCGAACCCGGGTCTCCAGGATCGCGCCCTGGGCCAAAGGCAGGCGCTAAACCACTGCACCACCCAGGGATCCCATGTATGACCCTTTAAGTCAAGGAAGAAACTGATGGTTGTTGGAGGGGTGTTGGGTGGGGGGAAGAGTAACTGGGTGATGGGCATTAAGGAGGGTACGTCATGTCATGAGTGTCAGGTTTAATCTGATCGGTAGTAAAATGAAATAGAGAGGCCAGGCGAAAGTTGGTTTAAACAGGCTTCTAATGGGATGGATTCTGGGACCAGGTTGTGGCCTGCAGGGGAGGGAGAGAGTGGGGAAGTAATGGGCCAGGAAGTTGTTTAGAGAGGAGTGCAAGCGGGCTTTTTAAGAGGGGATGGGTAAGGGGTGGTGTGTCTCTACTGAGTGATAGGTGTTAGGCACATTACTGGTGAAGTCAGTGTGGGGCAATAACTGCCCATGCCCTTATATGGGGTCTGCATAAAATATGGTTTTATATGACAAGTTGCCATGATGGCAACAAAGTCATGAGTCTACCGCCATTTTGTTGGTGCCTCCCCATCACTCTGTATAGAACATCCAGGGCTCATTGTTGGGCAAGGATGAGGTACAGTTGTATGTATGTCTGACCAGAGACTGTGTTTTTAACTGCAACATGGTGATGCCTTTCTTAGTGGACCCCACATAACCCTAGGCCACCCCAGTAGCCCACACCCCTATATTCAACTCTTTCCTCAACAACATGCATTCCCGAAATGCATGATGTGATGGTCACCGCTGAGTGCCTCATGTGTTCTTCCTCCTGCTTTCGTGTCCTCCCTGGCTCTGTGGCCTCAGAGTAGTCTGTCCTTACTCCATGTCCTGGACCTCAGTTTCCTTGTGTACAGAATGAGAAAACAGCTGATTGTCATGCTTACCTCACTAGGTCCACGTGAAGTGCAAGTGATGACTGTAAGAGCAATTTGTAGACTTTTAGGTCCAGTGGCACATCAGTGAGTGCAGCATGAAACAGTGGACAACTGAGGGCCCAGACAGGATAGATAGAAAGGCCTCAGTGTTGAACAATTAGGGCAGAACTGATCTATAGTGTAGCCTCAGAAATAATCTTTATAAAATTACAAATAAAAATACAGAGCAAGGGATGCCTGGTTGCACAGTGCTTGAGTGTCTGTATTTGACTTGGGGTGTTATCCCAGAGTCCCGATATTGAGTCCCACATTGGACTTTCTGCATGGAGCCTGCTTCTCCCTCTACCAATGTTTCTGCCTCTGTGTGTATAACTAAGGAATAAATAAATAAATTAAATAAACAAATAAATAAAATCTTTAAAAAAAACAAATATAGAACAAAATAAGGATAGGGACTGTGAAAGAAGCAACATGGGAAGAAGAGGCCCAGATAGGGCTGATCCTCTGTACTCCAGGGTGAGAAAAGAGATCCATAGGTGTAAGAACTGACCCTATGTGTTTCAATGTGGGGAAGAAGAAAGGAAACTCACTTTTCTTCAAGAGTTTATTTATTTATGTATTCATGAGACAGACAGAGAAAGAGAGAGAGAAAGAGAGAGAGGCAGAGTCATAGGCAAAGAGAGAAGCCGACTCCCTGATGGAAGCTTGATGTGGGACTTGATCCCAGTATCACCGGGATTACACAATTGGCAGAAGCTCATCCACTGAGCCACTCAGGCTTCTTGGAAACTCACTTTAGTAGGTGGTTGTGGTGGTCCCAGCAAGTGACTAGAGAGTGCAAGGAGTTTAAAAGAGGATAGAGAGTGGACAGATTCAAGGACCCCGAGGATTACAGAATAATGATCAATGATGGGCTGAAGGCTTTCCCTTAAGGTCAAGAACACGACAAAGATGCCTCTTTTCACCACTTCTGTTTTGCAATGACCTGGAAGTTTTAGTTCACCCATACTAAATACTAGTTTTGGGACTGTTGCTTACTATGAATGGAGCGCTACAGAGTATGGAGACACTTGGTTACCAGCATGGGTTGAACTGCACTGTTGACTACCCATGGTCTTAGGACTCTAAAATGTACTGTGTGAGGACTTTTTTTAGTTGTTTTTGTTCTTTTGAGAATGTTGACTGAGTCCATCTTGTGGTGTCAGTGGGACATATCTCCTGGGGAGTCTACCTCACTCTATCTCGTTCTCACTTTCTCTGTATTTCTATGTTCCTCTGTCTCTACTCCCTCTCTCTGTCTCTCTGTCTTGCTTTCCCTCTGTTTTTCTGTATCACACACTGCAGAGTCAACTAGTAACCTCCCCCTAGCCTGTTGCATTCATACTCACTTCATGCACAGAGAATATGTTGGTCTCCTAGGAATGTAATAACATGGACCTATTTTCTTACCTGGGAGAGCTACCTATCTCATACATTTCAAAGCTTCAGGAACATGGAATCTGGGTGTCTATCCAGACTGAGGACAACATGCTGCCCCATTTGCCTTACTATTAATAGATTTTCCTAAGTAAGACACTGATTTCAGAATACATACCAGTTTCAGTGCTTCCTTAGATGACCTGCATTCACACAAAAGAGGATAAGATGGGGGGTCAGTTCATGTGTGTAGTTTGTCATTGGTTCTCCTGGTGACTATTTAACACCAAAGGGGCAAAAATAGTAGTGTCAAAGACCACAAGAGGAAGCACAGATTGCACGGATGGAGAAAGCCTGAGCATTTCCTGGGGGATAGATATCTCTATTTGATTGAAACTGTCAATTCTAAATTTAGATTCAAGGCAAGAAACTGCTTCGTAGTAAATGTCCCCACTGCAGTTAATATCCTCCCCTTCCAACACACCAACAAAATGGTCCTTGCACCGAAAAAATACCCTTTCATTATCTTACGTGTATTCAATTCAAAAAGAAGAAAATCAAGAGACCAGCATTTCAAATTCACGCAAAACTGGTCAGGCTTATCCAAGAAGTGCATGGAAAGTCATTGATATTTGGTGGGCAAAATCTGGCATCACAGCCTTGGCAACATGTAGGACACAGAATTTACTGCATTGGTGGTGCTGCTCAGGTATTAGTGATATCAGTGTTTATATGGATCCAGGGGATGACTGCATGGTAATGACTGGGTAATAAGCATAAAGGGAGCTACTGCTAGGCCATCCTCATTGGTGGATGAGGAAAGACTTTCAGCTCAGGCCAAGATCCCAGGTCCTGGAATCCATCTTCTCTTTGGGCACCCTGCTCAGCAGGGTTGTGGTCCTCACCTTTCCTCTGGTCTTCTCCAGTGTGTATGGTCTCTCTTGCTGTATCTCTGTCTTGAATAAAGAAATAAAACTTTTTTTTTTTAAAGGCAATGAAAGGGATCCTTGGGTGGCTCAGCAGTTTCATGCCTGCCTTTGGCCCAGGACGTGATCCTGGAGTCCTGGGATCAAGTCCCGCATCAGGCTCCTAGCATGGAGCCTGCTTCTCCCTCTGCCTGTGTCTCTCCCATGCTCTCTCTCTCTCTTTATGTCTATCAGAAATAATTAAAAATAAACCTATAAAAAATGCAATCACAACTTTAAGTAACATGAAATAACTAATGTAAAATAGAACTGATGTACACATCAATTGTAATGATGAGGTCCCTTTGCTCACAGAGCTTACTGTGAAGCACAGCTAAATGTTCCTACCTTCTTGACATCTTTGAAAACCATTTATGCCTCTGTAGATTGACATATGCTGTCATCTCTTTTGTCCCATTTTGCACTTGATTTTAAACATCTTTTGGTGATCTTGAGCAATGTTTGGCAATCGTTCAATCTGTTCTATTTAGTATATTCTCTTTTATTTATTCTCTAACCTGTTGTTATAAAAATCATCCATTATGGGAGAGATTTAAAGATTTAATATATACCATTTACAAATATCCATAGTTGTGAAAAGGAGGGGAGAGGGTCAGCTTCCACATATCCATTAAAAAAGTCATAGGGTGAAAAGTAAAGCAAAGGGAAAGTGATCAATGTAATGGTAATAGTACTCTATGGAGACACATGGTATCTAACTTGGGGTGAGTGCAATTTCAATAAACAAGTGTCAATCATAGATGGTACACCTTAAATAATGTAGCTTTGTGGGTCATCTTACCACGAATTAAAAGCAGTAATAATCTAGTCACCAGGGTGGCTCTTTTGGTTGAACATCACCCTTTGGCTTAGGTCATGTTCCCAGGTTCCTGGGTTACATAATATTATGTAAATGTCAAAACAATCCCTAATGCAGAACAGTACTTAATATAAGTGGTCAATATCAATGATAATAATATTTCTACACCAGTTTGTTCTTTGTGATAACTGTTCCAAACTGATGTAGGTGTGAATAAGTGTGGACATTGTGTGCCAAAGGATAGTGTGATAGGGTAATTTTTATATTATATGCTGCATTTTTAGATCAACCTGACCCTAATGTCAGTAATATGGTCTATTTATTAAAACATTATAAGAGTTTATTTGCTAATATTTAACAAGGACTAATATGTCCAAATGATAGCAATATCTACCATTAAGTCAGACCAAATAAGAGTTCTGAATGCCATTTTACTATTTTGGCTATAAATTAATGACTGAAGTTTTCCTTATTTTTTTATGGCAGACAATTTAAATTAAGATTTTCTTTTTTAAAATTTTTTATAATAAATTTATTTTTTATTGGTGTTCAATTTACCAACATACAGAATAACACCCAGTGCTCATCCCATCACGTGCCCCACTCAGTACCCATCACCCATTCACCCCCACCCCCCACCCTCCACCCCTTCCACCACCCCTAGTTCATTTCCCAGAGTTAGGAGTCTTTATGTTCTGTCTCCCTTTCTGATATTTCTCACACATTTCTTCTCCCTTCCCTTATATTCCCTTTCACTATTATTTATATTCCCCAAATGAATATATAATCTTAGTCCTTCTCCAATTGACTCACTTCACTCAGCATAATACCCTCCAGTTCCATCCATATTGAAGCAAATGGTGGGTATTTGTCATTTCTAATGGCTGAGTAATATTCCATTTTATACATAAACCACATCTTCTTTATCCATTCATCTTTCGATGGACACTGAGGCTCCTTCCACAGTTTGGCTATTGTGGACATTGCTGCTAAAAAAATCAGGGTGCAGGTGTCCCGGCATTTCATTGCATCTGTATCTTTGGGGTAAATTCCCAACAGTGCAATTGCTGGTTTATACGGCAGGTCTATTTTTAACTCTTTGAGGAACCTTCACACAGTTTTCCAGAGTGGCTGTACCATTTCACATTCCCACCAACAGTGTAAGAGGGTTCCCTTTTCTCCACATCCTCTCGAACATTTGTGGTTTCCTGCCTTGTTAATTTTCCTCATTCTCACTGGTGTGAGTTGATATCTCAATGTGGTTTTGATTTGTATTCCCCTGATGGCAAGTGATGCAGAGCATTTTCTCATGTGCATGTTGGCCATGTCTATGTCTTCCTCTGTGAGATTTCTCTTCATGTCTTTTGCCCATTTCATGATTGGATTATTTTCATACATGAAACATAAAGAATGTGGCTTATTATACATGCCTTATATTTGTCTTCAGTATGGCACCCTGAGAAAAATTGAATAATGGTTATTTTTTTTTGTAGAGAGGGCAAAAGAGAAAGTGTAAGGAAGAGGCAGAGGGAAAGGAAGAGAATACTAAACAGGTTCCATGTTGAATATTGGTGGATCTGATGATTTTTAGATCATGACCAGAGCTGAAAACCAGGAAGTAGAAACTTAGATGACAGAGACACCCAGGTGCCCCTACAAAAATATTTCTTGAGTCAATTTAATGGATGAACTTTCATGTTACCTTCCATTGGCTCCTTTGATTGGTGAATTTCTGTTTCTACAAACTTGAAAATTTTTGCTCACTTTTCAGGCCAGGTGTAAGCAGGAGGTTTCATCAATCTTTTTTGTTTTGAGTTTTGACAGTGGAATCTGGGAAATGAGTGACCATAAAAAGAACTGCTGATATCTTTATCTTATAAGACCATCTAAAATGAATAATCACATTATCAGAGTTCCAAATTTGATCCCATTACTGGTCATTTGCCTTGCAGAGAAACATTAATCAGAGTGGAGTGCTGAAAGGCTTTGGAGAAGCCACATTCTTAAAGTACCCAACAGAGAATATAAACTGATAAAGACACGATGAAAAACAACATGGACTCCCCACCAATATTTCAAAAGATCTGTCATATAAATTACCAATCTGAAATTTGGAAAATTGGTTGCAAAGTGTTGAAATATTAACTTCACAAAGATATCTGTGCATGATATGCAGCATCATGCACAACACATAAGAAAAAAGGAAAGGGTGTCACATCCATTGATGAACAAAAGGATAGTTAAATTAGTCAACCTGTACAATGAAATATTGTGCCACATTAAGAGTAAGGACATCACAACGGTGTTGTGACATGATGACCAGGGAGGCCAGTATGTTCAGAGAAATAAGGAAGCAGTGTAGACAAATAGTGCATAATGGAACTTATATGTGGAACCTAGAATATTAAATACACAGCATCAGAAAATAGAAGAGGAGCCAAAAGGAGGAACAAAGGGGCAAATGATGCAGTTAGGGTACAAAGCTTCAATAATACAAATTCAATGTGTTCTGGAATTCTATCTGCACCCAAGGGACTATGATAAGCAACACTCTATTATATGCTTGAAAATCATGACGAGATTAGGTGATATCAAATGCACTTAATGTCAAAGAACAACAAGAAAATTGCTAGCAGACACTGTGTGGAGACATACCTTTCTTTACATGAGACAATATACAAAGACAGGATAACAAAGTCATTGAGAGCACAATGTATGGTATTGATGATTATTTTTAAAATTGTTCTTATTGGAGTTCAATTGGCCAACATATATCATAACAGCCAATGCACATCACGCCAAGTGTCACCCTCATTGCCCAACACACAGATACCCCAAACCCCTGCTGAATTCCCCTTCCACTACCCATTGTTTATTTTCCACAGTTAGGTGTCTCTCATGTTTTGTCAACCTCACTGAGATTTTCACTTATTTTCTCTCCTTTCCCTTTCACCAATTTTTATATTCCACAAATGAATGAGACCATATAATGTTTGTCATTTTCAGATTGACTTATTTCACTCAGCATAATACCCTCCAGATCCCTCCATGTTGAAACAAATAGTGGGTATTTGTAGTTTCTAAAGGCTGAGCAATATTCCATTTTATACATATACCACATCTTCTTTATCCATTCATCTTTCAATGGACACTGAGGCTCCTTCCACACTTTGGCTACTGTGGACATTGCTGCTATAAACATTGGGTTGCAGGTGTCTCAGGGTTTCATTGCATCATATCCTTGGGGTAAATACCCAGCCGGGCAAATACTGGGTTTAGGGCAGATCTCTTTATAACTCTTTGAGGAACCTCCACACAGTTTTCTGCAGTGGCTGTAGCAGTCCACATTCCCACCAAAAATGCAATAGTGTTCCCTTTTGTCCACATCCTCTCCAACATTTGTTGTTTCTTGCCTTGTTAATTTTCTCCCATTCTCACTGGTGTGAGGTGGTGTCTCAAATGGGTTTTGGTTTGTATTTCCCTAATGGCCAGTGATGTGGAGCATTTACTCATGCCCTTTTTGGCCATGTCTATATCTTCCTCTCTGAAATGTCTGTTCATGTCTTTTGCCCAATTCATGATTGGATTATTTGTTTCTTTGCTGTTGAGTTTAATAAGTTCTTTATAGATCTTGGATACTACCCTTTATCTGATACGTCATTTGTAAATATCTTCTCTCATTCTATAGATTGTCTTTGAGTTTTGTTAACTGTTTCTTTTGTGGTACAGAAACTTCTTATGTTGACAAAGTCCCAATAATTCATTTTTGCTTTTGTTTCCTTTGCCTTCATGGATGTATCTTGCAAGAATTTACTGTGGCCAAGTTCAAAAAGGGTATTGCCTGTGTTATCCTCTAGGATTTTGATGGAATCTTGTCTCACATTTAGAAATTTCATCCATTTTGAGTTTATATTTGTGTACAGAGTAAGAGAATGGTCTAGGTTCATTCTTCTGCACGTGGCTATCCAATTTTCCCAGCACCATTTATTGAAGAGACAGAGGATAGTCTTTCCTGCTTTGTGGAATATTAGTTTACCATAAAGTTGAGCGTCCATTTCTGGATTCTATATTCTGTTCCATTGATCTATGTGTTTCTGTGTCAGTACCACACTACCTTGATGACCACAGTTTTGTAGTACAACCTGAAATCTGGCATTGTGATGCCCCCAGCTATGGTTTTCTTTTTTCTTTTTTCTTTTTCTTTTTATTTATTTTTTATTTATTTATGATAGGCACACAGTGAGAGAGAGAGAGAGGCAGAGACATAGGAAGAGTGAGAAGCAGGCTCCATGCACCGGGAGCCTGATGTGGGACTCGATCCCGGGTCTCCAGGATCGCGCCCTGGGCCAAAGGCAGGCACTAAACCGCTGTGCCACCCAGCGATCCCGGTTTTCTTTTTTAACATTCCCTGTCTACTCAGTATTTTCTGATTCCACAAAAATCTTAGGACGGTTTGTTCTAGTGCTCTGAAGAAAGTCCATGATATTTTGAAAGGGATTGCATTAAATGTGTAAATTGTCCTGATAGCACGAACATTTTCACAATATTAATTCTTCTGATCCACAAGCAGGGAATATCTTTCCATCTTATTGTGTCTTCCTCAATTTCTTTTAGAAGTGTTCTGTAGTTTTAGTATAGATCCTTTGGTTAGGTTTATTCCTAGGTATCTTATGCTTTGGGGTGCAATTGTAAATGGGATTTACACCTTAATTTCTTTCTTCAGTCTCATTGCTAATGTATAGAAATGCACTGATTTCTTAGCATTGATTTTCTATCCTACGACACTTCTCAATTGCTGTATGAGTTCTAGTAATCTTGGGTAGAGCCTTTTGTGTTTTTTACATACAGTGTCATGTCATCTGCAAACAGGGAGAGTTTGACTTCTTCTTTGACTGTTCCAATGAATTTTATGTCTTTTTATTGTCTGATTGCTGAGACTAGGACTTCTAGTACTCTGTTGAATAGCAGTGGTGTCTTTGGACATCCCTGTCTTGTTTCTGATCCTAGGGGAAAGACTCCCAGTGTTTCCTCTTTGAAAATGATATTTGCTGTGGGTTTTTCATAGATGGCTTTTAAGATGCTGAGGAATGTTCCCTTTATTCCTACAATCTGAGGAGTTTTTTTATTTTTTTTAAATTTTTTATTTATTTATGATAGTCACACAGAGAGAAAGAGAGGCAGAGACACAGGCAGAGAGAAGCAGACTCCATGCACTGGGAGCCCGACGTGGGACTCGATCCTGGGTCTCCAGGATCGCGCCCTGGGCCAAAGGCAGGCGCCAAATTGCTGCACCACCCAGGGATCCCAATCTGAGGAGTTTTGATCAGGAGTGGATACTATATATTGTCAAAGGCTTGATCTGCATATATTGAGAGGATCATATGGGTTTTTTTTTTTTTGCTCTTGCTGACATGATCAAACACATTGATTGTTTTGAATATTGAACCAGCTTTGGCTATTATCGTCTTAAGAATTTTTGCAACTGTGTTCATCAGGGATATTGGTCTATAATTATCCTTTATGATGGGGTCTTTGTCTGCCTTTGGAATTAAGGTGATGCTGGTCTCATAGAATGAGATTGGAAGTACTCCATTACTTTCTATGTTTCCAAACAGCTTTAGTAGAATAGGTATGGTTTCCTCTTTAAACCTTTGATAGAATTCCCCTTGGAAGCCATCAGGTCCTGGACTTTTGTGTCTTGGGAGGTTTTGGATGACCGCTTCAATTTCCTTCCTGGTTATCGCCCAGTTCAGGTTTTCTATTTCTTCCTGTTCTAGTTTTGGTTGTTTGTGGTTTTCCAGTAATGCATCCATTTCTTCTAGATTGCCTAATTTATTAGCATTACCTGCTCATAATAAATTTTTAAAATCATTTGTATTTCCTTGGTGATCTCTTCTTTCTCTTTCATGATTTTATTAATTTGACTTTTCTATCTTCTTTTAATAAGGCTCGATAATGGCTTATCTATCTTATTAATTCTTTCAAAGAACCAAATCCTGGTTTTGTTTATCTGTTCCACACTCCTTCTGGTATCTATTTCACTGTTTTCTGGTTGAATCTTTATTAATTCTCCTCTCCAGGGTGTAGAATGTATTTGCTGTTTTTTATCCATCTCCTTTAGGTCCAAGGTTAGCTTTTGTATTCAGGTTCCTTCCAGGTTTTGGATGAATGTTTTCGTTGCAATGTATTTTCCCCTCAGGACTGCTTTTGCGGTATTACAAAGATTTTGAACAGTTGTATCTTCATTCTCATTAGTTTCCATGAAACTTTTAATTCTTCCCTTATTTCCTAGTTGACTCTTTCATGTTTCAGCAGGATGGTCCTTAACCTCCACATGTTTGAAATCCTTCCAAACTTCTTCTTGTGTTATGTTCTAGGTTCAAAGCATTATGGTCTGAAAATATGCAGGGCACAATCCCAATCTTTTGGATTTGGTGAAGACCTGATTTGTGACCCAGTATATGGTCTGTTCTGGAGAAAGTTCCATGTGCACTTAAGAAGAATGTCTTCAGTTGCGTTTGGATGTAAAGACCTATACATATCTGAAATCCATGTGGTCCAGTTTCTTTGGAGATGTTGGGCTTAGAAGACATGTTGATTGCAAAAAAAGTTGTATTCAAGTCACCAAGTATAAGTGTATTATTATTATCTAAGTATGTCTTAACTTTGATATTATTTTATTGATACACTTGGCAGCTCCCACATTCAGGACATAAATATTGATGATTGTTAGTTCCTCTTGTTGCATGGATCTTTAAATTATGATATCATGTCTGGAGGAGGAGGGGCAAGATGGCAGAAGAGTAGGGTCTCTAAATCACCTGTCCCCACCAAATTACCTAGATAACGTTCAAATTATCCTGAAAATCTATGAATTCAGCCTGAGATTTAAAGAGAGAACAGCTGGAATGCTACAGTGAGAAGAGTTCACACATCTATCAAGGTAGGAAGACAGGGAAAAAGAAATAAAGAAAAGGCCTCCAAGGGGAGGAGCCCCGTGAGGAGCTGGGCTAAGGCCAGGGTGAGTTTCCCCAGGACAGGAGAGCTCCGTCCCAGAGAAGCAGGAGCTTCACCAATCTTCCTGGGCGAAACGGTGCTTGCAGGAGATGGAGCAGGACCCCAGGAGGGTGCGGATGCCCTCAGGCTCCCTGGGACACTAACAGAGCAACTGCACCCCGGGGAGAGTGTGCCAAGCTCCCTGAAGGGCTGTAGCGTGCACTCAGCTGGACCTGGGAGCAGCTCAGCGGGGCTCAGTCGGTGGCTCCGCAGAGAGGGGGCTGTGCAGCCTGGGAGCATCTCAGAGGAGATCGGGCAGAGGAAGAGGCTCCATGTGGAGGGGGCTGCATGGCTCGGGGAGCAGCTCTGAGAGGCTTGGGCGCGGCTCTGCAGAGGGGGCTGCGCGGCCTTAGGGCGAATCCAACAGTGCAGGCCCGGGAGCACTGGGCACCAGGACACAGCCCAGGATCCAACCTCCCCCCCCAGGACAGGCAGATGCCAGGAGGGCCCAGGATAGCAAGGAGGCTCCTGACCCGAGCTAAACAGATCAGCAAACCCGCCCCAGAGACTCCAGGCCCTGCAGACTGAAGCTCTGGAGTTATTGTGAGAATTGAATCCAGGGCTCCAGAGCTGTCCCCAACACTGGGGTTTTTCATCATGGGGCCTCACGGGGTAAACAACCGCCACTGAGCCCTACACCAGGCAGAAGGCAGAGCAGCACACCCAAGTGCTAACACCTGAAAATCAGCACAACAGGCCCCTCCCACCAAAGGCCAGCTAGAGGGACAAGTTCCAGGGGAAGTCAAGGGACTTAAAGTATACAGAATCAGAAGATACTCCCCCGTGTTTTTTCTTTCTTTTTTTTTTTTTGCTTTTTGATTTGTTTGCTTCCCCAACTCCTTTTTTCCCTTTCTTTCTTTTTCTTTCTCTTTTTCTTCTCTTTTTTCCTTTTTTTCTTCCTTTTTTCATTTTTCCTTTTCTCTTTTCTTTCCTTTTTCCTCTCTCTCTTTTTCTCCTTTTCCCAATGCAACTTGTTTTTGGCCACTATGCACTGAGAAGAATGACTAGAAGGAAAACCTCACCTCAAAAGAAATAATCAGAAACAGTTTTCTCTCCCACAGAGTTACAAAATATGGATTACAATTCAATGACAGAAAGCCAATTCAGAAGCACTATTATACAGCTACTGGTGGCTCTAGAAAAAAAGCATAAAGGACTTAAGGGACTTCATGACTGCAGAATTTAGATCCAATCAGGCAGAAAGTAAAAATCAATTGAATGAGATGCAATCCATACTAGAAGCCCTAATGATGAGGGTTAATGAGGTGGAAGAATGAATGAGTGACATAGAAGACAAGTTGATGGCAAGAGGGAAACTGAGGACAAAAGAGACAATTAAAAGACCATTAAGATAGATTATGGGAAATAAACGACAGCCTGAGGAAGAAAAACCTACCTTTAATTGGGGTTCCCAAGGGCGCCGAAAGGGCCAGAGGGCCAGAATATGTATTTGAACAAATCCTAGCTGAAAACTTTCCTAATCTGGGAAGGGAAACAGGCATTCAGATCCAGGAAATAGAGAGATACCTCCTAAAATCAATAAAAACCATCCACACCTTGACATTTAATAGTGAAGTTTGCATATTCCAAAGATATAGAGAAGATCCTTAAAGCAGCAGGAGACAAGAAATCCCTGACTTTTATGGGGAGGAGTATTAGGGTAACAGCCGACCTCTCCACAGAGGCCTGGCAAGCCAGAAAGGGCTGGCAGGATATATTCAGGGTCTGAAATGAGAAAAACATGCAACAAAGAATACTTTATCCAGCACGGCTTTCATTCAAAATGGAAGGAGAAATAAAGAGCTTCCAAGACAGGCAGGAACTGAAAGAATATGTGACCTCCAAACCAGCTCTGTAAGAAATTTTAAGGGGGACTCTTAAAATTCCCCATTAAGAAGTTCATTAGATCAATCCACAAAAACAAGGACTGAAGAGATATCATGATGACACTAAACTCATATCTGTCATTAGTAACTCTGAACGTGAATGGGCTTAATGACCCCATCAAAAGGCGCAGGGTTTCAGACTGAATAAAAAAGCAGGACCCATCTTTTTGCTGTCTACAAGAGACTCATTTTAGACTGAAGGACACCTACAGAATGAAAATAAAAGGTTGGAAAACAGTTTACCATTCAAATGGTCCTCAAAAGAAAGCAGGGGTAGCCATCCTTATATCATATAAACTAAAATTTACCTCAAAGACTGTATGAGAGATGAAGAGGAACACTATATCATACTTAAAGGGTCTATCCAACAGGAGGACTTAACAATCCTCAATATATATGCCCTGAATGTGGGAGCTGCCAAATATATCAATTAATTAATAACCAAAGTTAAGATATAGTTAGATAATAATACGCTTACCCTTGGTGACTTCAATCTAGCACTTTCTACACTTGATAGGTCTTCTAAGCACAACATCCCCAAAGAGCTTTAAATGATACACTGGACCAGATGGATGTCACAGATATTTACAGAGCTTTACATCCAAATTCACCTGAATACACATTCTTCTCAAGTGCACATGGAAATTTCTCCAGAATAGACCACATCCTGGGTCACAAATTGGGTCGGAACCGATGCCAAAAATTGGGATCATCCCCTGCATATTCTCAGACCATAATGCCTTGAAATTAGAACCAAAACACAACAAGTTTGGAAGTACTTCAAACACGTGGAGGTTAAGGATCATCCTGCCAAAAGATGAAAGCGTCAACCAGGAAATTAAGGAAGAATTCAAAGATTACGGGAAACTAATGAGAATGAAGATACAACCGTTCAAAATCTTTGGGATGCAGCAAAAGCAGTCTTAAGGGGGAAATACATCGCAACATGCATCCATCCAAAAACTGGAAAGAACTCAAATACAAAGGCTAACCTTACACATAAAGGAGCTAGAGAAAAAACAGCAAATAGATCCTACACCCAGCAGAAGAAGAGAGTTAATAAAGATTTGAGCAGAACTCAATTAAATCAAACCAGAAGAACTGTGTAACAGATCACCAAAACCAGGATTTGGTTTTTTGAAAGAATTAAGATAGATAAACTGTTAGCCAGCCTTATTAAAAAGAAGAGACAGACTCAAATTAATAAAATCATGAATGAGAAAGGAGAGATCACTACCAACACCAAGGAAACACAAATGACTTAAAAAACATATTATGAACACTTTTACGCTAGTAAATTAGGCAATCTAGAAGAAATGGATGCATTTCTGTAAAGCCACAAGCCACCAAAACTGGAACAAAAAGAAAGAGAAAACCTGAACAGGCCAATAACCAGGGAGGAAATTGAATCAGTCCTCAAAAATCTTCCAAGACACAAATGTCCAGGGCCAGATGGCTTCCCTGGGAAATTCAATCAAACGTTTAAAGAAGAAACCATACCTATTCTAATAAAGCTGTTTGGAAAGATAGAAAGAGATGGCGTACTTCCAAATTCGTTCTATGAGGCCATCATCACCTTAATTCCAAAACCAAAGATCTCACCAAAAAGAATTACAGACCAATTTCCCTGATGAACATGGATGCAAAAATTCTCAACAAGATACTGGCCAATAGGATCCAACAGTACATTATGAAAATTACTCACCATACCAAGTAGGATTTATTCCTGGGACACAAGGCTTGTTCAACACTCATAAAACAAACAATGTGATTCATCATATCAGCAAGAGAAAAACCAAGAACCATATGATCCTCTCAATAGATGCTGAGAAAGCATTTGACAAAATACAGCATCCATTCCTGATCAAAACTCTTCAGAGTGTATGGATACAGCGAACATTTCTCAACAGCTTAAAAGCCATCTACGAAAAAAGCACACAGCAAATATAATTCTCAATGGGGAAGTACTGGGAGCCTTCCCCCTACAATCAGGAATAAGACAGGGATGTCCACTCTCACCACTGTTAATCAACTTAGTACTGGAAGTCCTAGCCTCAGCAATCAGACAACAAAAAGATATTAATATCATTCAAATTGGGAAAGAAGAAGTCAACCTCTCTGTCTTCGCTGATGACATGATACTCTACATAGAAAACACAAAAGCCTCCACCCCAAGATTGCTAGAACTCATACATGAATTTGGCAGTGTGGCAGGATACAAAATCAATGCCCAGAAATCAGTGGCATTTCTATACATTAACAATGATATTGACGACAGAGAAATTAAGGAGTCAATCCCATTCACATGCACCTAAAAGCATAAGATACCTAGGAATCAACCTAACCAAAGACGTAAAGAGCTATACCCTAAAAACTACAGAACACTTCTGAAAGAAATTGAGGAAGACACAAAGAGTTGGAAAAAATATTCAGTGCTCATTGATTGTAGGAAATAATATTGTGTCATTGTCAACATTACCCAGGGTAATTTACACATTTAATGCAATCCCTATCAAAATACCATGGACTCTCTTCAGATAGTTGGAACAAATTATTTTAATATTTGCGTGGAATCAGAAAAGACCCTGAATATCCAGCCTAATATTAAAAAAGAAAACTATAGCTGGGGGCATCGCAATGCCAGATTTCAGGTTGTACTACAAAGCTGTGTCCATGAAAACTGTTACTGGCACAAAAACAAACACGTTGATCAATGGAACAGAATAGAAAATCCAGAAGTGGACCCTCAACTTATGGTCAACTAATATTTGACAAAGGAGAAAAGACTACCCACCGGAAAAAAAGTCTATTCAATAAATGGTGCTGGAAAAATTGAACATCCACATGCAGAAAATGAACGTAAACTACTCTCTTTCACCATACACAAAGATAAACTCAAAATGGATGAAAGATCTAAATGTGAGACAAGATTCCATCAAAATCCTTGAAAAGGACACAGGAAACAACCTTTTTGAACTTAGCCACAGTAACTTCTTGCAAGAATCATCCACGGAGGCAAACGAAACAAAAGCAAAAATGAACTATTGGGACTTCATCAATATAAGAAGCTTTTGAACAGCAAAAGATACCATAAAAAAAAGACAACCTACAGAATGGGAGAAGATATTTGCAATGATGTATCAGGTAAAGACTTAATTTCCAAGATCTATTACACCATGTCTGAGGTCTTGTGAGGGCTTAAGTAGCTATTCTAGAAACAGAGCATGATACATGGTAAGTGCTAATCTTTTGACTTACTGTTGACACCACATATCACAGATCTCTGGTAAATATTCTGTACTATAGTGCTTGGAAAATGTGGGACTGACCAGATTGCCTCTCTGTCTCATCCACACCAGGAACCTCAATAGGAAAAAATGGTGGTTGACCTTCTTATCCTCCATCTTTTGCTTTCACTCCCTCTCCTTCCACCTTGCTCTTCAATACCAATTCCTCTCTCCTCTCACTGTCTCATCTCAACTCCCCTCCCATGTGTCATGGGAAGAAACTGTCAGATGCCCAGTGTAAAAATTCTTTCCACCCTTCCTGCAGGGCATTCCATATCATGGTTTGGACTCTTTCATCTAATGGTGGTTTGTTGCCAAGGTAGAACAATCAGGGACCATATCAGCAGCAAATCAGTCCCAACTATTTGGGATCAATTAGAACAGGGGTTATTGGTAGGTCCTTGAGCTACTTTCCCATGATACTGTTCTGACTTCCTACAAGCAGGAAAGCCTAGATAATGATTAGCATCCTTGGTATGTTGCTGATGACTTCACGCCAGAGTCCAAGTTTATCTATGGTCACGCCATGGCTCATTTGTGTTTTCCATTCACAATCCTTCATTTTGATCCTTATCTCACTTGTGAGAGGTTGAGCTGCTCAAGGAAACGGAGATCCCATCCTGTGCTGCTGCACATGGTCTAGTCATCTTCGTATTCAACTGAATTGGAACATCTTCTTGACCATCCATGTCATACAAGAACATCTCTATAGAAGTACTTAAGATTCCAGATGGGTGATCCCTGGGTGGCTCAGCGGTTGAGTGCCTGCCTTCAGCCCAGGATTTGATGCTGGAGTCCCAGGATCAAATCCCACATCAGGCTCCCTGCATGGACGCTGTTTCTCCCTCTGCCTGTGTCTCTGCCTCTCTCTCTCTCTCTGTGTGTGTCTCTGTCTATCATGAATAAATAAATAAAATCTTAAAAAGACTTCAGATGGAAAGCAATGGAACAGGACTATGAGCACTATGAAACCAAACAAGAAAAGAACAAGTTAAGAGTCCATAAAAAGTACCACAAAATGGAGAACTCCATTTGCCCAACCCAGATGAAGAAATCAAATCCTGGAAGCAATGAAAATCCACCTGAATGCCAGACAGGTTATTCCTTCAGGCACCTCACAGCTAGTTTGCCCTACATGACTTTATTGATTCAAGGACAGAAGGTCTTAACAATAACACAAATGCCTCCACACCTAGCCAACAAGAGAAGTAAGGCAATGTGACAGTCCATCACTATTCAAGCCAATAGAATTTCACTGATCCATATTCCATCTAGGACATACATTGTATCAATAACATTTGCCAAAATTAGAGGTCACTGTTTTTCCAGCTTTTTGATTTGTGCATTTTCCACCCGTGGGAATAGTTTTCTAATATTTGGCATAAAGATAAATTCCTCCTCCTACTGTGCCTGAATAAACAAAAGTGGTCTTATTTAGGAACTCACATATAATTTGGAATACCAGCCTTGGTGATTCATTTAATTGGATTAAATTTCGCAGTGGGATTTACCATGAGCTTCAGTGATGGATGGCATATCCAGTAGTCAGAGAGACAGAATCATGGCATATTTTTTACTATATTCTGACCTAACGATTACAATTACTATTACAAGCATAAGGAGAAAGGGGTCATTCTGTGTGAAGGGCCACAAGGGGTCTCAGGAAAGTGAAAAGACATTTAACTGAGTGAATTGAAAGAGAAAATTAATTAGATGAAAATCTTGGCCCATTATCTTGGGTGGAAGCTGCCCATCTATCATCATTTGCCTGTTCTGAAAGTCCTGGTTCAATGCCCTATTCCAATGACTGCCTGCTTCCAGATGATGTCTGAGGAGCCATTTTGAGTAGCCTTCTTATTTTGTCCAATACTGAATTTTTTCAGTTAGTTAAATGTTGAACTTCCTAGAGTTTCATTGATGTTTTTTACATAGACCTGACAAGTTTCCTTTCGGTGATTTTTCAGGGCAGTTTTTCACATTTGTCCTTCCTTCAGAAACATCTCCAGTTAAATATCATGAAAAGGCTGCTCCAAAAATTTGAGGAACAGTTGCCTTAACTTGATGGTGAAAACTTGGATAATATCGATGAGTTCTTTAACATGTTATCATATCTGCAGGTAGTGCCCTCTAGTCAGCAGGCTGAAATACTTAGACTTATGGATATTCCAGGTCCTAATTTTCAGTAGAAGAAATGTATGTACCAAAGGGAATGGACTGGAGAAAGTTTTTCTTAGTTTAGTGATCAGATAAAAATATTTCCCCCACTTTAAATAAGTTATAAGTTAAATAATGAACAGGGTTCTAGCAAAATTTGATTTATTGTGAACTGTATATTACTTTTTGTGAAGTTTGAGAGCAAATACATGGATCCCTTTTACATTCCACCCTTTTTATTAAATTTCGTCGTTTGGAATCATGAACCATTTTGGTTTTTCAGACTCACTTCTTACACTTTGATGAATACACATACCATTCACTGAGGTTTTTTGGATGGCATGAAAGCTCCATTATTTTTATTGTATTCTTCTTGACAGGCGGATTGTGTGTAAGTATGGATGGGGTGGGGGTAGATGAGGAGAAAGAGAGAATCTTTATCTTAAAATATTTTATTTATTTATTTATTAATGATAGGCACAGAGAGAGCAGGGGAGAGAGAGGCAGAGACACGAATCAAGGGAAAAAACAGCCTCCATGCAGGGAGCCCAATGTGGGACAAAATCCCAGGTCTCCATTATCAGCCCCTCAGCTGAAGCTGGCACTAAATGGCTGAGCCAACAAGGCTGCCCTTCCTGTATGTTTCTTGACTGTTCATTTACTGTAGAAAAGGGGCTATTGTAGGTGTCTTTCCAGATCAGTCCAATCAGCTTTGCTAGTCAAAATTGATCATCTGAGTGTTCAAACCATGTGTGTGTATAAACTGATATTAGTCTGTTAACACCGGGTCATATGTGCACCTAAAAGAATTCTAAATGGTATAGAAATACATCTTGGCATGCTTTGGGTTGGGAAAAATATTAAGTGCATCTCTTCATTAAGCTCAGGCTCAAGGGATGTGTCACACTTTGATACGGGAGGCATGGATTTTTAGAGGCAAGTGGCTCTTTGTTGCCTCAGGTGAATTGTCGGGGGGGAAATGAGGTATCTGGAGAAGAGGAGGAATAGGAAGCTAGTGAAGGATGGAGAAACACCAGGACGCTAAGAATAGAAGTGGAGACAGACAAACAGCTGGAGGAACAGGAGAGAGAACATTTACTAAAGATGTGTGTGTAGTTTATCCTTGCCTAGTGTTATCAAATTGTTCATTAACTTGATCCAAAGAACTTGTTAATGAAACAGATCTCTATGCTGATTTCCTTTGGGAGGACTCAGTGTGTCAACCAGAGGTGCTGCCCATTCATCTTCCTTTTTCTTCGGTAGGCATATACGTCAAAATTTGTTGAGTTGTAAACCTTAATTAAGTGCTCTATTCTGTCTACCAGGTCCACCCAGTAATCCAAGGAAGAGAACACTGTCACATTTTAGGAATATGTTCACAGAGTTATAAATGGGTGAGGTTGAGTCTCACAATCCCTTATCAGAAACGGAAATAGAAGAGCTGGTTATTTTACAATGAAAAGGGGTAGAATCAGAACTAGCAGAGGAATTGCAGCTAGGAACAGGGGCGCAATGACAGATTATGGACAAGCAGAGAGAAAGGAGAAGAAGATCTCTCCCTTATGAAGTGGGGGCATGGGCTAGGCAGGCTGTTGGAAACAAAAACCCACTGGAATGACCTGGGGGTGTCAAGTGCAGTGGCCTTTCATTGACTCAGTCGTGACATTGCCCAAATTGCTGCTCTACTGCCATGGTAGGAAAACATGTATCTTCATAGTGCTAGACTTCCTTCTCTTCTTCCTGGGTCTGTAAAATGGTGCAAGGAGAGCTTCCTCCTCTGACCCACCAATTCCATCTCAAGTGAGGATTCCTTTTGTCACATACTCGTGTTCTTACTGTGTCAATAAGCACTTCATTGGATAATAAAACTCAAAGCTGAATCAGCCCTTATAGTCACCATGGGACATTTTGTTTAATTACATTACAACAAAAACATAGGCTTTATTTATAGGATTTATGAGAAAAGTAGGCTTGCGAATGGTGGGGAATCATGCAGAGGTGCTCGACCAGCAGATGAGAAGTAAGTCTCTGGGATGAGGGTATTTAACCACAATCCAATGCACATTGTCCACATCTCCACTTTCTGTGTGGGAGACTCTAAATTTCTACATTATGTTTGGTATCAGTAATACTTTTAGGCCTTGTTCCTGATCCTCCACATGTGGGACTCTGCACACTGGAGACTATACTGGTCCCAAAATCTTTGCTTCATCAGTTCCTTCAGGATGAAAGGGATATTTCCCCTCTGATACTTCCCTCTTGCCCCTCCTCTTGTTCTCATAACTTTTTGATTAAAGGATCCTGGGAAAGAAGCCTCTCCCTTAGCCAGAAGGCTGTTGCACGTGTAGCCCCAGGTGCAGCTACATACCATAGCTATCTCTGGCATGATCCAAAGAGAAGGAAGGATATCCAGATGGAGTTGTTGCAATTTCTGTCTATATTTCACCCACTATGGTCCAATATTTTGCTTCAGAAAATGGTGCCAAACATCAGAAATGGCTTTCCCCATGGAAAAACTGCCTGTCTTCACCAAGCCAGTTGTGGTTTCTGGGTGATGGGACAAGAAACACTCTGTCAGATGAAGCAAAGCACAAGGTCTTGTCCATGGTCTGAGTTTCAGTGTAGAGAGTTGGGTCCCCGCCTTGGAGGACAGATGGAAGGCAGTATGTTGCAAGCCCAAAGACACTCAATACATGATGGCAGAATAGCCATTCACATCCCTGGAAGACCTACGGAATGAATCGGATTCTTGGTTTGTCCAGGAGACCATTACAGGGAAACAACTCAGGGTAGTTGTTTTAGGAATCATTACAATCAAGTAATAATGATTAATAATAATATCAATTAAGTGTGATTCGAGGATCCTTTTGTAATTTGACTCCCGCAGGAAAAACACATACTCCTCAAATTGAACTGAATTGCACTACAGATGTTGATATTTCCACCATGGAGAAAGAGATGGGCTCCTTCATTGAAAATGGCAATTATTTTCCTTGGAATCATATTTCTTCTCAACAGAGATCCTTAATATCTATGGCTCAGTTCCCCAATGGTGCTTTCTGGAGATCTAGGCTCCATGTGACTGTTAAAATGAGTGATACAAGAGGGAGAGTTCTAAGGATCCAGAGATAGCTGCCCCATGGATTCCATAGGAGATCAAAGAGTTCAGAGTCATGAGCTGAAGCTTAAGAGGAAAAAGACAGAGAGGGTCAAAAGGAGGCCAAAGAGAGCAAGCAGGGCACATGAGTATAGAGGGTGAGCAATTCCAAAGTTTTAAGGTCAAGAGGACAGCATCCTCACTCAAGGCCAGCCATGGTGGTCTGTAGAAGGATACAGGCACATGTCTAAGAGAGGGTAGGTTCTGTAGAGACTAACATAATAAATAAAATGTACCCATACAGTGAATCAAATGAGTTTTTGGTTTGTTTTCAGTGCATACAGGAGTTATATTTGCACAACACTATCGGCTTTTAAGTATATGGTAGTTTTACATCTTTCTTTCTACACAGACCCAATTGTAGCCTCTCATGGTCCTTCATGGCCTGGGAATTCTACAGGCCAGTGTGACCCTGTTCCTATGGCCATAAACACTCTCTCTTATGTTCCCACAAAACTGGTCTCCTAGGATCCAACATTGAGAACTGAGGCTCTTGGGTAAAGGGCCAGGTTCTCTGATTCCCTGTGATTCTGCTAGTCTAGCTACTGAGTGACAGGTCTGTTCCCAACATCAGGATGATGGCCGACCCTGCGACCTTCCCTTCAGCCTGCTAGTGTCTCTCCAATCCTTTCAATGCCCAGGCCAAAAGCTGGTATCCCTCCCAGGGGTAGGAGAAAATTCTTTGCATTTCCTTCACTTCACCTATAGACTGGGGGTCTTTGAACAAGATATATTACTTCTAATATCGTATTCATCTTTCTATATGGCCATAGGTGCCATGGGGAAGAAGGGGTTGGGAGAAGCTCCCTTGCTTCCCAAGATAATGAGTGTAGAGAAGGTACATGCCACTAAGAAGTTCTCCAAGGAGACTTGCAAATCATGAAAGTGCCCCTGGATTTGGCAGGATTCATTCATTAATCGATTGTTTGGTAAGGGAGTGTGATAACATACCCATGAGCACTCCTCTGCTCTTCTGATATTGAAGAGAAACATAAAGACATAGGCCAACTCGGAGAAGAGAAATGGGCATGAAACACATGACAGGAATTTGTTTGTGGAGGGTGGGGGTTGAATATGGAAGCAGTTGACAGGACCAAATTAATGTCATGGGGATAGTGACTATTCTTGGAGGGACAAGTTGACTCAGGTCCTGTTGGCTGACCTCAGTTTTACAATCTGAGAGAGAAAAGGATCCTGACATATGGATCCCCTCCTCCCCTCCCCCTCCCCCTTGGGAGAACAGATCCTGGTCCCTGGAAGAATGTAGTGCCAAGGACAGAATGGTGCACCAGTGTCAGGGCCACAATCTCAGGAGTAGTGATCCAAGTTATCTCACCATCTGTGACTCCATTCTCTATTTTCCAAGGTCTTGACACAGCCCCAATGTACATAGAAGCCTGTCTTACAAATCCTGAGTACTAGGACACAGGACACAGCCATATACATGACGCATCTCTATTCTAGCAATACTTTCTTCTCTTTCTTGCTTAACCATTAGTTCCCTCTCTGCCTCTAGTGCCTAGTGCAAGGACTAGGGATCAAGTCCTACATCGGCCTACTTTCACAGAGTATGCTTCTCCCTCTTTCTGTATCTATGCCTCTCTCTGTGTGTTTCTCATGGATAGTTACCATTCTGGAGAACACAGCCCCAACCTGGCGCTGGTGCACCTTGCATCTCCAGTTTCTATAGTATATCTGACACTGCTCATCTCACCCAATGTACTGGAGTCACCCTGACTCCTGATCTCGCTTTGGACAACTGAAAATCATTGATCAGCCATGAGCACATAGCAGTAATCAGGCTTGGAATCTGGAAGGCCTGAGCACCACCCCCCCCACACATACATGGCCAGTCCTCCAAAGTCAGGCTCTGTCCGGCTCTCTCCAGTGGAGGGCTTTCCTTCCCTTGTGGGGTCTGGAATGTCTCATTCTTCATTTCTTTCTTGGTATCAAGAATTCCCCTAGTACACTATTCAAGAGAAGGATCAGAAAATTCAGATTGAAGCAAAAACTACCTAGAAGAGGAAATGTGAAGAGTTTGGGATGAAAGGGTAAGGCAACCAAGGGTACATGTGGGAGGATTTATACAGTCCACAGATGGATGGAAGATGGTGGACTAGAGGTCTTCATGTCAGCTAGTTCCCTAAATTTAGCCAAATAACTCTCAAGCCATTCTGAACACCAGTAAATTCAGGCTGAAATAAGCAAGAATGGCTGGCTCTACAAATAGAAAAGTGAAAAACTTTTGCGCGGTGGATATGGAAATACAAAATGGAAGCTATTTATCAAAGGATAATTGGTGGGGTGGAGGAGGTAGCATGTGTAAGCCAGTTACTTGAAAGTTAAAGATCTCTGAATTTCAAAATTGGGATATTTAGAAATGTGCTTCTCCAGAAAATTCCCTGCCCTGCATAGGTGAAAGGGTGCAGAACCACAGGTAGGTGAGTGGGGTCTCAAAATTTATAAAGACCAGAAACAAATTAGTGCCTGAGCCAGCAGAGTTCCCATGTATTGGTTCAGGAAAATGGGTTTAGATCAGCAAGACTAGGAGAATGTTCAGCTTGAGATACCATCATTCATGGTCTCAGGCTTGGCCAGGAGTACATGGTCCATTTTGGGTCCACACAAGGGAATGGAACACATCCTTCCCCTTCCTCTGGTAGGCAGATTGTGTGACCATTGGACAGGTTGAACATTCTCCTTGTGGGGGACCAGCCACCACAGAAAGGGACAAACTACCCTTTTCTTTTTTCTTTTTTTTTAAGTGTTTTTTTTTAATTTTTATTTATTTATGATAGTCACACACACAGAGAGAGAGGCAGAGACATAGAGGGAGAAGCAGGCTCCATGCTCTGGGAGCCTGATGTGGGATTTGATCCTGGGTCCCCAGGGATTGTGTCCTGGGCCAAAGGCAGGTGCTAAACCGCTGCGTCACCCAGGGATCCCAAACTTCCCTTTTCTACAGGAAGATTGGGTGAGAGCAAGAGCAGCAAAGACTCTCCCTGAGGAAACCTAAACACTGCACATTTGAGTGTCCTCCCACATCTTCTAGGGGAGAATTGCAGGAGGCAGGCACCACTGGAGTCTGCAGATTTGTCAATCACCACTTTACTCATCTCCAGGGCTGGAGATCAAGGCGTGGTCTCATTTTTCTCTCACCCCAAAAAGGGGTATGAAAGTTTTCATGGAACAAAACGCTCACAGAGCAAACAGTTTACTGTGGGCCTGACCCCCTGACAATATCAGTGCAACACTACCCAGGCAGAGCCTCCTGAGAATCTGTGCAGCAGGCAATTCCTGGGAGGATTACTTGGAAGAACAGGTGACCAGTACATTTCCTGACCAAACAGAATTGGAACCTCCAGCACTGGGGGAAAGTAAAGCAACTCATGGTTTTCCTTTTATGATTTTTCTTTCAAGATAAAATTGTCCTCTTTTTTGTTTACTCTTATCTAACCCAGTTCCTTGTTTTATCGCCTCTTCTTTTTGAAATCATTTGTTTTTTAATTATTATAATTTAAAGCCATATTTTAATAGCTCTTGAAAATGTGCACAGCATTGGAGAAGAAATTTCTCTAAAGAGGACCTACACATGCCCAAAAGGCAAAAGGCACATGAAAGAATGCTCCATATTACTTATGAATAAAAAATACAAATAAAAACCACAATGAGATACCAAATTACACTGGTGTGAATGGCTAAATTTAAAAACTATCATTGGTGAGGATGTTGAGAAAAGGGGAACCCTCTGACACTGATGGTGGGAATGAAACTTGGAATAGTCACTATGGAAAATGGTGTGGAGAGTCCTCAGGAAGCTCAACACAGAGTTTCTGATACAAAGTGTTTCCTCTCAAATACTACCCTTGAATCCCCAGATACATCCCCATATAGACAGCAGAAGTTGGTTGCTGTGCATTTTCATTCACTTTGAAAGCACTATGATGTCACATGTTGCCATGGTGATGAGAAATGTACCTCTGCCTCTCTTCACAACTGTCATTCTTTGAGGGGAGCAGTCCAAAGTTGATATTGCCTGAGATTTCAGCTCTCTACCTAGCGTCTTTGAAGTTGGGCAATCTCAATTGATGCTGCTGCGATTGTATGTTCCTAAATATCTACTGAATGCTCTTTTCTACCAACTGGATAGCTAACTCTTTCTCAAACTATTTTTCTCATTGTTTAAAACTTCCTTTTCCAAAATTCTCATGCGGAGTTATACCAACATGTTTTCATTTCTTCTAGTCTTCCAGTTCTATTTTTCGTTATTCTACCAAAATAGCTGCCTTGGATATTGTGCATCTATTCAGAAAAATGTATATCTTGCACCCTCATTTGTCACCACAAATGTCCTCATAGGGGGAAGTATGACCACGTTTGTTTTCAGGTTTTTTTTTTAAACTTTTATTTATTTATGATAGGCACACAGTGAGAGAGAGAGAGAGAGGCAGAGACACAGGCAGAGGGAGAAGCAGGGTCCATGCACCGGGAGCCTGACGTGGGATTCGATCCCGGCTATCCAGGACCGCGCCCTGGGTCAAAGGCAGGCAACAAACCGCTGCGCCACCCAGGGATCCCTGTTTTCAGGTTTTTTAGGGTCCAAAATATATATTCAAATTATTCATTTCAGAAATTGTGAATCCAGAAAGTATGATATGGGGGATAGTTGTCATTGTTTTATCAATGCTTAATATGTTTCCTCATTGTTTTTCCCAAAATGGGTATGGAGTTCTGTATTTGTGAGGGACATGTTACTATCCTCATCTTTTTTTTTATTTTTTTTTATTTATGATAGTCACAGAGAGAGAGAGAGAGGCAGAGACACAGGCAGAGGGAGAAGCAGGCTCCATGCACCGGGAGCCCAACGTGGGATTCGATCCCGGGTCTCCAAGATCGCGCCCTGGGTCAAAGGCAGGCGCCAAACCGCTGCGCCACCCAGGGATCCCACTATCCTCATCTTAATGTTTGCCCAAACTCACCCTGTGAATATGAGTGTCTATGTTTCAATTTATGTCCGAAACACACATTTCCTTTGACACATCAGGCATTTTCCCAAAACTACACTTTATAGAGAGATCAATTTTATACTGTCCCTCATCCAATTCCTCCTCATGTAAGGTGTAAGCAAGGTGAAATATGATTATATTTGGTCTCAGGCACTATTTTGAGGGAAGTGTATTTGTGTGAGGAATAAGTAATACCCAATTACATTGTTTCACACTTTTTAAAACACAAGACTTGATACTAATGACTCTACTTTCCTGTACACTACTATTCATCTCATTTGATATATTGATCATAATTCAGGGAATGGAAAGTTGTAGAGGACAGTCATGTATAATTTTGTTTAAGGGTCTCAAGACTATATTCAGGGTGGGAGCAATTAGCTTTTTTTTTCCAATGCCCTTTATTCTGTCAATGCTAAACTGTGTAAAGATAAAATACTTGTATTTAGGCAAAGCTGCTTTGTGTTACTGAGTAATGGTCTGGGAACTCAGACTGCCCAGTTTCTTTTTTTCTTTTTTTTTAAATAAATTTTTATTTATTTATGATAGTCACAGAGAGAGAGAGAGAGAGAGAGAGAGAGAGAGGCAGAGACACAGGCAGAGGGAGAAGCAGGCTCCATGCACTGGGATCCCGACGTGGGATTCGATCCCGGGTCTCCAGGATCATGCCCTGGGCCAAAGGCAGGCGCCAAACCTCTGCACCACCCAGGGATCCTGACTGCCCAGTTTCAATTCAGCTCTGGAACTTGTGAAAATGTGAGATCTCAGACAGGATATTTAGCTTCTATTTAAACTTCCTGATCACTATCCATACATTTATTCATTCAATGCTCAACAAACACATATGTGATGATTTGTTGATTCTCCCTCCTCCACAGGTGTACAAACAGGGGCAGTGATAACTTTAAGAACTCCGAATTAAGGAGCCAGGATATGAATTGAAGCTTGTAGTCCCAAATCTCAGACTCTAAGTATTGAACTAAACTTCAGTGATTACTCAGGCATGGGATCATTGGTTAATGTATAAAGGAGCTTTAGCATCTGTGTGTATATCAGGAACCACCTGTGCTGAGGGAAATCCCAACACTGTATATCATTATGAGGTCATCTCAGTGGTTACATACCCAGGGATACTCTTGAGCCATACTGGTACAGATCTTGCTGTAGTTACTAACAGGAAAAGGACAAAGAGGCCTGGTCAATCCCAAGTCATAAATCTGGTCAGTTCAAAGCAATATTACCATCATCTTAAAGCTATGATAGTGGTCAATTTAAGCCATGATTGTTGTCAGTTTGCAGATTCTGAGAGTTTGGGGGCACAATTAGATTACCTGGTCTAAGTCTGTCAGTGCTAAGCTGTTCCTCAGCACGTGATTTGATCTTCTCAGTATTGTGCAGATTCTTTCATGGTAATTGAGGACATTGTCTGTATGATAAGCGCTAGTAATGCTGATCCTGTGACCAACCCCTGGGACAAGGAAAGATCAGGCTCAAGGGCCAGTTTGTGTTTAGCTTGGTATCCACCACCTCCTTATTGCTATTTGTTTGTACAGCTGAGATACAGAGATGATCAGTGTCTGATCAATCAGTATCAAGACATGGTCTGACTTCAGGACATGGTGCAAATATACTAAGAATTTATAGCAGAGCGGAGAGTGCCTGCCTGGCTCATTGGTGAAGAATATGACTCTTGATCTAGGGTCATGTGTCTAGTCTATGTTGGGTATGGAGCCTTCTTATGGAAAAAAATTATGAGACACACGTGGTAATATGTCTGATAACACATTCACCCTGAGGTCTAAAACATGCTTGAACGTCGCTAATTCACAAGAACTATTCATCATATTTGATCAGTTGAAGGGTAGCTCCTTCTTCACAGAGCCCTCATGGAACACTAAACTTGGAAGGACCTGGGTTCTGAGTCAGCTTGGGAGCAGTGCACTTGTAATTGAGGGTGGTCCACTGGTTCCCAAGATGGCTCCGATTGATATAGCTGACAGTGTGAACACTGGAGGAGGATGACCAGTCTGTGGATCTACAGAGGCAGAAATGATTTTGGAAGATGTCACGAAGGTTGGAACATTTATCTGGGCTTCACAACAGCACTTTGAGTAAAGGGAACCTGTCTTTGGATTCGATGCACACATTAGTTCTATTTTAGATTATTTCATGTTACATAAAGTTGCCAATGCCTTTTTTAAAAAGTTTTTATTTATTTGAGAGTGAGAGACAGAGAGACAGAAAGAAAGACCATGTGCAAGGAGAAGTCAGAGGGAAGGGGAGAAACATCCCCACTGAGCAGGGTGCCCAAAGAGGATATGATCCCAGGCCCTTGGCCTTTGGCCTAAGCTGAAGGTTTCCTCATCCACCAATGAGGATGGCCTAGAAGTAGCTCACTTCATGCTTATTACCTAGTTATTACCAACCAGTCTTCTCCTGTATCTATATAAACAATAATTTCACAAACACCTGAGCACCACCACAAATGCACTGAAATTCTGTGTTCTCCTAGATGTCCAAAGGCTGTGGTGCTGGATATTGTGTACCAAACTCCATGAATGACTCTCCACCCACGTCTTGGTAAGTCTGCCTCAGTTGCCTGATATAGAAACGCTGCTCAGTAGTTTTCTAATTTTTGAAGTGAATACACATATGATAAGGAACAGTGTATTTTTTTGGAGTATGGACCACGTTGGTGGGGTGTTGGAAGGGGAAGATGTTAAATGTACAGTAGGGGGTATTTGATCAGCTTTCTTTGCCTGGAATACTGAATTTGGAATTGTTGCTTTAGTCAATTTGAGAGATCTATATGAGTACATTTCTTTTTTTTTTTTTATGAGTACATTTCTATACAATGTGTTAACGCTCCAGGTAGAAGGCAAAGAACCAGAACTATGACAACAATGAAAGCAAACAAAGCAACCAAAGAACAAGTTAAAAGCCCAGAAAAAGTGCCTCAAACTTAGCAACCCCATTTGCCCAACCCAGACCAAGAAACCAAATCCTGAAAGGTATGAGAATCAACCTGAAAGCCAGAGAAGTTTTTCATTATGACACCTCACATCCTGTTGTGCCCTCATGATTTTATTGGTCCTAGGGAAGAAGGTGCTAATAATGACACACATGGTACTACAACCACCAGTTAAGAAATCTAGGGCAATGTGACTGTCCATCACTATTCATGCCAATAGGATTTGATGGAGTCCATATTCCATGTAGGACATATATTTTATCATCAGTGATATGTGACCAGTTACCAAAAATGAAAGTTGTGTTATACTGGCTTTCTGATTTGCTCAATTTCCACTCATTGGAAGAGTTTTCTAATATTTGGAGTAAATTGTAAATACTCTGAGTGCTGTGTCTGAACAACGGAAGTGGTCCTATGTGGGAACTCACATATAAGTTGGAAATTCCAGCCTTGGTGTTTCATTTCATTGGATGCAATCCACTTTTCCCAGAGGGATTTACCACGAGCTACAGTGATGGATGGCATATTCAGCAATCAGAAAGAAAGGGAGCCATGGAACCTGCTTGGCTATCTTCTGACCTAATAATGATTATATTTAGTATAAAAAGTATAGAAAAAAAGAGGTTAAAAGGGATTATTCTGGGTGAAGAGCTATGGAGGTCTGTGGAAAGTAAGAAAAATTATTTTAGCTGAGTGGATAAAAAAACAAGAAAGATTTAGATGAAAATCTTGTCCCATTATCTTGGGGGGAAGTTGCCCACTATCTATCATCATTTGCCTATTCTGAAAGGATTAGTCAACTGACTTTTCCTAAGACTGACTGCTTCCAGAAGATCTCTGAGGAGATTGAGAGCCTTTTTATTTTGTCCAATTCTGAATTTTTTAAAAATGTAACTAAAGGTTGAACTTCCTAGAGATTCACTGTTTTGTTTTTAAATAGGCCAATAGGTTCCCTTTCCATGATGTGTCAGGGCAGCTTTTCATATTTGGTCTTCCTTCAGAAATATCTCCTGTTGAAGAGCAGGAAAAGGCTGCTAGGAAAATTTGAGGAACATTTGCCTTTACTTGGTGCTGAAAATTTTGAGCAATATCCTAAGCGTTCTTTAAGATTTTACCATATCTGCATATAGTACAGTAGTGTCCTCTAGTCAAGGTGCTGAAATTCCTAGACTTGTGAAACTCCCAGCTCCTAATTTACATGAAAGAATCAGTATGTACTGAAGGGAATGGACTGGATAGCCCTCCTTGCTGGTGTCTATTTGCACCAAGGGTACTGACAGGATTTTGAAAGTTCTGCCTATCTTAATGGACAGATGAAAATAATTTCCCCTCTTTAAATGGGTTATATATAGAATAATGAAATTATTTAGTAAAACTGTAATTTCCTCTGAATCTTTATAATTCTTACATGTTTGGGAGCAAATATGTGGAACATTTTATTTTATTTTATTATTTTATTTTATTTTATTTTATTTTATTTTATTTTATTTTATGTTATTTTATTTATTTATGATAGTCACACACACAGAGAGAGAGAGAGGCAGAGACACAGACAGAGGGAGAAGCAGGCTCCATGCACCAGGAGCCCGATGTGGGATTAGATCCTGGGTCTCCAGGATCGCACCCTGGGCCAAAGGCAGGCGCCAAACCACTGCGCCATCCAGGGATCCCATGTGGAACATTTTTACTTGTATTTTGTTGTTGTTGTTCTCTGTACAAAGTGGAATATAGTCCACTCATTGTATAAGAAAGGAATTACAAGAACACCTGGGTGACTCAATAATTACTCAATAATTAAACATCTGCCTTTGGCTCAGTTAATGATCATGGAGTCCCCACATCAGGCTCTCTAAGGGACCCAGTCCTTCCTTTTACCTTTGTCTCTGCCTCTCTCTTTCTCTCTCTCTCTCTTATGGATAAATAAAATCTTCAAAAAATTAAAAGAACTGAATGACAAGGGAATCTGATTAATTAAGTCTTGATTAGGCACAAAACTTTAGTTTTCCAAAGGGGCCTTTGGTGAACTCTTAGGCCATGAGTGTCCAGGAATACCATTGTACTGTTCTGCAGAGATGGAAATGGGTTAACTCTCTGATCTAGAGGTACACTGAGAAATGAGACCAAATATTCAGTAGAACACCGCAGGTAGCTTTGGAAGAATTGATAACAGCTCAGCATTTGGGCGAGGTCCTACCAGAAAGAAGAAAAATCAACTTTGTTGATTTTGTGGTCTTGAACAAATCAGTATCTTTCTTCTTTTGGTGCCTTTCCTGGCAGTACAATGATGGTACTAGCACAAATGGAGGGTATATGAAGTCTTATGTAAAAGGCTTTCAATCAGGAGTGTGATCCTTACTTTCCACTTCCTAATTTATTGGGGAAGTTTAGGTTATGGTTTTGTTGGCTCCCTCTTCTGATTTATAAGTTGTGCTGTGATTATTTTATCTGTGTCAATGGGATTTGTAGCCTGGGAATGTCACATACACAATCAAATTCCTTGTGGAAAGTTGTTTCCCTCCAATGGAGGAGGTAAAATAATATCCAGAGCAGATATATCTCAGATATAAATAGACCTATGGGACCTCAAGTCATTGTCATTGTGGTATACATTCAACATTACAGTTAAATTTGCAAAGTCTCTCCCAAGTAAATCCGCAATGCTGGAATAACACAGAAGCAAACACAGAAGTGTTTTCAGATAAGGGGTCACAGGTTGTGATGACCCTTAAGTGGGGGGTCAAGGAAAATTTGTATGCTACTTAAGACCTACAGCATACAGGATATATCTCCTCCAAGGATGAGCAGGACCTACATGGGTAGCCATTATGAAACAAGTAGGAGCACCAGGATGTACCAGGAGTTCATGAGGATGAATGTGTATATTTCTAGATAATTCACCTTAAATCCATAAGCTTACAGAGGTATCTGAGTGCTTTCTCTTTCCTTATAACACTTTCCTTTTTTTAACTGAGAATTTTTTAAGTGTTTGTCATTTTTTTCAATGTAAATGTATCTTTTCTGCTGTTTTTATTTGTTCTACTGTTTACAGATGTCCTAGGTACTTCATTACGGTACATTACACCAAGGTGTGTCTCTACAGGCCCTTCCATTGCTCCTCTCATCTATTTTTTTGTATTAAAGCCCTTTGCAAAACACCTACCAGTATATTGTAGTACACATAAGGGGTTCATGTCCCTTTTCATGTATGTTTTTTGAGTGAGGTCTCCAGTTTTGAGTTTAGCTCAGTTGACAGCAGTAGATGAAAGAGTTACTATTCCAACAGCACCCCTTTCAACTAATGAGTGAAATGGAAAGGTACTTCTTATTCTGCCTGGAACTTTTAGTTTCCTGATTATTTAATTACTTTGCTGTGTAGTTATTTCATTAATGATAGTGGATTTGCAGGATATCCCCATGTATTGGGGAAAAAAGTTGGTTTTAGAATATAATGGTGGAGTTCAAAACAAATTTTGATCACTTCCTTTATGTCTTCTTCTTCCTTTATATAAGATCCTAATTTTGTGTTAAGGAAGCCATGTGGTCACCTAAAATAATGACCGATACAAGAGAACATTTTCTAAGTGCCATGGTTAATTTAGTCTTTTGATGATGCCAAGAGTGAATACTTTCCTTGGGTTCAACCTCTGCTTAAACCTGTCCCAATATGAAGGGGCACATCTATTCCTAATTGTGTGTGGGCCCAACTGAGGATCCCATATCCCGAATTAATGTACTGAAACAGAGTCAGATGCTTGATTTCCTTAGACACCCAAGCCTCCAGGAAGGGCCCTGCACAAAGGAATGGGACATAGTACACTTCTATTTTAGGGGCTACAGAAGGATGAGTAGTCTGTGTAGAGTGGATCTGAGGGATCATGGAAGGAGCAGGAAAGGGGCCCACTAATATCTAGGGCAGCCAAAGCCCACTGCCTGCCAGACATTATCCCCAACTGCTCACACTGTTACTGAGACCCACAGTCAGTGGAACCTTGTGTGGCTTCTATGTCATCGATTAAGCCACCTGTCTATAGCCTAAGTAACCACTTTCCTTGTGAATTCATTAATAGGTGTTCCTCAAGGTTTGGTCGATTGATGGAAATCCAACTTCTGTCAGAGCTATTTGACTTTGTTTTGGAATGTCATGGATTCTGAGTGAGTTTGGCAGATGGGCAGACCACTCACTGGTCACTGAGGGTGGTCAGCTAGTACCTGGGAGACCTCTATGTGGTACAGCTGGTAGTGTCAATGCTGGGGATGATGGCCACATTTGGTCTTCTCTGGCCATTTAAGAGACTTAAGTGCATTGTGGTGGGGGCAGGGTGGGAGGAGGAGGCTGGTTTAGTATTTGCACCTTTCTCTTTGCTCAGGGACCTCCCCCAGGGTATGTAGTATCACCTGCAGTAAACCTAGTGTAGGAGAAATTGAAGACGAGACTAATAAAGATCCAGGTTTAAGGGTATTTTCTGTGAACTCAAGTAAATCAGGGACATTTCAGGTGTTAAGAAAAACTTCTTCAAACCGAAGCAACTCCATTCTTCTTCTGGACTCATGACTATTCAGTTTGGTAGTTCTTGGTAAGTCACCAACATTATGCTCCCAATTAATGTGTTGCTCCATCATTCTCTATTGTATCACAGAATAGAAGGATTTGCCCACACAGTACCTGCTAGAGCTCATATTTTTCATTACTTTAGGCCCTGCCTTTAGAAATATCCCAGTGACTTTCAGAAATATAATACAACTTATTAATCAAGGGTTCTATGTTGTAAAGAGCCCTTCCCAAATATATTTATTTCCTATCACCTCCTTTTTCCTCATTTGTCCTTTCCCCCAGCCACTATTTTACTTTCGTAAATTGTCTTTGACTATTTGAGATTCAAAATATGTGACATCATTCGGTGTTTGTCTTAAAAATTCTGACTCATTCCGCTTACCATAATGGCTTCCAGCGCTATCCATGTTGTCAACAATGTTAAGGTTTCCTTCCATAAAGGCGGGATAATATCCTATTTCCTGTATAGACTCCATTTTCTTTATCCATTTGCTCATCAGTAGACACAAATTTGTTTCTATAATCTTATCTGTTGTGTTTAGTGCAGAACATTCAAAAAGATCTCTCTGAAGCTCAGTTTTCAATCTTTGAGATGTGTTTCTGAAAGTCATTATGCTGCTGTATATTGTAGTTTTTAAACTTTTTTGAGGAATTTCCATATTGTTTGTCATAGTGACTGCATCATTTTACATTCTCTCTTGGGTCTTTTAAGTATAGAGCAATTATATATCCTATTTAAAACCCCAATGGATCAAAACCTCTGATTCAGGTGGCTCCTCTAAACAAACAATGAAGAATGGGGTCAAAGTTTTGAACTCTAGAAAGTTTATCAGTCACTCCTTATGATCTTCTGAAAGCAAGATATTAACATGTCATTCTATTTCATTAAATTTAGAAGGGTCTAAGTTCAAGAGCCTCTAAAATAATATATAGCAAACGTTGTAAACCTGTGTGCCTCTTCAAGTGAGTCAGAACATTCTTTCTGTTGAGAAAACAAAGGACATCATATAAATGACTCATTTGAAGTTACCATGGAAATTCAATCATGGATTTAAATATAAGTATGCTAGTGACACCTGGTTGTCTCATTCATGTAAGTGTCCAACTTTTGATTTTCCCTAGATCATATTCTCATGTTCATGAGAGGTAGCTTTGGGAGTAGCTTTGTGCTGCATATGGAATCTGTTAAGATTCCCTTGGTCTTTTCCTCTCTCTCTCCAGTGCTCACACTAGTTGTATCACTCTGTCACTCCAAAAAAAAAAAAGAATCATTATTTTAGTTGCCCATTGTCCCATTATTAGGAGAGAAGTACTGATCCACATTTTTATTGTTTTACATGTAAATGAATCAACTTAACTGGTGAGACATTAATCTATAACCAGAATAGTCAATATTCATTTTCAAATCAGGTTTAGTCATTTTTACTTAGGATTTATAAATTAATTAATTTATTGGAGAGAAAGACAAAGGGATGGAAATAGAGAGAGAATATGAGTCGGGACATGTTTAGAAGGAGAATTTGGCTACCCACAAGGGGGAGGCACAACATGGAGCTGAATCCTGAATATGGGATCATGTACTGTTCCCAGGGTGAACAATCAAGTGACTGCTTCAACTAGGCCCCTACAACTCAAATGTGATCATCATTAATGTTACTTATTTTGAATCTAATATTTGGATATTAATCTGTAAAACATTAGCAAATATGTCTCTTTTTGTTTTTAATCAATAGGTGATATTGCATAGAATAAAACTTATCTTTACTACTCTGAATGAATTTAGGAAGCCAGATGGAATAGAGTGTTTAAGATAATGGCACCAAAGTAAGTGAAAGGACACCTGGAGGATGTTGTTTGTTCTGAAGGATATGTCTCTCCAGTCCACTCAGCATGGTGACTACATTTCTCAATGAGGCAGGAGAAACTGTTGTTGAGGGAAAATACCCCATCACACAATATATAACAGCTTCAGTGTCGCCAATGGTAAGCATCCTCTCAAATAAGGTAATGCTTGGCAAGAGACAACGACTCAGCACTCTTTCCACCAGGAAGATTATGTATTTCATCTCATATGGAAAATGTCTGATTTTCATCAGAATTTCTGTGGAAAGCAGCAAGAATGCGACATTAGATCCTCGTTCAAAGATACTGAGGCTCATGTTGACAATATTTATTTGATCTTCTTCTATGAAGTTTGAGATGAACACTCTCATTCAGATAATAGGGTGCTTCTAGCAGGACACATAGTACCCATGAGCATGTTGGTTATCATACTCAGGAATAACTCAGGTAGGGGTGGCTTACTCAGCCAGCTAAGAGTCTTCCTTTGATTCAGATCAGGCTGTCTTAGATCTGAAATCAGCCTAGCGTGGGTCTGCTTTATCAGTAACGGGTTTGCCTTTCTGTCCAACTACCCCTCTCACTTCTCCTCCTCGCTCTTTCTCTCAGATACATAAAGAAGAATTTTACTAAGCTAAAAGAATAATTCTTGGACAGTGGATCACTATGATTAGATGGCTACTGAACATGATGGCTTTGTTTACGAAGCTTAGGATGAACTACCACTGTTGGGGCACTAATGGTGTTAGGGCTGTAAAATATGCTGTGTTATGGGATTTTTTATTTTTTTTATTTTTTTTATTTTTTTTATTTATTATTTTTTTGGGGGGATTTTTTATTTTTTGAGAATGATGAGAGAGGCCATCGTGCAGTGTCAGTGGGACATACATCCTGGAGAACTCTCTTATTCTTTATCTCTCCTTCTCTTTCTCTGGATTTCTGTGTCTATATCTGTGTCTCATTCTGTCAATTAAGTGTCTCTGTGTCACACACACACACTCATACACAACTCTGTTGCACTGCACAGTGTTAAAGAAGTCAGTCAAACCTAAGCTTCATGCAATCACAACCACACCCCACCAAAGAGTGAATATAGTAGCTTCCAAGAATGGTAGAATCATGGATATATTTTCTAACCTAGAAAAGTTGCCTATCTCTCTGCCAAGCCCTGGGAAGATGGAACAAGGTGGCTGTCCTGAGAACAGTAAGGTTGCCCCATCTGGTATATTATTTAGAGGTTTTCTTCAGCAAGAGACTGATTCCAGAATACAAACCACTTTCGCTGGTTTCTGAGATGACCTGAACTTACACCAAACAGGATACCATGTGAAACAGGTCATGTGTGTATTTGTAACTGGTTCTCCTGGAGACTATTCAACAGCACATGAGCAACAGTTGTAAAGCAAAAGACTTCCAAAGGAAGCCTATTTTGCACCTATAAAAAAGAACAAGTTATTCCTGGGGGGATATATCTCTCCAGTTCACTGAAGGAGCAACATGAAATTCTTAACTCAAGAAGGAAAAACTCTATGTGAGAAACAGGTCCCCTCCTACACTGTTTATAACCTCCCCTTCTGTCACCCGATGGAAATGGTCCTTACAACCAAAAAGATACACTGTTCCTGGTCATATCCGAATTAATTCCAAAGAAAGAAAAAAGTCCCATTTCTAATTCAGAATAGACAAGCATTCCATAGAAGAAACTGGAGACTCCTTCATTGACTTCCTGTGGAAAAATTCCTGCACTACACACTGTGGTATTTATAAGGACAAAGAGTAACTGCCAATGCATTGGGTGTGGTTCTCAGGAATTACTGAGAGATCACTGTTTATATGGATACAGGGCAAGACTGTATTGTAGCTAGTGATTAATAAGCATCATATTAGGTTCTGGGGGGGCATCCTCCTTGGGGAATAGGGAAAAAGGCTTCAGCTCAGGCCAAGTTCCCAGTGTCCTGGAATCCATACACTATTTGGGGCCTTGCTCAGTTCAAAATGTTATTATCCCCTTCCCTCTCCTTCTCTTTTCTTATAGTCTCTCAAATAAATAATAAATAAATAAAAAATAAATAATAAATAAATAAAATCTTCAAAAAAAAGTCAATGGCAACCTCAAATAGCCTGACATACTCAATGCATGAACAGAACTGATCTGCACATCGATTCCAATGATAAGTCCCCATGGCTCATCTAGCTTGTTGTGAAACCCAGCTAAAATCTCCTACCTTCTGGTCTTCTGGAAATATCATTTCTGTCCTTGTTGATCCACATGCTCTCTCTTTTGTAAGTTTTCTCACTTGATTTTACCCATAATCTTCATAGGTTTGATTTAGTGGTACCAATTATTCTCTTTTTTCCTATTTAGCATAGTTGTCTCTTGTATTTTTTTGCTAATCAGGTTTTTTTAAAAATATTTTTTCATTTATTTATGATAGACAAGAAGAGATAGATAGATAGATGATAGATAGATAGATGATAGATAGATAGATAGATAGATAGATAGATAGATAGATAGATAGAGGCAGAGACACAGGCAGAAGGATAAGCAGGCTACATGCCAGGAACCCGATGCGTAACTTGATCCTGGGACTCCAGAATTGCACCATGGGCCAAAGGAAGACACTAAACTGCTGAGCCACCCAGGGTTTCCCCTAGTCAGTTTTTTTTAAGTTTTTATTATTTATTTATTTATTTATTTATTTATTTATTTATTTATTTATTTAATTTATTCATGAGCGACACACAGAGAGAGGCGGAGACATAGGCAGAGGGTGAAGCAATGTAACCGTGGAGAGTTTGATGTGGGACTTGATCGCACACCCATGAGACCATGACATGAGCCAAAGGAAGACAATCAATCATTGAACCACCCAAGTGTACCGCTATTCCGATTTGATGAAAATATTCCATCCTGGAGAGATTTAAATACTGGAAATATATCATTTACCAATAGCGATAGCAGTGAAACAGAGTGGGAGGTACAGGCTCTCCATTATCCATTAAAGATGTCACAGAGATCAAAAGTACAGCATGGGAATATGATCAATGGAAATGTAATAGTGCTCTAGGGTGACACATATATCTACACTCGTGGTGAGCACAGTGTTAACCTATATAAGTTTCAAATCCTTGTTTAGTACACCTGATACAAATATATCCTTGTGTGCCATCTCGACTTCAATTAAAATAACAGTAATAATGTGGGCACCAGGCTGGTTCCTTGGGTTGGGTGTCTACTTTGGGTTCATATCATGATCCCATGGTCCTTGGATACATAATATTATACATTTGTCAAAACACACATGAATTCACAACACGGAGGAGTCCTTAATATCTGTAGTCAACTTAATTGATAATGTCTCCATACTTGTTTGCTTTTTGTGATAAAATTTCCACACTAAAGTAAGCATGTATGATCATGGGAATTGTGTTCCAAGGGATAAGGTAATATGGAAATTTATAAATTATATGCTGCATGATGACACCATTTTAACCCTAATCTCAGTAATAAAGTCTGTTTTTAAAAACATAATCAGAGATTTTATGTTGTTAATATTTTACAGACACTAGTGTCCAAATATTAGCTTCAAAACACCGACCTTTTAATCTGACCAAATTTGAGTGCTAAAAGCAGTTTTACCCTTTTGGCTATAAACTAGTGACTGTCCATTTAAATTACAAATTTCACATGTGAAACATAAATAATATCGCTTAGTATTTTTTGTCTTCTTTATGGTATTTTCAGTTCAGTAGAAGAATGATTCTTCTTCTTCTTCTTCTTCTTCTTCTTCTTCGAGAGAGAGAGAGAGAGACAGACAGAGAGACAGAGACAGAGACAGAGAGAGTAAAAGAGAAAGTGTAAGGAGTAGAGGAGTACAGGAAAAAGGAAATCGAATATTACGGAGGCTCCACCCTCAACACGTAGAAGAAACTAGGATAATCGGATGACCTAGGTCATGACTTTAGATGAATTCAGGAGGCAGACACATATGTGAATAAACAAACTTAATGCCCTGGAACACCTTTCCTTGAATCACCTTAGGAAATTAATATCCTAGTTACTTTCAATTTTTTCATTTATGGGTTGTATTTTGGTTTTCCCCAACCATGAAGTACTATGGTCCAGGTTTGTATCCACAGAGACCCAATCAGTTTCATAAACATTTGTTGCCTTAGCATTTGGATTGTAGACCATGGGAAATTCGTTACAATAGAAAGAACTATGGATATCTTCTTGTCAGAAGACCAGGTGGAAATTGTAAAACCTGACATGCACTATCCAGTTTGAAAATTCACTGGATTAGGCACAGGAATATGACAAAGAAACAAAGTAGACAGTAAACATTGAAACAGATCAGGAGATATTGTATTATCTCAAGAGGAATAGGAAAACAAAAGATGAACAAAAATTGATAGCAACTTGAAAGTGCATGCCTCGTATACCTTAAAAATTTTAAGTTCCACAGCATGGAGTTCCTACAGGAATAAGAAGGTAGTGTTACTGAAGGTATGGGGGCAAAATTGTTGAAAATCTCACATTATGTGACAGCAGATGGGGAGGAAGTCTCTGGGACAAGGCCATTTAAACAAAATCCAATGCACATTGTCCACATCTCTACATTGTGTGGGGAACTCTAAACTTATATATTATGTTTGGTATCAGTAATACATTTAAGCCTTGCTCCTGATCCTCCATATGTGGGACTCTCTGCACACTGGAAACTACTCTGATCCCAGGATCCTTGCTTCACCAGTTCCTTCAGAATGAAAGCGACATTTCCCCACTGATACTTCCCTCCTGCTCTTCCTGTTGTTCCCAAACTCTTTGATTAAAGGATCCTGAGAAAAAATCCTCTCCCTCACCCAGAGTGCTGCTGGGTGCAGCCCCAGTTGCAGTTACATTCTAATCCCATCTCTGGAAGGATCTGAAGAGGAGGAAGACTATCTAGACAGATTAGGAGCAATTTTGTCCACATTTCACCCAGTAAGGTCTAATATTTAGCTTCAGAAAAGGCTACCAAATTTCATAAATGGCTTCCCTTGAGGAAAGGCTGCCCGATAGCCAGTCGTGGTTTGTGGGTGATGCGAGAAGGGAGTGTTTGGCATATGGGATTCCATATGCCATTATTTAATATATTATGAACCCAAATATGACAAGGGTTTTTTGTTAGCTCCTTTGGCTGCTTACTCAAGATACTGTTCTGACTTACTCTAGGTAGGAAAGCCTAGAGAATAGGTTGATTTTCTTGGTGGATTGCTGATGAGTTCACGCCAGTATCCAATATTATCTATGGTCATGCCACCGCCCATTTTTGTCTTCTTTTTGCAGTCCCCCAGTTTGGAGGTGCAGGAGGGAGAGTGACAAGGACAATAAGAACAGAATTGGAGATAGAAAAACAGCTGGAGGAATGGGGGAGGGTGGTTCTAGTTTATTCTAGCCTTGCCTTGTCAAACTGTTCTTTAGCTTTGGCCAAAAAATGGTTAATAAAACAACTTTTGATACATAAATCCTTTGTGAGGCCTCAGTGTATCAACTGATGGTTCTGCCCATCTATCTTACTTCTTTTCTAAGAGATTTCTTTAGAGAAATTTCGATCAGTTCCAGTGATCCAGAGTTAGCCCTGAAGACCCAAAACATCATTGGTGAAGTTGTGAGGATCAAGGAGTAGGATATGAGAAGCAGATACAGCTTCTCAATGTCTTCCTTACTGTTTCTTCCAAATTGGGTATCGAATTCTGTATTTGTGGGGACATGTTGCTACCTTCATCTGAATGGTTGCCCAAAGTCACCCTGTGATTATGACTATTTATTTCAATGTATGTTCCCAAATACACAATTCCTTTTACACTTTGGGCATTATCCAAAATTACACTTTATAGAGATATCAATTTTATGCTAACCCTCATCTAATTCCTATCCTGTTAAGGTGTAAGCATGTAAGTATGATGACAGTTTTCTCAATTACGTGAGAAATTATGTTCTACTTACATTGAAGCATGGATAACTGGCTAATAAATTAATCAGTGAGTGAGAGATAAGCATGTAAACACTTATTAGTCATACTCAAAGAAAAGTAGGTGATGTACACATATGAGTAGATAAAGAAAATTTTACAGAAGTAGAGAATGGCAAGCATTTGCATTTGGAAGATCAGTAGAAAACAGAAGGAGACTTTATTAGAGTGGTTTTCATATAACGTGTTACTCAGTTTTCCTGAACTGCCCTCCAGAACTCAGTCCAAAGCTAAGCTATAGTTTATTCTAGGACATGCCAAGGTCTCAGGCACAGTTTTGATGCACATATTTGTGAGTGAGGAATAAATAATGCACAATGACATTGTTTTACCCATTTAAATACACAAGACTTTTTACTAGTGAGTCTAGTTTCCTGCAACTACGATTCATCACATTTGATGTGCTGATGATGACTCAAGAATTGGAACATTGAACAGGACAGTCATGTATCTTTTAGATCAGGGGTACCAAAAGTATATTCAGGGAGATAACAAACAATTTTCCTTTCCTTTCCTTTCCTTTCCTTTCCTTTCCTTTCCTTTCCTTTCCTTTCCTTTCCTTTTCTTTTCTTTTCTTTCTTTTCTTTTCTTTTTTCTTGTTTTTTCATTTCTTTCCTTTTTTCTTGTCTTTTCTTTCCTTCTTTTCTTTTTTTCTTTTTTAAGGCCCTTAATATTGTCAGTAATACATTGTTTTAAGGTGTATTTAGACAAAGCCATTTTACATAAAAGACAATAGTCTGGGAAGTCATATTCCTAGGTTTCAGTCAAGCTCTGGAACTTGTGAAATGTGAAATCTCAGACCCGATATTTCGCTTCTACTTAAACTTCCTGACCACTATCCATACATTTATTCATTTAATGCTCATCAAATGCATATGTTATGTATCGTTCACTCTCCATCCTCCTCAGGTGGAGAAATAGAGGCACAGTGAAGAGGTTCATGAACTCTGAATTCAGGAGCTAGGATATGAATCCAAGCTTGTAGTCCAAAATTTCATAGTCTTATTATTGAATTACACTGAAGTGATTATTCAGGCATAGGATGGATCATTGGTTACTGTGTAAAGGAGCTCTAGCTTCTGTGTGTGTCAGGAACAACATATTCCTAAGGAAATCCCAACATTGTCTACCATTATGAGGTCACCTCAGTGATTACATAACCAGGGAAGTTCTTGAGCCATAGTGGGAGAGATCTTGCCATAGTCACTAATTGGAACGTGTGAGGCCAAGAAAAATTAAGGCAATTCCACCTCAAGTTTAGCATTAGCACGAGTACAGCCATCTTAGGCCCCTGGGAATAAGAGATGAACTTTACAGGAAAACTGCAGAATGTCCTAGACAGGGAATCCCATATCAGAAAGACAATAAAGCTCAGAAAGTTCTCAGCAGAGAATACCATACCAGATCTTAAGAAACTCCCCCACCCTTTTCCCCAATTGGAATGGAAAAAATTCCTCCAACCCTTCTGAAGATCCCCTAGACCAGCCCATAAAAAACCCAACTGTAACCATTTTGGGGTCCAAAACATGCTCTGCTTTATGGAGCATACTTGGACCCAAGCTCGAGCATCTAAATAAACCCTCATGTGTTTGCATTGGTGTTGGCTCCTTGGTGGTTTCTCGGATTCATAATCTTGGGTACAACATTTGGGGGTTCGTCTGGGATCTGAGAGACCTCCAGGACCTTATCAGGAGGGTCCCACACGTGGTGAGTGCACTCAACTTTTTCCACGTTTTGCATGCATATTCTCTCAGAGCTCTGTACTGTACTTTTACCTGTAGGAATTCCAATATGTATTGGGTAGGCACTGGCTTAGGTAGAGGTGCTGGTGAGCTGTCAACCAGGGTCTTGAGGAGATGACCCTTGCCCGCAATGGTAGGAGAAGGTCCTCATCTGAAATGAGGATGGGGTCCTCATTTGTAAGGAGGTCAAGGTCCTCATCTGTAAGGAAGGCCGGCTGCTAGCCTTTCGGGTTACTTTTTTGTCTCCATGGCCACACTGGAACGGTTGGCTGTTACTATGTTCTTGTTAACCATTTTGCATACTGGTCTGTGTTACTGTGTTCTTGTTAACTGCTTGTGCATTTGACTGTGTTGTTTGTTAACTGTCATAACTGTCTGTGTCTTAGTGTGGATGGGGAACATAATGGGGCAGACACAAAAAACCTCCCCCTTCCCTTATGCTCTCCTACTTGTACATTAAGGAAAGAGCTCACAAACTGAGCACAGATATAAGAAAAGGGAAATTTTGAACTTACTGCATGTCTGAATGGCCAATCTTTGATGTGCGATGGCCCCGAGAATGAACTTTCCACCTACCTATTATCTTACATGTTAAGGTCTTGATCTTCAGGGACAAACCGATGGCCACCCTGACCAGGTGCCCTATATCCTGGCCTGGCAGGATATGATCAAGAATCCTTCTCCTTAGCTAAAATTATTTTTACACCCCCCCCAAAGCAGGACCTACCAAGACTCTAGCCCTGCAGAAACCCCAAGAAGGAGAATGACTCTAAGATAAAAGCGCCTCTTTATCCAGTTTTACAGGATTCCTCTGCAGAGGACCTGATCCTCCCATCACCCTATTGGGTAACCCTCTCCCCACCCCCATCAGAGGTACTGGGGGCTGCAGGAGGGGAGTTCCCCTCCCAGATGAGGGAAATCCTGTGCACAGACCAGTGGGGGGGATGCATGGATGGACCCAATGGGCACCCCTAATGCAGGGCCAGCCAACTCCACCACCCTTCCCCTCCATAGCATGGGGTCCCCAAATAAGACTGGTAGACAGCTAATGCTATTTTGGCTGTTCTTCACCAGTGACTTATATAATTGGAAAACCCAAAATGCAAAGTCCTCTGATAATCCAAGAGATCTAATGGGGCTTTTAGATACTGTTCTCTTTACTCACCAGGCTACTTGGGATGTTACAGGTTCTCTTCATCACCTTGCAGGTTCTCTTTACCACCAAAGAGAGGGAACAAATTCAGGTGGAAGCCCGGAAGTCTGTCCTGTGAAAGAACAGACAGCCAACTCAAAACCCAGTCCTATAAATGCTGCCTTCCCCTTATTCCACCCCACCTGGGAACACAACTTGGCTGAAGGTAAGGAGACACTCCGGGTCCACCGCCAGACTCTAATGGCAGGTATCCAGGCTGCCGCGTGCAAGCCTACCAATCTGACCAAGGTGTATGGTGTAAGACAGGACAAGGATGAGAGTCCAGCAGCCCTCGTAGAGTGAATCATAAAGGCTTTTAGGCAAAAAACCCCTATGAACCCAGAAGCCTGGAAACAAAGGCTGCAAATATCATGGCCTTTGTTAACCAGGCTGCTCTGAACATTAAAAAGAAATTGCAGTGTAGGGAGACTAGGATAGAAGAGCTTGCAGGACTTAGTAAGAGTAGCAGAAAGTCTATAATAATAGAGAAAGTTTGGAAGAGCAGTAAACCAAACTAAGTGACTGGCAGACCTGAAACCTGGCCAAGATCCTGCTGGCACAACCATGGATGACCCATGGGAAAGACGGAGGAACCTTAAGAAGCTAGCTTCAGGGACAGGAAAGGAGCATGGCACTGGTCCCTATCAGGAGTGCCCTAAACTGAACAAAAACCAATGTGCCTATTGCAAGGAAAAGGGCCACTGGGTGAAAGACTGTCTTAACAAAAGACCTATATGGCTCCTGCCAAGATCTTGGAGATGGAGGAGGATGACTAGGGGAGCTGGGGTTCAGCACCCCTCCCCAAGCCCAAGGTCACTCTCAGAGTGGAGGGGAAAGCCATTGAATTCCTAGTGGATACTAGGGCACAACACTCGGTTTTATTACAACCCCACAGGAAATTGGCAAGCAAAACTCAAAACTTCATGGATGCAAGGGGTCATGGGGACTAAACAGTACTGATAAACTACCCGAAGAACTGTAGATCTCAGCATGAGCCAAGTATCCCACTCCTTCATGGTCATCCCTGAGTGTCCCTACCCATTTTTAGGTCGGGATTTTCTCACCAAGATAGGGGCACAAATTTGCTTCCACCCTGAAGAAGCTAAAGTCCTAAACAAGGAGGGGCACCCAACTCAGGTGCTTGTCCTGAGTTTAGAAGACGAATAGCAAGAAAACCACCAATTACTTAACACTGCCCCCTCCAGATTCCCCCACCAGTGTCTCAGATAAAAATTAATTGTGGGGAGTAAATTGATTGACTTTAAATGGATCCAGGTGGGACATAATAAATAGGTCCTGAAAATTATCACTAAACCTGAAACTTTTCTTCTATTGAGGTTTAGTGAAGGTCACATAAGCTCCGATATCTTTTTGCAATCTGTTAGTTTAAAAAAGGCTAAAATGATGGTTAATTGTCTGTTTCAAAGTTTTCATAAGTAATTGTTAAGCTAACTTTCAAAACCCTTGGTAACCTGAAACCTTAGTTACACTTTGATGATAAATGGAATTTTTTTAACTTTATTTTTTTAATTTTTATTTATTTATGATAGTCACACAGAGAGAGAGAGAGAGAGAGAGAGAGAGAGGCAGAGACACAGGCAGAGGGAGAAGCAGGCTCCATGCACCAGGAGCCCAATGTGGGATTCGATCCCGGGTCTCCAGGATCGCGCCCTGGGCCAAAGGCCCACCCAGGGATCCCAATAAATGGAATTAAGTTCATCAGACATCTAGGTCTTTTTCAAACAGGAAAAAGTGCTGAAAAGTTTATTTGAATCTGTTGGTGTACATGCTTGGTGCTTAACTGTTTCAAAAATTTGCCGTCTATGGAGTTCTGGTGTTCAAAAATCAGTTACTCCTTAGTGTTCGCTGGAGATGAAGGTCCCTAAGAATGGAAAAACTGCTAAAATAAGACTGATGACTGGTAAAGAAAGCAACTCTGTATGTAGAAAAGGCAATAGGCAAAAAAATATATATATAAAGAATGGGAATATATTTCTGTTCAAGGTAAAAAAAAGTGATTTTGTCCTAAATGAGACTGACTGGAAAGAAACAGCTTGGGACAAATTCTGAATGCAAAGGAAGGTGTAAACGGGTTGTGAAGGGAAATCCTTGGAAAGGAATTTTAGATGTAGTCAGGACAGACTAAGATCAAAGTAAATGGATTTTAAAGTACAAGAGTATAAGATTAAAAGTCTACTTTCTGTTCAAATGTTTCCTTGATTTGTCGGTCTTCTCTTGATAAGAGCAGCAGTTTTGTCCAAGAAGGAGTCAGATAAGCAGGGGCAGCCATAACCTGGAAAACGGAGACCATTTGGGCAGAGCCATTGACAGCTGGAACATCTTATCAATGGGCAGAATGATTGTACTGGCCAAGGCGCTGACCATGGGAGAAGGTAAACGAATAAACATCTACACCGACAGCAGGTATGCCTTTGCCACCACTCACAACCATGGAGCTCTTTACAAAGAGAGAGGATTTCTGACAGTAAAGGGAAAAACTCTTAAAAACAAACCAGTGATTCTTGAACTCCTGAGGGCCCTCTGGCTGCTCAAGGCACTAGCTATCATCCATTGTCCAAGACACCAAAGAGCAGACACACCAGTAATCAGGGGAAACCGACTAGCTGACTCAGAAGCTAAGGAGCCAGCCCTTATGGTGACCCACGTTTTAACAACCACACTACCCTATCCGGGGGCACCAACCCTGCCTGGCACCCCCTACTATACTGACAATGACTTACAATGGATAAAACACTTGCATATGACCTAGTGCTTGCGGGGCTGGTGGAGGGCCACAGATTCCAGCATCATCCTGCCAGAGGAACTAGGATGATGATTCCTATCCAAAATGCATTGGAGTACTCATATGGGAAGAAGAAAGATGGGAGGCCTCATACGACATGCAAAGATCACTATTAAAGACTCTTGAACAAAGATGGAGCAGACTGTGGAAAGCTGCCATGCAGTGCCAGTTAACTAATGCCATCATCTATGGATCTAACCCAGGCACCTGGCTCTGGGGAGACCACCCAGGAGCCCACTGGGAAGTGGACTTCACTGAGGTAAAACCTGGAATATATGGATACAGGTATTTACTAGTGTTTGTAGATACTTTTTCAGGATGGACAGAGGCATTTCCCACCAAACATGAAACAGCACAGACCATGAACAAGAGACTGCTGGAAGACATCTTACCGAGGTATGGTTTTCCTGTTAGAATTGGATCAGACGGGATCCCTGGGTGGCGCAGCGGTTTGGCGCCTGTCTTTGGCCCAGGGCGCGATCCCGGAGACCCGGGATCGAATCCCACATCGGGCTCCCGGTGCATGGAGCCTGCTTCTCCCTCTGCCTGTGTCTCTGCCTCCCTCTCTCTCTCTCTGTAACTATCATAAATAAATAAAAAAAAAATTAAAAAAAAAAAAGAATTGGATGAGACAACAGACCAGGATTCATCTCTAAGGTAATATGGGGACTGGCACTAGTACTTGGTGCAGATTGGAAATTACATTGTGCATATAGGCCCCAGAGCTCAGGAGTAGAGAGGATGAAAAGGAGACCTTAACTAAATTAGCCCTGGAGACTGGCAGGGACTGGGTGACTCTCCTCCCCTTTGCCCTATATAGGGTAAGGAACTCCCCACATAAAATCGGACTGACTCCCTACGAAATCATGTTAGGTCTTCCTCCACCTATTATCCCCAATTTAAAACCTGAGGTGCTTGCTGAATTTGATGATCATCAACTCCTTTTCTCCCTCCAAACGTTACAATGAACCCATGAGCAGGTATGGCCCAAGCTGAGGCCCTCTAGAACACTGGGACAACCCTGGGCCCCCATCAATATCGGCCAGGTAACTAGGTGTACGTGTGGGGATACCAACATCAGACACTTCATCCTCTCTCGAAGGGACCCTACTTTGGGATCCTGATCACTCCCACCACTCTCAAGGTCAATGGGATTACTCCCTTGGTCCACTACACACACATCCGGTAAGCTGACCAAACTGCCATTCTCAAGAACTTTGTTCCAGAATGAAAAGGCCAACCAGACAAGGACAGTCCCTTAAAGCTAAGACTGCACCATTCTCACTTATCCCATTAATGTTGCTTATGCTTTGTCCTCTTCATGCCAGAACTAATCCCCATTAGCCATTTTAAAATGTGCACCAGGTGGAGGGGCAAGATGGCAGAAGAGTAGGGTCCCCGAGTCACCCGTCCCCACCAAATTACGTAGATAACCTTCAAATCATCCTGAAAATCTATGAATTCGGCCTCAATTTAAAGAGAGAACACCTGGAATGCTACAGTGAGAAGAGTTCATGCTTCTATCAAAGTAGGAGGACGGGGGAAACCAGAAATAAAGAAACAAAAGGCATCCAAGGGGGAGGGGTTCCAAGAGGAGCCAGGCTAAGGCAAGGACAACTGCCTCCAGGACAGGAAAGCAACGTTCCAGAGAAACAGGAGCTTCACCAACCTTCCCAGAGAGAAAGGGGCTCCCAAAGAGTTAGAGCAAGACCCCAGGAGGGTGGGGATGCCATCAGGCTCCCTGGGACACTAACAGATAGCTGCACCACAGGGAGAGTGCACGGAGCTCCCTTAAGGGCTGCAGAGAGCACACGGATTGACGCAGGAGCAGCTTGCCTTGACCCGGGAGCAGCTCTGAGGGACTCAAGCAGCAGCTCTGCGGAGAGGGGGCTGCATGGCCCCGGGAGCAGCTCTGAGAGGCTCAGCTGGCAGGTCCGTGGAGAGCGGGTTGCATGGCTGGGAGCGTGTATCCAACAACACAGGCCTGGGAGCACATGGCGCCAGGGATACAGCCCAGGATCTGAACTCCCCCCAGGACAGACAGAGGCCAGAAGGGCCAAGGACAACAAGGGCCTTCACTACCTGAGCAGAGCAGATAAGCAGCCCTGCCCCCAGAGCATCAAGACCCCTACAGAGAACTCTGTAGTTACTGTTGGAGATGAATCCAGGGCTCCATAGCTGGCTAACGCCACTGTGGTTGATCCTCCTGGGGCCTCTTGGGGTAAACAACCTCCACTGAGCCCTGCACCAGGTAGAGGGCAGAGCAGCTCCCCAAACTGCTAACACCAGAAAATCAGCACAATAGGCCCCTCCACCGGAAGACCAGCTAGACAGACAAGTTCCAGGGGAAGTCAAGGGACTTAAAGTATACTGAATCAGAAGACACTCCCCTGTGTATGTTTGTTTGTTTGTTTGTTTGTTTGTTTGTTTGTTTATTTATTTTTGCTTTTGGATTTCTGTATGCTTTCCCCACCCTTTCATTCCTTTTTTTTCTTTCTCTTTTTCTCTTTCTTTCTTTCTTCATTTTTTTCTTTTTCTCTTTCCTTTCCTTCTTTCTCTCCTCTCTTTTATTTCTTTTCCCAATACAACTTGTTTGTGGCCACTCTGCACTGATCAAAATGACTAGAACGAAAACCTCACCTCAAAAGAAAGAATCAGACACGTTCCTCTCTCTCACAGAGTTACAAATTTTGGATTACAATTCAATGTCAGAAAGCCAATCCAGAAGCACTATTTTTTTTTAAATTTTATTTATTTATTTACGATAGTCACAGAGAGAGAGAGAGAGACAGAGACACAGGCAGAGAGAGAAGCAGGCTCCATGCACCGGGAGCCCACATGGGATTCGATCCCGGGTCTCCAGGATCGCGCCCTGAGCCAAAGGCAGGCACCAAACCACTGCGCCACCCAGGGATCCTCTAGAAGCACTATTATACAGCTACTGGTGGCTCTAGAAAAAAGCATAAAGGACTCAAGACACTTCATGACTGTGGAATTTAGATCTAATCAGACAGAAATTAAAAATCAATTGAATGAGATGCAATCCAAACTAGAAGTCCTAATGACGAGGGATAATAAGGTGGAAGAACAAGTGAGTGAAATAGAGGACAAGTTGATGGCAAAGAGAGAAACTGATGAAAAAAGAGACAAACAATTAAAAGACCATGAGGATAGATTAATGGAAATAAATGACAGCCTGAGGAAGAAAAACCTACGTTTAATCGGGGCTCCCGAGGGAGCAGAAAGAGACAGAGGTCCAGAATATGTATTTGAACAAATCCTAGCTGAAAACTCTCCTAATCTGGGAGGGGAAACAGGCATTCAGATCCAAGAAATAGAGAGATCCCGCCCTAAAATCAATAAAAACTGTTGAACACCTCGACATTTAATAATGAAGCTTGCAAATTCCAAAGATAAAGAGAAGATCCTTAAGGGAGCAAGAGACAAGAAATCCCTGACTTTTATGGGGAGGAGTATTAGGGTAACAGCAGACCTCTCCACAGAGACCTGGCAGGCCAGAAAGGGCTGGCAGGATATATTCAGGGTCCTAAATGAGAAATACATGCAGCCAAGAATACGTTATCCAGCAAGGCTCTCATTCAGAATGGAAGGAGAGAGAAAGAGCTTCCAAGACAGGAACTGAAAGAATATGTGGCCTCCAAGCCAGCTCTGCAAAAAATTTTAAGAGGACTCTTAAAATTCCCCTTTTAGAAGAAGTTCAATGGAACAATCCACAAAAAAAAAAGGACTGAATAGATATCATGATGACACTAAACTCATATCTGTCATTAGTAACTCTGAAAGTGAAGGGGCATAATGCCCCATCAAAAAGCTCAGGGTTTCAGACTGGATAAAAAAGCAGGACCCATCTATTTGCTGTCTATAAGAGACTCATTTTACACAGAAGGACACTTACATCCTGAAAATAAAAGGTTGGAGAATCATGTACCATTCAAATGGTCCTCAAAAGAAAGGGGTAGCCATCCTTTTGTCAGATAAACTAAAATTTACCTGGAAGACTGTAGTGAGAGATGAAGAGGGAGACTATATCATACTTACAGGATCTGTCCAATAAGACTACATAACAATCCTCAATATATATGCCCTGAATGTAGGAGCTGCCAAGTATATCAATCAATTAATAACCAATACAGTTAAGACATACTTAGATATTAATACACTTATATTTGGAGACTTCAATCTAGTGCTTTCTACACTCAATAAGTCTTCTAAGCACAAAGTCTCCGAAGGAAAAAAAAAAACAGCTTTAAATGATACACTGGACCAGATGGATTTCACAGATATCTACAGAACTTTACATCCAAACTCAACTGAATACACATTCTTCTCAAGTGCACATGGAACTTTCTCCAGAATAGACCACATAGGTCACAAATCGGGTCTGAACCAATACCAAAAGATTGGGATCATCTACTGCATAGTCTCAGACGATAATGCCATGAAATTAGAACTAAATGACAACAAGAAGTTTGGGAGGACTTCAAACCCATGAAGGTTAAGGACCATCCTGCTAAAAGATGAAAGGGTCAACCAGGAAATTAAGGAAGAATTAAAAAGTTTCATGGAAACTGATCAGACTGAAGATGCAAGCATTCAAAATCTTTGGGATGCAGCAAAAGGAGTCCTGAGAGATAAATACATTGCAATACAAACATCCATTCAAAAACTGGAAAGAACTCAAATACAAAAGCTAACCTGACACCAAAAGGAGCTATAGAAAAAAAAAAAAAACAGTAAATAGATCTTTCACCCAGGAGAGGAAGAGACTTAATAAAGATTCGAGCAGAACTCAACGAAATCAAGACCAGAAGACTGTGGAACATCTCCACAAAACCAGGAGTTCGTTCTTTGAAAGAATTAATAAGATAGATATACCATTATACAGCCTTATTAAAAAGAAGAGAGAGAGGACTCAGATTAATAAAATAATGAATGAGAAGGGAGACATCACTATCAACACCAAAGAAATACAAACGATTTTAAAAACATATTATGAACAGCTATACGCCAATAAATTAGGCAATCTAGAGGAAATGGACACATTTCTGGAAAACCACAAATTACCAAACTGGACCTGGAAGAAATAGAAAACCTGAACAGGCCAATAACCAGGGAGGAAACCGAAGCAGTCATAAAAAACCTCCCAATAAAAATAAAAAAAATTATTTTATTTTAAAAAAATAAAAAAATAAAAAAATAAAATAAAAAACCTCCCAAGACACAAGAATCCAGGGCCATATGGCTTTCCAGGGGAATTCTATCAAATGTTTAAAGAAGAAATCATGCCTATTCTAATAAAGCTGTTTGGAAAGATAGAAAGAGATAGAGTATTTCCAAACTCATTCTATGAGACCAGCATCACCTTAATTCCAAAACCAGACAAAGACCTAACCAAAAAGGAGAATTACAGAGCAATATCCCTGATGATCATGGATGCAAAAATTCTCAACAAGATTGAGATCCAATAGGATCCAACAACACATTAAGAAAATTATTCATCAGACCAAGTAAGATTTATCCCTGGGACACAAGGCTGGTTCAACACTCATAAAAACAATCAATGTTATTCATCATATCAGCAAGAGAAAAACCAAGAACCATATGATCCTCTCATTAGATGCAGAAAAAGAATTTGACAAAATACAGCATCTATTCTTGATCAAAACTCTTCAGAGTGTAGGGATAGAGGGAACTTTCCTTGACATCTTAAAAGCCATCTAAGAAAAGCCCACAGCAAATATCATTCTCAATGGGGAAGCACTTGGAGCCTTTCCCCTAAGATCAGGAACAAGACAGGGATGTCCACTCTCACCACTGCTATTCAACTTAGTACTGGACGTCCTAGCCTCTACAATCAGACAACAAACAGACATAAAAGGCATTCAAAATAGGCAAAGAAGAAGTCAAATTCTCCCTCTTCACTGATGACATGATACTGTACATCGACAACCCAAAAGACTCCACTCCAAGATTACTAGAAAGCACAGCAGTTTGGTAGTGTGACAGGATACAAAATAAGTGCCCAGAAGTAGCATTTCTATACACTAAGAATGAGACTGAACATAGTGAAAATAAGGAGTCAATTACATTGACAATTGCACCCAAAAGCTTAAGATACCTAGGAATAAACCTAACTAAAGAGGTAAAGGATCTATACCCTAAAAATTATAGGACACTTGTGAAAGAAATTAAGGAAGACAAAAAGGGATGGAAAAATATTCCATGCTCATGGATTGGAAGAATTAATAATGAGAAAATGTCAATGTTTCCCAGGGCAATTTACACATTTAAATCAATCCCTATCAAAATACCATGGACTTTCTTCAGAGAGTTAGAACAAATTATTCTAAGATTTGTGTGAAATCAGATATGACTCCAGAATCCAGGGGAATTTTAAAAAAGAAAACCATATCTGGGGTCATCACAGTGCCAGATTTCAGGTTGTACTACAAAGCTGTGGTCATCAAGACCGTGTGGTACTGGCACAAAAACAGACACATGGAACAATGGGACAGAATCCAGAATCCAGAAGTGGACCCTTACTTTATGGTCAACTAATATTTGACAAAGGAGGAAAGACTGTCCACTGGAAGAAAGACTGTCTCTTCAATCAATGGTGCTGGGAAAATTGGACATCAACATGCAGAAGAATGAAACTAGACTACTTTTTTCAACATACACAAAGATAAGCTAAAAATGGATGAAAGATCTAAATGTGAGAAAAGATTCCATCCACATCCTAGAGGAGAACCCAGACAACACCCTTTTTGAAATCAGTCACAGTAACTTCTTGCAATATACACCCACAATGGCAAAAGAAACAAAAGCCAAAATGAACTATTTGGACTTCATCAAGATAAGAAGTTTTTGCACAGCAAAGGATACAGTTAACAAAATGAAAACACAACCTATGAAATGGGAGAAGATATTTGCAAATGACGTATGAGATAAAGGGATAGTTTCCAAGATCTATAAAGAACTTATTAAACACAACAGCAAAGAAACAAACAATCCAATCATTAAATGGGCAAAAGACATGAACAGAAATCTCACAGAGGAAGACATCGACATGACCCACAAGCACTTGAGAAAATGGTCTGCATCAGTTCCCATCAGGGAAATACAAATCAAAACCACAATGAGATAGCACCTCACACCAGTGAGAATGGGGATAATTAACAAGGCAGGAAACCACAAATGTTGGAGAGGATGCAGAGAACAGGAAACCCTCTTACACTGTTAGTGGGAATGTGAAATGTTGCAGCCACTCTGGAAAACTGTGTGGACATTCCCCAAAGAGTTAAAAATAGATCTGCTCTACAACCCAACAATTACTGTGTTGGGGATTTACCCCAATGTTAGAGATGCAATGAAATGCCAGGACAGCTGCACAACAATGTTTATAGCAGCAATGTCCACAATAGCCAAACTGTTGAAGGTACTACAGTGTCTAGGTGTCCATCAAAAGATGAGTCTTTCAGGATCCCTGGATGGCTCAGCGTTTTAGTGCCTGCCCTTGGCCCAGGGCGCGATTCTGGCATCATAAGATTGAGTCTCACGTTGGGTTCCCGGCATGGAGCCAGCTTTGCCTCCTGTGTTCTGCCTCTTTCTCTCTCTTTCTCTCTATCTGTCTATCATGAATAAATACAGAAATAATAATAAAACTTTAAAACAAAGAAAAAAAAGATGAATGGATAAAGAAGATGTGGTTTATGTATACTATGGAATATTACTCAGCCATTAGAAATGACAGATACCCACCATTTGCTTCGATGTGGATGGACTGGAGGGTACTATGCTGAGTGAATTAAGTCAATTGGAGAAGGACCTACATTATATGGTCTCATTCACTTGGGGAATATAAATAATAGTGAAAGGGAATAAAGGGGAAAGGAGAAAAAAATAAGTGGGAAATATCAGAAAGGGAGACAGAACTTGGAAGACTCCTAACTCTGAGAAATTAACTAGTGATGGTGAAATAGGAGGACGGGCGGTGGGGATGACTGGGTGGCAGGCACTGAGGTGAGCACTTGATGGCATAAGCACTATGTGTTATTCTGTATGTCGGCAAATTGAACACCAATAAAAAATAAATTTATAAAAAAATAAAAAATAAAATAAAAGTCTGCCTGGACAGCTGCAATTAAAAAAGGGAATTTTTTCTCAAATAATCCTAACCCTGCCTGCTGCAATGAAGTCCTATCATAATTCTACATAAACCTGGGTGTTCCCTTAGCCATAATTCTAGACTCAGTTCCTCATTATATGATGAGCCTATAACACAATGTTTGGTTTGCTCTATCTTGAAAATATTCTAAAGACTAGAAAACTAAATGATGAAACACTTGAAAATGCATGGCTATTTTTTCAAATCAAATTTATGGTCTTTGCTTTAAGTTCCAGAATATAATAAATTCTATTGACCTGTTACTTTGCTTTTGGATTCAATTTAGACAATGATTTACTTCTTCTGAGTTGTAGAGCCCTCCCGAAAATTTTCCAGGAAAATCCTTGTACTGATAAGTGATTCCAAAAGAAGATGTTTGAGGGTGTCCATGTTGCTGTGTAGATAGCACCATAGAAACTGGCCAATTGCCCTCTGAATAGGGGCCGTAAGTAGTGCATATTATGGTTTCTTTAAGATTTCGATTTCTTGGGATATCTGGGTGGCTCATTTGTTGAGAGCCTCTCTTCTGCCCGGGGCATGATCCTTGAGTCCTGGTATCAAATCCAGCATCGGGTTCCCTGCATGGTACATGCTTCTCTCTGCCTGAGTCTCTGTTTCTCTCTCTCTCTCTCTCTTTCTTTCTCTCATGGATTGAGAGATAGAATGTTTTTTATTTTTATTTTTTATTTTTTTAGATCATTACATAATTTTTTATTTGTTTTGAGACTGGAGGAGTTAAAGGAAATGGGTGCCAGTGTTCTAACAAAACCTCTTTTGCTTCTATCTACTTATTTGTGTTGGTTAATGTATTTAGTATTTCAAATTATAAAAAGAAAAATAGACATGAATCCATTTGTAATCTTATTTACAAATTGCTGAACTAATTGGGAAAAAATAGCCCCATTCAGCTTATTAATATCTATACTTTTTAATAAAATGTTTAAATTTAATGGCTATTTAGTAAAATTTATAATATGTATTCTTTTGATTAATTATGAATTAATAATAGTTGTAACAGTAACTCAAAAGCCAGAATCATTTAAAAAAAATATTTTTGTTTGTCTGGTGAGATGGTTTAGGAAGAAGAGAAGGAGATCGCAGGAGAATCCTCTAGAAAACTGAACCAGTTGAGTCATTCTGAGACATCACTTGTGGACTTGTTGCATGTCCTGACCTGAGTCTAGCCCAGTCTTTGGATATAGCAGTCTCTTTGTAAAGATTTCCTGAACCCGCATTAAGCACACCTGGAATGTGTGGGAAATATCAGAAAGGGAGACAGAACATAAAGACTCCTAACTCTGGGAAATGAACTAGGTGTGGTGGAAGGGGAGGAGAGCAGAGGGTGGGGATGAATGGGTGATGAGCACTGAGGGGGGCACTTGACGGGATGAGCACTGGGTGTTATTCTGTGTGTTGGCAAATTGAACACCAAGAAAAAATAAATTTATTATTAAAAAAATAAGCACACCTGGAATGCATCTTTTTGTTAACACCTATCCCTTCATGGCACTTGGGACTCTTTCTGGTAGGTCTTTCATGCCTTGTAAAAAGAAGTTTTACCACTTCCTGCCCACTAATGTTAAAGGTCACACAACGGATTTGTTCCTGAATGTCTTAGAGTCTACATCACTGCTTATGCTTGGTGTTGACCAGCAGAATGTAAGGGCCTTAAGTAAAGGAATTTGGGTCTGTTCTTTCCCTGCTCTTTCTCCAGTATATAGGATAGTGTCTGGTCAAAACTATGTGCTCAATTCACATTTCAAAAGAGAATAGATGGATGCATGAATGGTTCAATTTGATGATGAATACAATGGGAAATGTGACTAATTTATAACTCTTATAAACACCCCAAAATGCCAGAGTGGATCTGATTATCATGAGGTTCCTGATGACTTATAGGAATATCCCAGTGTTTTCTCCTGGCAAAAAAAAAAAAAAAAAGACAGAAGGCACACCAATATGGCTCTTGGTTTTGGGCCCACGGGACTGAGTGCTGCACCAGACTCTGATCTCACTATGGAGTCCTTTGAGATTCCCTCGCCTTCCCTCTTTTCCCCTGCCCCTACCCTGCTCTCACTCTCTCTCTTTAAGATAAATAAATAATGATTTTTAAGAAAACAAGGGGAATACAGTTGGAGAGAAGGTGGTATTTATAGCTGGAAAATTAGGGATACACAGGCAAAACGTGGTAGATAGCTAAATATAATTTGGAAAATAATTTGTAAATATCTTGGATCTACACACATATTTATATACATTTATGTATGTATGTATGTATTTACACTTGCATTGAGCAAACACACATACCAAAATGAACCTATTGGAAGCCAACCAATGGAAGTGATCAATGAATCCAAAGGTGAACACAATACAGATTAAATAAAGAGGTGTTTCTTTAAGAAACCGAGGTAATTGGTTTCTTGCCAAACTATATGGCAGGCTAACTAAGACATAAAGAAAATGCTAAGAATCTTTGAAAAGAGAATGAAGAAATGATCACAGAGAGGAAAAGGATGATGAGAACATAGCATGCCTCTGCACATTAATAGAGAAACCTGGGTAAAAGGAATGGTATTCTACACCATCCTGAGTAAAATCACCCTGACTACTCGCTCTCTCCCTCCTGCCTTCATGTATCCTTCACTGAACTTGCCCCCACAACTCTGCTTCCAGGAGGGTAGGTCTCATGCTAGATGCTCCGACCCAAATAAATAAGTAAATCACCACAAAAGAACACAAGGATATTTCTGGAGATGATGGATATTTTTAGTACATTGGATATAGTGATGGTATCACAGGTATGTAGGTATGTACATAGGACCAATCCATCAGGATCACGATGTATATAGTAAATGTGTGCAATTCGTTGTAAAAATGGATAGAGAATATAAAGTTAATGCATTTCAGTGGAAAATATACAAGGATGCTTTTGCTGTGCTAGAATTTTCCCCGTAAATTTCAAAATATATAAAAATTAAGTTGCTTAAAATGTATGAAGGGCATAGAGGTGGCCCCTTGTTTATATATCCTATCCACTCAGAGAAGAGGCAAAGCCAAAATAAAATCACAATCATATTTGGGGTCTCAGAAATGCAGCTCCCAGAGTAGAGATTTGGGCAGCAACCCAAATAGTGTGGATGAGAACAAAAGGCAAAAGAAATGTAGTCTAAATGAAATCTCCTTACAGCTTGCAACCCACTGATACATACCTGCGACATGCAGAACATAACATTCCTCAAGGAGTTCATGGTGCCTTAATGATTTATGTTTATATTTCATTAAACACTAGAAGTGACCTTATCTTGACAATAGCCAAATCTTCAATGTCCCATAAGACCCTGCTTTCAGCCTGCAGAACTTCCTTAGAAACCTACATTATATCTACCACCTCACCCTCCACAACAGGTAAAATATGATATCAGCCACCTGGCATACTTCCAGGTGCAGCTCTTCTGCCCCAAGGATATTGTCCCTGTTGTATAATAAAATTACCATTTTGCCCAAAAATAACTCCACAAGAATTCTTTGTTAACCATTCATTCAAGAACCTAAAACTTCAAATCATATCTCAGGTAGTAGTAGAACAACCTGAGGACCTACCTCCTTTGTAGAGCCCAATGTTCTGGACCCTGTATATTTCCCCAACTGAAGAAAAGAAATACACTTAACACTTAGTTGTCATAGGACAGGACCTGATCTCAAAGTTTACTGCTATTTGCACTGTGGATGGTGAGACTATCTGATGTACATAAGGATAAGTCTGTGCAATGGGCAAGGCCAGAGCAGTATATATGGTAGTAAAAGAAGAACACAGTTCTCACCCACAGGGTAACATTTGGGTAATCAAAGATTCCTCAGTCCAAAGTAAGGACCATACCATGTGGTCAAACAACCTATTGATAAATGTACAGCTAAAAATACTTTGGGGCAACCCAGGTGGCTCAGTGGTTTGGTGTCGCCTCTGGCCCAGGGTGTGATTGATTCTGGAGACCTGAGATCGAGTGCCAAGTTGGACTCCCTGCATAGACCCTGCTTCTCTCTCTGCCTGTGTCTCTGCCTTTCTATCTCTCTGTCTCTGTCTCTCTCTGTCTCTCTCTGTGTGTCCCATGGATAAATAAATAAAACCTTTAAAAAATATTCTGGTATAGGGACACCTGTGTGGGTCAGCGGTTAAGCGGCTGCCTTCGGTGCAGGGTGTGATCTCCTAGTCCTGGGATCAAGTCCCACATTAGGCTTCTGTAGAGGCCGAGAGAGATAAGACCTCTGGCAGCCATCTTAAGCCCCTAGATAAGGCCTGTAGCCCAAGTCAGTTAAAAAAAAAACAAAAACAAAAAAAAAAACACTGCAAAACGTCCGTGACAGAAAGTCCCTTATTGGAATGAAAAGATAGCTTAAGAAACTCCCCCCATGGGATCCCTGGGTGGCGCAGCGGTTTGGCGCCTGCCTTTGGCCCAGGGCGCGATCCTGGAGACCCGGGATCGAGTCCCGCGTCGGGCTCCCGGTGCATGGAGCCTGCTTCTCCCTCTGCCTGTGTCTCTGCCTCTCTCTCTCTGTGACTATCATGAATAAATAAATAAAATCTTAAAAAAAAAGAAACTCCCCCCACGCTTTCTCCCATATCGGAATGAAAAAAATTCCTCCACCCCTTCTGGAAATCCCCTAGACCAGCCCATTAATACCCAGTTGTAACCCACCTCGGTGTCCACGTCCCTGCTCTGTTGTGTCGGGCTTACTTGGACACAAGCTCCAGCTTGCTAATAATCCCTCGTGTCCTTGCATCAGTGTTGGTTCCTTGATGGTTTCTTGGATTCGCAATCTCATCATGGCCTTGACTTTCTACAGCCTTAGAATCTGATTCTGAGGAGGAGGCTCACCTTAGGGGTGTCCTTCATCTGCAATCAACAATCAACTGAACTCTGTGTAAACACTGTAGAAATTAGCCTAAGAGCCTCCTCTGCATGAGGTCATGTGACCACAGACCTTGACTCTTTAGACATCTTGAGTGGTGATGTCCCAAGACAAAAGAAACAGGGAGGGCAGCCCCGGTGGCGCAGCGGTTTGGCGCCGCCTGCAGCCTGGGGTGTGATCCTGGAGACCCGGGATCGAGTCCCACGTCAGGCTCCTTGCATGAAGCCTGCTTCTCCCTCTGCCTGTGTCTCTGCCTCTCTCTTTCTCTCTGGGTCTCTATGAATAAATAAATAAAATCTTTAAAAAAAAGAAACAGGGAAATTGTCTGATGTATGGAAGTGCTGAATCACTATGCTGTATACCTGGAACTCATACAACATTGTATGTTGACAATAGTTCAATTAAAAAATAATTTAAAGGGATCCCTGGGTGGCGCAGCGGTTTGGCGCCTGCCTTTGGCCCAGGGCGTGATCCTGGAGACCCGGCATCGAATCCCACGTCGGGCTCCCGGTACATGGAGCCTGCTTCTCCCTCTGCCTATGTCTCTGCCTCTCTCTCTCTCTCTCTGTGTGTGACTATCATAAATAAATAAAAATTAAAAAATAAATAAATAAAAATAAAAAATAATTTAAAAAAAACAAAGGTCAATTGAGTAAATTTGGAGACCTAAGTGAGTATATTAAGCATCCCACAAATCAGACAGCATCCCAGCTAGCAAGTATAGAGATACGCCAAGGAGTCCTACAAAATGGAAGGTTTGTATAAGAAGGAGGGTGGGGAAGAAGAAAAGATGATTATAGTCCAGGACATCTTCTTTTGGGGATGAAGCAATGGCAAGTTTATATCACATATTACCTCACTAACACTCATCAGGAAATTTTAGATTGACATTTATAAGATCACATGGTAGAAATGTGAACATTTGCCCATCACCCATGGACTTGACTGTGGTATCTAAGCAGCCATATTGCTTATGCTGGGTGAGATATTCAGGACAGTTCAGAGAAACAAATCAATTTAGATGCAGAAGAGAAAAGACAGGAATAAGCAGATGATGGTCTTGAAGGAAATAATATCTAGTTTACATTTGGTTTTCATGTAAGGAATGTGTGTGTCTGATGTGGATTTCTAACTTTCAAAGTCATTACTTTGAAAAATTTGTTAGACTTATGGTTATCTGAAAATAAACAGTTCCATTTTAAACAACCTGGAGAATTTGTTACATGTAAAATCCATCCCTTCTGCGTGTCTGTCTATCCATTCATGGATGGGTGCATCCATAAAACTCTGTGTCAGCTACTGACTTACAGTTCCAAACCCTCCTTCCCTAGCCACAACTGTATTCAACAAATAGATCTTGGTTGCCTGTGATTAAGCAATCCTACCCTCCCCCCATCTATTTATTAATTTTATGTTTTATTTATTATTTATTTATTTATCATTATTATTTTTTAATAATAAATTTACTTTTTATTGGTGTTCAATTTACCAACATACAGAATAACACTCAGTGCTCATCCGGTCAAGTACCCCCTTCAGTGCCCATCACCCATTCACCCCCATACTTGTCCTCCTCCCCTTCCATTCAAAATCTTTGGAATGGAGGAGGGGCAAGATGGCGGAAGAGTAGGGTCCCCAAATCACCTGTCCCCATCAAATTACCTAGATAACCTTCAAATCATTCTGAAAATCTATGAATTTGGCCTGAGGTTTAAAGAGAGAACAGCTGGAATGCTACAGTGAGAAGAGTTTGCGCTTCTATCAAGGGAGGAAGACAGGGAAAAAGAAATATTGAAACAAAAGGCATCCAAAGGGGAGGGGCCCCGAAAAGGGAAACCTCTTACACTCTTGGTGGGAATGTGAACTGGTGCAGCCACTTTGGAAAACTGTGTGGAGGTTCCTCAAAGAGTTAAAAATACATCTGCCCTATGACCCAGCAGTGGCATTGTTGGGGATTTACCCCAAAGGTACAGATGCAATGAAATTCCAGGACACCCGCACCCTGATGTTTATAGCAGCAATGTCCACAATAGTCAAACTGTGGAAGAAGCCTCGGTGTCCATCAAAAGATGAATGGATAAAGAAGATGTGGTTTATGTATACAATGGAATATTACTCAGCCATTAGAAATGACAAATACCCACCATTTGCTTCAACATGGATGGAACTGGAGGGTATTATGCTGAGTGAAGTAAGTCAATCAGAGAAGGACAAACCATGTATGTTTTCATTCATTTGGGGAATATAAATAACAGTGACAGGGAATATAAGGGAAAGGAGAAGAAAAATACTCCTAACTCGGGGAAATGAACCAGGGGTGGTGGAAGGGGAGGAGGGCGGGGGGGGTAATGGGTGATGGGCACTGAGGGGGGCACTTGACGGGATGAGCACTGGGTGTTATTCTGTATGTTGGTAAATTGAACACCAATAAAAAGTTAATTTATTTAAAAAAAATCTTTGGGATGCTGCAAAAGCAGCCCTAATGGGAAAATACATTGCAATACAAGCATCCATTCAAAAACTGGAAAAACTGGGGATCCCTAGGTGGCGCAGCGGTTTGGCGCCTGCCTTTGGCCCAGGGCGTGATCCTGGAGACCCGGGATCGAATCCCACATCGGGCTCCAGGTGCATGGAACCTGCTTCTCCCTCTGCCTGTGTCTCTGCCTCTCTCTCTCTCTGTGACTGCCATGAATAAATCAATAAAATCTCAAAAAAAAACTGGAAAAAACTGAAATACAAAAGCTACCCTTACACATAAAGGAGCTAGAGAAAAAACAGCAAATAGATCCTACACCCAGCAGAAGAAGAGAGTTAATTAAGATTAGAGCAGAACACAACGAAATTGAGACCATAATAACTGGAACTGATCCACAAAATGAGGAGTTTGTTCTTTGAAAGAATTAATAAGATAGATAAACCATTAGCCAGCCTTATTAAAAAGATGAGAGAGAAGACTGAAATTAATAAAATCATGAATGAGAAAGGAGAGATCACTACCAACACCAAGGAAATACAAATGATTTTTTAAAATTTATTTATGATAGTCACAGAGAGAGAGAGAGAGAGAGAGAGAGAGAGAGAGAGGCAGAGACACAGGCAGAGGGAGAAGCAGGCTCCATGCACCGGGAGCCCGACATGGGATTCGATCCTGGGTCTCCAGGATTGCGCCCTGGGCCAAAGGCAGGCGCCAAACCACTGCACCACCCAGGGATCCCCCTCATCCCTAACTTGTCTGTATTTTCCCTCAAAACATCCTCTGTTCCAGGGACCCAAATTTCTTCACTTTTGCCCACATATACCAAGCTCCCCACTCATGCAGTACCATAATTCTACCTCCTTGTGGACAGAACAGAAAGTTGCTTTTAGAGACTTCTTTGTTTTTTATTTAATTTCCCAACATATAATACATCATTATTTCAGATACAGTTTTTCATGATTCATCATGTATAGAATATCCAGGTATCATTGTTGGGCCAGCGGAATCAAGGGTGATGGGGAGACACCAACAAAATGGCGGCGGACTCCCGACCTTGTTGCCCCCACCTCAGAACTTTCCCATCACCAGCAGATCACCTAAGGGCATGTCATCAGTTGGAGACTGGACTTATGCAGGAAACCTGAACCATACTTTATGCAGAGAACATATAAGGGCATGGGCAGTTATTGCTCCATGCTGACTTCACCAGTAATATGCCTAACACATATCACCCAGTACAGACACACAACACCTTACCCATCCCCTCTTAAAAAGTCCGCTTGCAATCCCCTCTGAGAGACTTCCTGGCCCACTACTTCCTCACTCTCTTCCTCCCCTTGCAGGTCCCAAGCCGGCCCAGGCTACCTGACCCCAGAGCCCTTCCCATTAAAATACTGCTTTGGCTCACTTTGGCCTGGCCTCTTTATTTCATTTCACTACCAATCAGATTAAACCTGACAGTCATGAATGACATGTCCTCCTTAATTCCCATCACCCAGTTACTCATTCGCCACCCACCACCCCTCCACCAACCCTCAGTTTGTTCCTAGACTTAAAGAGTCATTCATAGTTTGTCTTCATCTCTGATTTTTCCCCAGGTTCACCTGCCTCCCTTATGTTTTAGAAATGTCTTTACTTATAGCCAGAAAAGGAGAGTTATTTCTAAAACATTTACTTTTTAGTTCACTTCCTTCATGACAATTTCTCCAATAGTATCTCATTTATCTAATATTTTAATGTTATTTTTTTTCTTAGAGATTTTTTTTATTCACAAGAGACACTGAGAAAGAGGCAAAGACAGATAGAGGGAGAAACTGGCTCCCTGCAGGGGCCCAATGCATGACTTCATCCCAGGAGCCCAGGATCACTCGCTGAGCCAATGGCAGGGTATCCATCACTGAGCCACCCAGGCACCCTATCTAATATTTTCAGTCATTCACACTAATTTGTTTGGATTAGGTTGCATTGGGTTGGCTTCTTTGACTTAAGGACAGGGTTAATGCTTTTTCTCTTCCTATTTTATATCAGCATTTGTTTGATTTTGTTATTAAGATCACAGAGGTCTCAGAGAATGGATTGGAAATTAACCCTTTTTACTATTCATGGAAAATGTCAAACTTTGATTTTATTATGATTTGTATAGACATTTGAGTTTAGAATTAGTATATTTTAGTTTTCTCCCCTCCCCCTATGATCATCAGTGCTGTTTCCACCTATGAGTGAAACCATATGATAACTGTCCTTCTCTGATTGAGTACTAAAGTCATTTAAAAATAGCATGGGTATAGAAAAAATAAGTCCAATGGAGCAAAGGCATTCACATTTTAAAGGAAATTAATAGCAAAGGTAATGAGCTTCATTTCTACTTATAGTTGTGATGTCTGCCACCTAGAGGCTCATGTCCCCCAGCATGCAAAGTTTACATTAAATCCATTACAATTTTTTCAAGATCAGTGCCATATCTCACATCCTTTTAAGAATTCCTGACACTTCCTAGGGATTTTAGGGGGAAAAAAGCATTATTGGCCTACTGTTAAAAGTTGTAAATTAGGAGGAATGGACGGAATTTATGGAATATTTGTCCAAATTATGGATTCCAAACCACAAATTTCTAACTCTATATCCTCAATATCTCATTTCCTTCCCTAACAAATTTTGTTTGCTTAGTTTAGTTCTTATTGAATTAAGATTGACCAACAAAAAATGTGCAGTTCTTACTTATAAAATGTGATGACCCTTGGAAAAACCATCCTTAGTGTAATCAATATCTGGATTAAGGTAGAAGTTTCAACATCCCAGATGTTTCCCTCATGGCTCCTTGTGATCTATACCCAACCCTCATTTTAGAATCTTATCCAAATAAGATCATGCAATCAGTATGCACTCTGTTTTTCGGGTTAATTTCATTCAACACAATGTGTCATTAATCCATACTGCTATATGCTGTTATAATTTATTTTTTATTACTAAGTACTTTTCAATTGTATAAATACACCATAATTTGTTTCACAATTCTTCTGCTCATGGATATTTAAATTTATTCCAGTTTTGTTTAAAATGAATAAAGCGTCATTAACATGCCTTATGAAGTATATTTTAAATTTCCCACACTGAGAAAATGATCATATAAAAATCCTTCCATATCTTTGCTAGTGTGTCTGTGGGATACATACTGAGAAGACTGTTGAATCAAAGGGTTCCCTGGTCAGCTTTCCTAGATACTGCCAAATTCCCCTCCAATTGGGGCTAAATGATGCTTTCTGAGCAGCAATGTATGGGAGACTCTATTTCTGCACAGCCACACTAACATCGTACATTATGAAATTTTGAATTTCTGATAGAAGAGTAGTGTCTCATTGTAATTTGCATTTGAAAGAGAATAAGAGGCATTTGTCTTCTTTTTCTCTGAATTGTTTATTCATGTTTCTAGCATGGTTTATTTAATTGTTGGTTGTCTTTAAATTTTTTTTTCATCAGAGACAGAAAGAAACTGGGATAGAGGCCGAGGGAGAAGGCTACCTGTGGGGAGCCTAATGTGGACTTGATCTGAGGACCGTGGAACCATGCCGTGAGACAAAGGCACATGCACAACCACTGAGCCACCCAGATGCCTGTTGGTAGTCTCTTCTTCCTTACATTGAGGAACTTATTTATAACTTAGACCTTTGCAGTAGAAGATACATTTTTTCCCATTTGTTCTCTTTTTTACTTTGTTTATTGAATATTATGTTACGCAAATTTTTTCTACTTTTATATAATCAAATTCATCTGTGTGTTCTCCGGGGTTCTTCCAACATTTACACACGGTAATAGTCATTCTTCATAGTGATGTTTCCTGCATTGACAGGGACCAGCCAGCTCTCAGTTGAAATAAGATTCTATTTCCCATGTTTCAGAGTAACTTGTTTATTTCCCTTTGTTTTGCATGAGGCTGAGGCACCTTGGGGATATCTCAAAGGAGATTAGTCCTTATTCTGCACTTTGAAAAGAAAGGCCCCACACTCAGCAAAGAGGAGGAAACAGCACAAGAGGAAACTGGTGCACCTGAGAAAACCTTGTGTGGGACCCAGTGAATGCCAAACCATAGTCCTCCTGGCAGTGCCTACCTTATCAATGCCTCTGTGGCCTTATCTCTTAACTGAGATTCCAAGAATAATTCTTCTTTTTTAATAAATTTATTTTTTATTGGTGTTCAATTTACCAACATACAGAATAACGCCCACTGCTCATCCCATCAAGTGACCCCCTCAGTGCCCATCACAGAGTCACCCCCACCACACACCTTCCTCCACTTCCACCACCCCTGGTTCATTTCACAGAGTTAGGAGTCTTTATGTTCTGTCTCCATTTCTGATACTTCCCACACATTTCTTCTCCCTTCTCTGATATTCCCTTTCACTATTATTTATATTCTCCAAATGAATGAGAACATACACTGTTTGTCCTTCTCCAATTGACTTACTTCACTCAACATAATACCCTCCAGTTCCATCCACATTGAAGCAAATGGTGGGTATTTGTCATTTCTAATAGCTGAGTAATAGTCCATTGTATACATGGACCACATCTTCTTTATCCATTCATCATTTGATGGACACCGAGGCTCCTTCCACAGTTTGCTATTGTGGACATTGCTGTTAAAAACATCGGGGTGTGGGTGTCATGGGGTTTCATTGCATCTGTATCTTTGGGGTAAATCCCCAACAATGCCATTGCTGGGTCATAGGGAAGATCTATTTTTAACTTTTTGAGGAACCTCCACACTGTTTTCTTGTGGCTGCACAGTTCACATTCCCACCAACAGTATAACAGGGTTCCCTTTTCTCTGCATTGTCTCCAACATTTGTAGTTTCCTATCTTGCCTTGGTGTGAGGTTGTTTCTCATTGTGGTTTTGATTTGTCTTTCCCTGATGGAAAGTGATGCAGAGCATTTTCTCATGTGGGTGGTACCCATGTCTATGTCTCCCTCTGTGAGATTTCTCTTCATGTCTTTTGCCCATTTCATGATTGGATTGTTTGTTTCTTTGGTGTTGAGTTTAAGAAGTTCTTTATAGATCTTGGAAACTAGCCCTTTATCTGATATGTCATTTGACAATATCTTCTCCTATTATGTAGGTTGTCTTCTAGTTTTGTTAACTGTATCCTTTGCTGTGCAAAAGCTTCTTATCTTGATGAAGTCCCAAGAGTTCATTTTTGCTTTTGTTTCTTTAGCCTTCATGGATGTATCTTGCAAGAAGTTACTGTGGCTGAGTGCAAAAAGGGTGTTTCCTATGTTCTCCTCTGGGATTTTTTTTCCCCTCTGGGATTTTGATGGAATACTGTCTCACATTTAAATCTTTCATCCATTTTGAGTTTATCTTTGTGTGTGGTGAAAGAGAGTGGTCTAGTTTCATTGTTATGCATGTGGATGTCCAATTTTCCCAGCACCATTTATTGAAGAGATTTTCCTTCTTCCAGGGGATAGTTCTTCCTCCTTTATCAAATATTAGTTGGCCATAAAGTTGAGGGTCCACTTCTGGATTCTCTATTCTGTTTCATTGATCTATGTGTCTATTTTTGTGCCAATACCACACTGTGTTGATGACCATAGCTTTGTAGTACAACCTGAAATCTGGCATTGTGATGCCCCCAGCTATGGTTTTCTTTTTTAACATTCCCCTGGGTATTCAAGGTCTTTTCTGATTCCACACAAATCTTAAGATGTTTTGTTCTAACTCTCTGAAGAAAGTCCATGGTATTTTGATAGGGATTGCATTAAACGTGTAATTGCCCTAGGTAACATTGACACTTTCACAATATTAATTCTTCCAATGCATGAGCATGGAATATTTTTCCATCTCTTTGTGTCTTCCTCAATTACTTTCAGATGTGTTCTATTGTTTTTAGGGTATAGATCCTTTACTTCTTTGGTTAGGTTTATTCCTAGGTATCTTTTTTTAATGTTCTTTTTTATTTTTATTTATTCATGATAGTCACAGAGAGAGAGAGAGAGGCAGAGACATAGGCAGAGGGAGAAGCAGGCTCCATGCACCGGGAGCCTGACGTGGGATTTGATCCCAGCTCTCCAGGATCACGCCCTGGGTCAAAGGCAGGCGCTAAACCGCTGCGCCACCCAGGGATCCCTATTCCTAGGTATCTTACGCTTTTGGGTGCAATTATCAATGGGATTGACTCCTTAATTTCTCTTTCTACAGGCTCATGGTTAGTGTATAGAAATACCTCTGACTTCTGAGCATTGATTTTGTATCCTTGCATGCTGCCAAATTGCTGTATGAGTTCTAGCCATCTTGGGGTGGAGGCTTTTGGGTTTTCTATGTAGAGTATCATGTCATCAGCGATGAGGGAGAGTTTGACTTCTTCTTTGCCATTTCGAATGCCTTTAATGTCTTTTGGTTATCTGATTGCTAAGGCAAGGGCCTCCAGTCTATGCTGAATAGCAGTGGTGAGAGTGGACATCCCTGTCTTGTTCCTGATCTTAGGGGAAAGGCTCCCAGTGCTTCCCCATTAAGAATGATATTTGCTGTGGGCTTTTCGTAGACAGCTTTTAAGGTGTTGAGGAATGTTCCCTTTATCCCTACGCTGCAAAGAGTTTTGATCAGGAAGGGATACTGTATTTTGTCAAATGATTTCTCTGCTTCTAATGAGAGGATCATATGATTCATGGTTTTTCTCTTGCTGATGGATGAATCACATTGATTGTTTTATGAGTGTTGAACCAACCTTGTGTCCCAGGAATAAATCCTATTTCGTCATTGTGAATAATTTTCTTAATGTACTGTTGGATCCTATTGGCTAGTATCTTGTTGAGAATTTTTGCATCCCCATGTTCATCAGGGATATTGGTCTGTAATTCTCCTTTTTGTGTGGGTTTTGTCTGGTTTTCGAATTAAGGTGATGGCCTCATAGAATGAATTTGGAAGTATTCCATCTCTTTCTATCTTTCCAAACAACTTTAGTAGAGTAGGTATGGTTTCTTCTTTAAACGTTTGGTAGAATTCCCCTGGGAAGCCTTCTGGCCCTGGAATTTTTTGTTTCTTGGGAGGTTTTATATGACTGCTTCGATTTCCTCCCTGGTTATTGGCATGTTCAGGTTTTCTTCCTGTTCCAGTTTTGTTAGTTTGTGGCTTTCCAGAAATGCATCCATTTCCTCTAGATTGCCTAGTTTATTGTTGTACAGCTGCTCATGATATGTTTTAAAAATTGTTTGTATTTGTTTGTTGTTGGTAGTGATCTCTCCATTCTCATTCATGGTTTTATTAATTTGAGTCTTCTCTCTTCTTTTTTTTAAATTTTTTATTTATTTATGATAGTCACACACAGAGAGAGAGAGAGAGGCAGAGACACAGGCAGAGGGAGAAGCACGCTCCATGCACTGGGAGCCCGACGTGGGATTCGATCCCGTGTCTCCAGGATCACGCCCTGGGCCAAAGGCAGGCGCCAAACTGCTGCGCCACCCAGGGATCCCTTCTCTCTTCTTTTTAATAAGGCTGGCTAATAGTTTATCTATCTTATTAATTCTTTCAATGAACCAACTCTTGGTTTTCTTGATCTGTTCCACAGTTCTTCTGGTCTCAATTTCATTGAGTTCTGCTCAAATATTCACTCTCTTCTTCTGCTGGGTTTAGGATCTATGTGCTATTTTTTCTCTAGCTCCTTTGGGTGTAAGGTTAGCTTTTGTATTTGAGTTCTTTCCAGTTCAAAGATTTTGAACGGTTATATCTTCATTCTCATTAGTTTCCATGAATTTTTAAATTCTTTCTTAATTTCCTGGTTGACCCTTTTATCTTTTAGCATGATGGTCCTTAACCTCTACGTGTTTGAAGTCCTCGAAACTTCTTGTTGTGATTTATTTCTAATTTTAAGGCATTATGGTCTGAGAATATGCAGGGGATGATCCCAATCTTTTGGTATTGGTTCAGACCTGATTTGTGACCCAGTATGTGGTCTATTCTGGAGAATGTTCCATGTGCACTTGAGAAGAATATATATTCAGTTGAGTTTGGATTTAAAGTTCTGTATATATCTGTGACATCCATATGGTCCAGTGTATCATTTTAAGCTCTCGTTTCTTTGGGGATGTTGTGTTTAGAAGACCTATCGAGGGATCCCTGGGTGGCGCAGCGGTTTGGCGCATGACCCTTGGCCCAGGGCGCGATCCTGGTAGACCCGGGATCAAATCCCATGTCGGGCTCCCAGTGCATGGAGCCTGCTTCTCCCTCTGCCTGTGTCTCTGTGCCTCTCTCTCTCTATGACTATCATAAATAAATAAAAATCAAAAAAACAAAAAAAAAATAGAAGACCTATCGAGTTTAGAAAGAGCTAGATTGAAGTCACCATGTATGTGTATTATTATCTAAGTATGTCTTAACTTTGGTTATTAATTGATTGATATATTTGGCAGCTCCCACATTTGGGGCATATATATTGAGGATTGTCAAGTCCTCTTGTTGGATAGATCCTTTAAGTATGATATCGTGTCCCTCTTCATCTCTCACTACAGTCTTCGGGGTGAATTTTAGTTTATCTCATGTATGGATGGCTACTCCTGCTTTCTTTTGAGGACCATTTGAATGGTAAATTGTTCTCCAACCTTTTATTTTCAGGCTTTATGTGTCCTTCAGTCTACAATGAGTCTCTTGTAGACAGCAAATAGATGGGTCCTGCTTTTTTATCCATTCTGAGAGCCTGCGCCTTTTGATGGGGTCATTAAGCCCGTTCACATTGAGATTTATTATTGAAAGATATGAGTTTAGTGTCATCATGATATCTATTCAGTCCCTGTTTTTGTGGATTGTTCCACTGGACTTCTTTTTTTTAACTTTTTTTTTTATTTATGATAGGCACACAGTGAGAGAGAGAGAGAGGCAGAGACACAGGCAGAGGGAGAAGCAGGTTCCATGCACCGGGAGCCTGACATGGGATTTGATCCCGGATATCCAGGACCGCGCCCTGGGCCAAAGGCAGGCGCCAAACCGCTGTGCCACCCAAGGATCCCTGGACTTCTTCTTAAACGGGAATTTTAAGAGTTCCCCTTAAAATTTCTTACAGAGCCAGTTTGGAGGTCACATATTCTTTCAGTTCCTGCCTGTCTTGGAAGCTCTTTATCTCTCCTTCAATTCTGAATGGAGCTTTGCTGGATAAAGTATTTTTGGTAGCATGTTCTTCCCATTTAGAACCCTGAATATTTCCTGCCATCCCTTTCTGTCCAGCCTGGTCTCTGTGGAGAGGTCTGCTGTTACCCTAATACTCCTCCCCATAAAAGTCAGAGATTTCTTATCTCTTGCTGCTTTAAGGGTTTTCTGTTTATCTTTGGAATTTGCAAGCTGAACATTAAATGTCGAGGTGATCAGTTTTTATTGATATTAGGGGGGATCTCTCTATTTCCTGGATCTGAATGCCTGTTTCCCTTCTCAGTTTAGGAAAGTTTTCAGCTATGATTTGTTCAAATATTCTGGTCCTCTGTCCCTTTCAGCACACTTGGGAATGCCAAATAAAAGTAGGTTTTTCTTCCTCAGGCTGTCGTTTATTTCCCGTAATCTATCTTCGTGGTCTTTTAATTGTTTGTCTCTTTTTTCTGAGTTTCTCTCTTTGCCATCAACTTGTCTTCTATGTCACTCACTTGTTCTTCCACCTCGTTAACCCTCTTCATTAACGTTTGGATTGCTTCTCATTCAATTGATTTTTAATGTCTGCCTGATTGGATCTAAATTCTGCAATCATGAAATCTCTTGAGTCCTTTATGCTTTTTTTCTAGAGCCACCAGTAGCTGTATAATAGTGCTTCTGAATTGGTTTTCTGACATTGAACTGTAATCCAGATTTTGCAACTCTGTGGGAGAGGGGACTGTTTCTGATTATTTGTTTTGAGGTGAGGTTTTCCTTCTAGTCATTTTGTTCAGTGCAGAGTGGCCAAAATATGTTGTATTGGGAAAAAAGAGGAGATAAAGTAGGAAAGAAAAGAGGAAAAGATAAAAGAAGAAAGGAAGAAAAAAAGAAAATAAGACAAGAAAAAGAGAAAGAAAAAGAAAGAAATGAAAGAAAGGGGTGGAGACAGCAAACAAATCAAACCAAAAAAAAAAAAAAAAACAATCAAAACACGGGGGAGTATCTTCTGATTCTGTATACTTTAAGTCCCTTGACTTCCCCTGGAAGTTTCCATCTTGCTAGTCTTTTGGGGGAGTAGCCTTTTGTGCTGATTTTCAGGTGTTAGCACTTGGGGGAGCTTCTCAGGCCCTCAGGGTTGTTTACTCCGTGAGGCCCCAGAAGGAACAATCGCAGTGGTGGAGGCCAGCTCTGGAGCCCTGGATTCAGCTCCCGCATTAACTACAGAGTTCCTAGTCTGCAGGGCCTGGTGACTCTGGGGGCAGGGCCGCTGATCTGCTCAGCTCGGAGCAGGAGCATCTTTGCTGTCCTGTGCCCTCCTGGCCTCTGCCTGTCCCGGGGGGAGTCCGGATCCTGGGCTGTGTTGAGGCGCCCAGTGCTCCTGGGTCTGCGCTGTTGGATTCGCACTTCTGGTGGTGAAGCCTCCTCCATGGAGCCGCTGCCCAAGAATCTCTGAGCTGCTCCTAGAGCCATGCAGCCCCCCCCCACAGGGATCCTCTTCTGCTGCCCGAGCACCTCTGAGCTGCTCCCAGGACTGTGCAGTCCTCTCTACACAGAGCCACCACCTGAGCCTCTCCAAGCTGCTCCTCGGCCCTGCAGCACCCTCTCCACAGAGCCACTGCCCGAGATCCTCTGAGCTGCTCCCGGGTCAATGCATGTACATGCTGCAGCCCTTCAGGGAGCTCTGTGCACTCTCCCTGGGGCTCAGTTGCTCTGTTAGTGTCCCAGGGAGCCTGAGCGCATCCCTGCCCACTTGGGGTCCTGCTCCAACTCCCTGTGAGTGCCTTTCCACTCGGGAAGATTGGTGAAGCTCCTCCTTCTCCGGGAGGGAGCTCTCCTGTCCTTGGGACACTCACCCCGGCCTTAGCCTGGCTCCTCCCAGGGCCCCTCCCCCTTGGATGACTTTTGTTTCTTTCTTTTTTTTTTTTTTATTCATGATAGTCACAGAGAGAGAGAGAGAGAGGCAGAGACACAGGCAGAGGGAGAAGCAGGCTCCATGCACCGGGAGCCCGATGTGGGATTCGATCCCGGGTCTCCAGGATCGCGCCCTGGGCCAAAGGCAGGCGCCAAACCGCTGCGCCACCCAGGGATCCCTGACTTTTGTTTCTTTATTTCTTTTTCCCCCTGTCTTCTTACCTTGATAGAAGCATGAGCTCTTCTCACTGTAGCATTCCAGCTCTTCTCTAAATCTCAGGCCGAATTCATAGATTTTCAGGATAATTTGAACGTTATCTAGGTAATTTGGTGGGGACAGGTGATTGGGGACCCTACTCTTTCACCATCTTGCCCCTCCTCCCCCAAGAATACTTCTTAAGTGAATCAATTTTATAGATTTTTGCATTCATAGATTTCTTTTGTTTTGCTCATATTGCCACTAGGAGATGAGCAGCTGGACATTTTGTTTGATGAGATGACCACAGGCTAGAACTTTTGCCTTTATTGTTGCTTTGTGTCAATAAAGTGTACAATTTAGAAAACCAGTGGAATGGAGTCAAGTCAGTGTACAAAGAGCCTGGGGTCTAAATACATTTTGATCCCCTCTGATTTCTCCATGAAGGTTACCCTACTTTGCACTTGCTTGCTGCAGTTTCCATTGATTTCCATTTGGAAGGCTTGCCTCTCTCAGCTCTGCCTCACCTAGTAACCTCCTTATCTATAAAATACTGATCTTTTCTGATTTCAAAACTTTGGAATATAAATGATTGGTCCTAGAAATACAACATTAAGAAAATTGTATGGATATTTAATATTTAGTATACAGACAATATCAACAGCCCTCACACAACCCAGAGAGAAGCTGCAGGATGCTGTCTGACCTGTGTTTTTCTATCAGATCCCTCCATATGTTGGCATCGACTTTCAGATTCAGAGGAACTGATTTTATTGTCCCTAGGGACTTGATTATGATCCGTGTGTAGATGCCCAATGGAAGTTTCACTGCTTCTTCAGTCAATGACAGTCCTACCCACTCACATGGCATTTACACTGGGAAGCCTACTACACATGATGCCAGTAGATGCCCATTTTAACAGGTGCACTGGAAGATAGATCAGCAGAATTATTATCGCTCCAATTTTGCAGATACAAAAACCAAGGCATGGAATTAGGTAAGCAAGGCTGTCAGAGGGCAATGACAATGGAAGAGAAACCAGGAGTACATCAGCAAAAATACCTGGTGCTTGCACGAATCCCTCAGGAAGAAATCTTTTTCTCACATGCGCTCTCTCAGCCTCCATGTAAGCACACAACTGGAGCTCTGGACTCACTCCGGGGGGGACCCTCCATCAGTACTAGAAAGAGCAATGTCCACAGAAGCAGGTAAATTCTGTCCTCTGGCTGCAGCTGATTGGAGCAGATGTGGTCATGTGACCCAGGGCAACCTAAACACATTGGCTTGGCTAGGCCATTCAGAATCGTGATGTCCGCAACCTAGAGGCTCTTATTTTCAGGGCATTTTCTAAGTTTTGTGAAAGACACCAAGTAATTTGGTGTCCATCTTGTGCTCACAGCAGCTTAGATTGATCATTCTTGTCCCCATTTTATTGACAACCAACAAGGCCAGGAAGGATAAAGGTCGAGATGAAAGTTATACAGCGAGTAAGTAGCAGAGATGAGGTTCAGTTGTTTGTATTTCTGACCAGAGACTGTGGTCATAACCACCACTTGGTGCTGCCTTTCTTAGTGGACACCTCATCTCCCTAAGCCACACCAGAATCCCACACCCCAATATTCAAGTCTTACCTCAACAACATGCACTTCCACAAATGCATAATGCTGATGGTCATCTCTGAGCCCCTCATGTGTTCTTCCTCATGCTACTGTGTCCTCCTTGCTTTGTGACCTCAGAGTGTTCTGTCCTTATCTCATTTCATGGACCTCAGTCTCCTTGTTTGCAGAATAAGAAACAGGCTGATTATCATGCTTACATCACAAGGTCCACGTGAGGCACGGGTGCTGACTCTGAGAGCAGTTGTAGAATTTCATGTCTTGTAGCACATCAGTGAGTGCAGTACTAAACTGGAAAATTGAGGGCCCAGACACGAAAGATAAAAGGACTGCTGTGTTGAACTAGTAGGGCGGTACTTATTTACAGTGTAGATAATAATGTGTAGCTACAAATATAAGCTTTATAAAACTACAAATAAAAATACACAGCAAGTGATGCCTGGGCTGCTCAGCGGTGAGCATCTGTCTTTGACTCAGGGTGTGATCCTGGAGTCCCGGTATCGAGTCCCACATTGGGCAATTGTTATTTTCTGTTCTATTTAGTGTTATCTTCTGTTCTATTTGGGAGGGAGGGGTAAGATGGCAGAAGAGTAGAGTCCCCGAGTCACCTGTGCCCACCAAATTACCTAGATAACCTTTAAATCATCCTGAAAATCTATGAATTTGGCCTGAGATATAAGACAGAAGAGCTGGAATGCTACAATGAAGAGAGTTAACGCTTCTATCAAGGTAGGAAGATGGGGAAAAAGAAATAAAGAAACAAAAGGCATCCAAGGGGGAGGGGCTCAGCGAGGAGCAGGGCTAAGGCCGGGGCAAGTGCCCGCAGAACAGTAGAGCCCCATCCTGGATAAGCAGGAGCTTCACCAATCTTCTGGGACAGGACAGAAAGGGGCTCCAAAGGAGTTAGAGCATGACCCCAGTAGGGGCGGGGATGCCCTCAGGCTCCCTGGGTCACTAACAGACACCTGGGCCCCGGGGAGAGTGTGCCACACCCGCCACTGAGCTCCCTAAAGGGCTGCAGCTCACACATGGCTGGACCCGGGAGCCGCTCAGAGCGACTCCGGAGGTGGCTCCACATGGAGGGTGCTGTGCGGCTCCGGGAAAAGCTTGGAGGGGCACAGGAAGTGGCTCCACAGAGAGGGGGCTGCACGGCAAGGAGCAGTTCATAGGCAGCTCCAGCAGAGGAAGAGGCTCCACGTGGAGAGAGCTGTGCGGTCCCAGGAGCAGCTCCGAGGGGTTCGGGCGGCGGCTCCATGGGGCTTGGGTGGCGGCTCCATGGAGAGGGGACTGCATGGTCCCTGGACCGTGAATCCAGGACCCAGGGGGCCAGAGACACAGCCCAGGATTTGGCGCTTTCCCTGGGACAGGCAGAGACCAGGAGGGCACAGGACAGCAAGGACTCTCCTGCCTTGAGCTGAGCAGATCAGTGACCCCGCCCCCAGAGCATCCAGGTCCCTGCAGACTGAGAGCTCCATAGTTATTGTGGGAGCTGAATCCAAGGCTCCAGAGCTCATCGCCGCCACTGTGGTTGTTCCTCCTGGGGTCTCGGGGTAAACAACTCCCACTGAGCCCTAAACCAGGCAGGGGACAGAGCAGCTCCCCCAAGTGCTAACACCTGAAAATCAGCACAACAGGCCCCTCTCCCAGAAAACCAGCTAGACAGACAAGTTCCAGGAGAAGTCAAGGGACTTAAAGTATACAGAATCAGAAGATACTTCCCCGTGTTTTTTTTTCTTTTTGATTTCTGTTTGCTTCCTCCACCCTTTTTTCTTTCTCTTTTTTCTTTTTCTCTTTTCTTTCCTTCTTTCTCTCCTCTCTTTTTCTTCTTTTCCCAATACAACTTGTTTTTGGCCACTCTGCACTGAGCAATATTTAGTGTATTGCTCTATTGTATTTAGTCTCTAATCTGTTTACAAAATCCAGTATGGGAGAGATTTAAAAACTGAATGTGTACCATTTATAAATCGCCATTGTTTTTGAAGAAGAGCTGAGGGGACAGGCTTCCACATATCCATTTAAAAAGTCAGACAGCAAAATGTACAGTATAGGTAATATAATCAATGTAATGGTAATAGTGTTCTATGGGGTCACATGGTATCTATGTTTGGGGTGAGTGGAGTTTCAATAAATATAAGTGACAATCATAGGTGGTACACCTGAAACTTATGTAACCTTGTGGGTGTCTTGACCTGACTTTAAACAGTAAAATGTGGTCACCAGGGTGGCTCCTTTGGGTCAGCAACTCCTTTTGGTTCAGGGCACATTTCCAGGGTCCTGGGTTACATGATATTATGCATATATCAAAACACTCCCTAATGCAGAGCACTCCTTAATATAACTGTTCAACGTCAATGTTGATAATAATCTTACACCAGTTTGTTCTTTGTTATAAATGTTCCACACTGATGAAGGTGTGAATAATTATGGAGACTGTATGCCAAGGGATAGGGTGATAGGGTAATTTTTATATTATATGTTGCATTATGACATCAACCTAATCCCAATTTCAGCAACATGGTCTACTTATTAACACATAATAGTTTTATTTGCTAATATTTAACATGGACTAATATGTCCAAATGTTAGCTTCGCAATGCCTACCATTGTCTGACTGATTTATTTCTGAATGCCATTTTACAATTTTGGGTATAAACTAATGATTGATCATTTAAATTAATGTTTTCAAAAAAAGGGATCCCTGGGTGGAGCAGCGGTTTGGCGCCTGCCTTTGGCCCAGGGCATGATCCTGGAGACCCGGGATTGAATCCCACGTCGGGCTCCCGGTGCATGGAGCCTGCTTCTCCCTCTGCCTGTGTCTCTGCCTCTCTGTCTCCCTCTGTGTGACTATCATGAATAAATAAATAAAATCTTAAAAAAAATATTTTCAAAAAAATTTAAAACATACATTAATATTTTCAAACATGAAATGTTAGGACATGGATTAGGATATTTGTTTTTAGAATGACACCCTGAACAAAATTGAAGATGGTTCTTTTTTTTTGTAGGAGAAAAGTGTAAGAGGAGAGAGGCAGAGGGAGAGGGAGAGAGAATACTAAGCAGGCTCTATGCTGAATATTGGTGAATCTGATGACCTTGAGATCATGACCAGAGTTGAAAACCAGGAGGTGGAAACTTAACTGACAAAAACACCCAGGTGCCCCTACAACAATATTTCTTGAGTCAATTTAATGAATGAATTTCATTGTACCTTCCTTTGACTACTTTGATGGGTGACTTTTTCTGTTTCTAAAAACTTGAAATAGTTTTGCTCGCCTCTCAGTTCAGGTGTACCCAGCTGGTTTCATAAATAGGCTCTATGTTGGGTTTTTGACTGTAGATCCTGGGAAATGGATGACCATAGAAAGAGTGTTGACATCTTTATGTTAGAAGACCATAAAAAATGAGTGATAAGATTATCAGAGTTCAAAATTTGATTTTGAATAGTGAAAGGGAATATAACGGAAGGAAGAAGTGTGTGGGAGATATCAGAAAGGGAGACAGAACATAAAGACTTCTAACTTTAGGAAATGAACTAGGGGTGATGGAAGGGGAGGAGAGTGGGGGGTGGGGGTGAATGGGTGATGGGTACTGAGGGGGGCACTTGACAGGATGAGCACTGGGTGTTATTCTGTATGTTAACAAATTGAACACCAATAAAAATAAATTTATTATTAAAAATTGATTTTGTTATTGGTCATTTGTCTTGTAGACAAACCTGAGTCAGAGTGAGGTGTAGAAAGGCCTTGGAGAAGCTACATTCTTAAAATACCCAAATGAGAATCTAAACAAATAATGTAATGGTGAAAAAAACATGGAGTCCCCCCAATATTAAAAAATGTCAGATAATCCAGCAATCTGAGTTTTGGCAAATAGGCCACAAAGAATTGAAATCTGAATCTCACAGAGATATCTGTGTATGATCTGCAGCACCATTAACAACACCCAAGAAAAAAAGACGGGACTTCACATCCATTGATGAACAAAAGCATAAAAAATTTAGTTTATCTCTGCAATTAAATATTATCCCCATATGAGAGGAAAGATATCACAATAATTGTGATGACATGCATGGGCTTGGAGGCCCTTATAATAAAGGAAATAAGCAGGCAGTGTAAGACAAATACTGTATGATGACACTTACGTGTGGAACCTAGAATAGGCAATACACAGCATCAGAGAATAGAATAGGATCCAGAAGGAGGGACAAAAGGGGAAATGTTGCAAGTAGGGTACAAAGCTTCAATGATACAAATTCAATCTGTTCTGGAATACTATGTGCAGCCAAGGGCCTGTGATAAGCAGCAATGTATTATATGTTTGAAATTTATAAAGAGAATAGATGATATCAAATGCACTTGCTGTGAGAGAACAAGAAAATAGCTAGCAGACACTGTGGGGGACATACATTTCTTTAGGTGAAACAATATAGAGAGACAGAACAACACAGTTATTTAGAGCACAATACATGGTGATGATTTGCCAAGAGTTACAAAACTGATTAGGAAGGGGTCAAGGGGGGCATCCCTGGGTGGCTCAGCGGTTTGGTGCCTGCCTTTGGCCCAGGGCGCAATCCTGGAGTCCAGGGATCGAGTCCCGGGTCAGGCTCCCAGCATGGAGCCTGCTTCTCCCTCCTCCTGTGTCTCTGCCTCTCTCTCTCTCTCTCTTATAAATAAATAAAATAAATCTTTAAAAAAAAGAAGGGGTCAAGAAAAGGACCTGAGTTGTATCCCATTTGAGAGAGGTCTCTGAACACCTGAGAATTGCCTAAGGTCCCAGAGATCATGCTCTGAACCCCTGAACCAAGCCTACCTCAGTCTCTTTCTCAAATTCCCCTTCCATTAAGTCCCTGTGTATTACATTTCATACCCTGGAGACTGCCTGAGTGAATAGTAAAGTACACATCCTATCTAAATCATCCAATCCTGGTTTCAATCCCTGACCAAAAATACAAAGTAGTTGTCCCCAAGTCAAGCTCTGGAATGACAATGGGAACACCAACTGTGGACAACCTCATCCAGCATTCACAGTGCCAGTTGTTTCACAAGAAGCCATCCTGGGCACCAGTGGACCACCCTCAATTACAAGTGGACTGCTCCCAAGCTGTTTCTGAACCCAGGAGCTCCCAAGCATACTGTCCCATGAGGGTTCTGCCAAGAAGTAGCTTCCCTTCTATTGACCAACTATGATGAACAGTTATTGTAACTTCATGACATTCAAACATGTTTTAGACCTCAGAGTGAACGTGTTATCAGACAGATTATCACATGTGTCTGAACTATTTTTTTTCTCAAGAAGACTCCAAGCCCAGCATAGACAAGAGCACATGACTCTAGGTCAAGAGTCATATTCTTCATAATGAGCCACCTGGGCACCTGCCATTCTGCTTCCAATTCTTAGTATTTTTGTGCCATGTCCTAAAGTCAGACCATGCCATAACACTGATTAGCCAGGCATTGATCACCTCTGTATCTCACCTGTACAAGTGAATAGCAATGAGGTGTGGATACCAAGCTAACCATAAACCGGTCCTTGAGTCTGATCATTCATTGTGCCAGAGGTAGGTTCACAGCATTTCAGCATTACTAGTGCTCACCATACAGACGAAGCCATCATGAAAGAAACTCCTCGATTATGAGCAGACTGAGGTCACGTGCTGAAAAACAGCTCAACACTGAGAGACTTGACCATGTTATCTAACGGTGTCTCCAAACCCTTAGAATATGCAAACCGACAACAACCATGGCTTGAATTCACCACTATCATAGCTATAAGCTGACCATAATCATGCTTTGAACTGACCAGATGTGACTTAGGACTGACCAGCGTTTTGGATGGGTTCCTATGAGTGACTATGGCAAGATCTCTCCCAGTACAGCTCAAGAGCTTCCCAGGGTATGTAACCACTGAGGTGACCTCATAATGGCAGACAATGTTAGGATTTCCCTAGGCACAGGTCATTCCTGACACATATACAGAAGGTAAAGCTCCTTTACACAGTAACCAATAATCCCATGCCTGAGGAATTACTGCAGTGTAATTTAATAATAAGAGTATGAGATTTTGGACTACAAGCTTGGATTCATATCCTAGTTACTGAATTTGGAGTTCATGAACCTTACACTGTGCCACTATTTCTCCACCTAAGGATGACGGAGAGTAAGCAAAACATCACATGTGTGTTTGATGAGCAATAAATGAATAAATGTATGGATAGTGATCAGGAAGTTTAAGTAGAAGATAAATATCATGTCTGAGTTCTCACATTTCACAAGTTCCAGGGCTGGATTAAAACCTAGGAATATGACTTCCTGGAATGCTGTCTTTCATGCAAACCGGCTTTGCCTAAATACAATTTTTTTTTACCATAAAACAATGTATTACTGACAAAATTAAGGGCTTCCAAAAACAAAACAAAACAAAAAAGCAAAAAGAAAACTTTGCTACCTCCCCGAATATACTCTTGGGACCCTTGATCAAAAAGATACATCGGTGTCCTCTACAATATTTCAATTCTTAAGTCATGATCAGCACATCAGATGTGATGTATATGGAGATTCCTAGGTGGCTCGGTGGTTTAGCGCCTGCCTTTGGCCCAGGGTGTGGTCCTGGAGTCCCGGGATCAAGCCCATTGGGGTTCCTACATGGAGCCTTGTATCTCCCTCCGCCTGTATCTCTGCCTCTCTCTCTCTTTCTTTCTCTCTCTCTCTCTCTCTGTCTCTCATGAATAATTAAATGAAATATTTTTAAAAATGTTATGAATTGTAGACGCAGGTAAGTGGACTAACTAGTATCAAGTCTTGTGTTTCAAAACGTGTGAAACAATGTAATTGTATATTATTTATACCTCAGGCACATATACTTGCTTCAGAACTGTGCCTCAGACCTTGGCATTTCCTAGAACAAACCATAGCATTGCTTTTGACAGAGTTCTGGAGGGCAGTTCTGGAGAACTGAGTAACACGTTATATGAAATCCACTCTAATGAAGTCTCCTCCTTTTTCCTTTTTAAAAAATGTTTTATTTCATTTTTAAAGTTTTTATGTATTTATTCATAGAGATGCAGAGAGAGAGGCAGACATAGGCAGAGGGAGAAGCAGGCTCCATGCAGAGAGCCTGACGTGGAACTCAATCCAGGGTCTCCAGATCACACCCTGGGCTGCAGGCGGTGTTAAACCTCTGTGCCGCCAGGGCTGCCCATAAAAAAGTTTTTATTTGTTCATAGACATACACACAGACACACACACAGAAACACACACACACACACACAGAGAAGCAAAAAGGGAGAAGCAGACTCTATCCAGGGAGCCTGACATGGGACTTAATCCCGGGTCTCCAGGATCACACCCCAGGCTTCAGGTGCACTAAACCACTGCACCATGGGGGCTGCCCTCCTACTGTTTTCTAATTACCTTCCAAATGTACATGTTTGCTATTCTCCACTTATGTAGAATTTACTTTCTCTATTCATGTGTGTACATCACTTATTTTTCTGATTATCACTAATGAGTTTTTACATGGTTATCTCTCAGTCATTAAATATTAACCAATTATCCATGCTTCAATGCAAGTAGAAAGACTGGAATTTGTCGCTTAATTGAGAAAACTATCATCTTATTTTCACCAGGCTTACACGTTAAGAGAGGAGGAATTAGATGAAGGTTAGCATGAAATTGATATATCTATAAAGTGTAATTTTGGATAACGCCTAAAGTGTAAAAGGAAATGTGTATTTGGGGACACACATTGAAACATATTCACCCATATTCACAGGGTGACTTTTGGGCAATCATTGAGATGAAGGTAGCAACATGTCCCCGCAAATACAGAATTTGATTCCCAATTTGAGAGAAACAGTAAGGAAGATATTGTGAACCATTGCTAAAACAATGACAAATATCCTATCAACCTTTCCAGATTCACAATTGTTGGAATGAATAATGTGAATATATAACATTGGACACTAACAAAACCTGAAAACATACGTGGCCATATTTCCCCCAGTGAGTATCTTTGTGGTGACAAATGAGGAGTGCAGGATATAATAGTGAGTAAGACATTTTTTTTTAATGGAGGCAAAATATTCAAGGCAGCTAGTTGGGAGAATAATCAAAAATAAAATTAGGAATGAGAACAAATGAACACACATAGGTATAACTCCCCATGACAATATGGGGAGACAAATATTTAAACAATGAGAAAAATAGTTTGAGAAACAGTTAACTATCCAGTTGGTTACAAATAGCATTCAAAGGATCTTTATGAACATACCTTCGCAGCAGAACAATAGAGGTGCCCATTTTGAAAGACGCTAGGTAGAGAGCTGGCAACTCCATCAATATCAACTTTGAGCTACTCAGCTCAAAGAGTGACATTTGGGAAGAGAGGCAGAGGTATATTTCTTGTCACCATGGCAAGGTGTGACATCATAGTCCTATCATAGTGAATCAGCTGCAAAGCAACCAACTTCTGCTGTCTAGATGGGGATGTATCTGAGGAGACCAAAGAGGTATTTTTTAATTTAAAAAATTTTATTGCAGTTCAATTTGTCAATATATAGCATAACACCCAGTGCTCATCCCACCAATTCCCCCCCGCAGTGCCCATCACCCAGCCACCCAAAACCCCGCCCACTTCTCCTTCCACTTCCCCTTGTTCATTTCCCAGAGTTAGGTGTCTCTCATGTTTTGTCAACCTCACTGACATTTTCACTAATTTTTTCTCCTTTCCCTTTATTCCCTTTCCATAATTTTTATATTCCCCAAATGACTGAGACCAGATAATGTTTGTCTTTTTCTGATTGACTTATTTCACTCAACTTAATACCCTCCAGGTTCCTCCATGTCAAAGCAAATAGTGGGTATTTGTCATTTCTATTTTTTAATTTTTTTATTTATTTATGATAGGTACACAGTGAGAGAGAGAGAGAGGCAGAGATACAGGCAGAAGGAGAAGCAGGCTCCATGCAACGGGAGCCCGATGTGGGACTCAGACCTGGGTCTTTAGGATCGCACCCTGGGCCAAAGGCAGGCGCTAAGCTGCTGTGCCACCCAGGGATCCCCCAGTATTTGTCATTTCTAATGGCTACGTAATATTCCATTGTATACATATATGACATCTTTATCCATTCATGTTTTAATGGACACTGATGCTCCTTCCAGTTTCGCCATTGTGGACATTACTGCCAATAAACAAAGGGGTACAGATATCCCAGTGTATCACTGCATCTGTATGCTTGTGGTAAATCCCCAGCAATGCAATTGTTGGGATGTAAGGCGGATATATTTTTAACTGACAAAGGAGGTATTTGACAGGAATCATTTTGTTTCAGAAGCTTTTGTAGGACCCTCCACATTGTTTTCTAGAGTGACTGTTCCAAGTTTCATTGCCATCATTAGTGTCAGAGAGTTCATCCTCCATCCTTATCATCGTTAGTTGTTAAATTTAGCAATTCTCACCAGGTGAGAATTGGTGTCACATTGTATTTTATTTTAAAGATTTTATTATTTATTTATTTATTTATTTATTTATTTATTTATTTATTTATTTGAAACACACACACAGAGAGAAGGCATGGAACCGACACAGGTGGAGGGAGAAGCAGGCTCCACACAGGGAGCCCGATTTGGGACTGGATCCCAGGTTTCCACGATTACACCCTTATCCTAAGATAGTGCTAAGACTCTGAGTCACTGAGGCTGCCCTCATTGTGGTCTAGAATTGGATTTTACTGTTTGTAAGTAATGGGGAACATTCTTTCACATGTCTTTTGACCACATCCTCTTTAGAGAAATGTCTGTTCCTATGCTCTGCTCATTTCTCATGTGATATTAAAATATGTCATTAAAGTATAGAAAACAATTGATAAAAGAAAATAGGTGAGAATAAATGAAGAAATAGAGGACAATTTAGGCTTCACAAAAAAAATGAATCATAAAAGGAAAACCTTGAGTTGCTATGCAATGTTCCCATAGTGCTGGAGGTTCCTTTCTTTTTCTTTTTTTTTTTAATTTTTTTTAATTTATTTATGATAGTCACAGAGAGAGAGAGAGAGAGGCAGAGACACAGGCAGAGGGAGAAGCAGGCTCCATGCACTGGGAGCCTGATGTGGGATTCGATCCCGGGTCTCCAGGATCGCGCCCTGGGCCAAAGGCAGGCGCCAAACCACTGTGCCACCCAGGGATCCCGGTTCCTTTCTTTTTCAACAGGATATGTGCTGGTCACTTCTTCCAGGCAATCCCTCTAGGAAGGTTCTGCTGCACAGATTCTCAGGTGTCTGTGTCTCTGTGGTGTTGCACCATGCCTTGTCAGGAGGCCATGCTCATTATAAGCTGTTTGTTCCCTAGAATCCATTATGCCTTTTTGGGGGCTGAGTGGAAAAAAAGAACACACCTTGATCTCAAGCCCTGGAAATGAGAGATGTGGTGATTGATTAATCTGAAGACTCCATTCCTGCATGTCTACTCCAATTCTCCCCTAGGCGACCTGGATGGACACTGAAATGAGCAAATTTAGGTTTCCTCGGACAGAGTCTTTGCCGCTCTTGCTATAACCCCCTCTTCCTGGATGAAGAGAAGGTTTGTTCCTATCTGTGGTTGCTGGGACCCGCAAGGAGAACATTCAATTGGTCCAATGGTCACCTACTTTGCCTCTCTCAGAGGAACGTGGAAACTGTTCCAGTCCCTTGTATGGATCTAACATGGACTGCATTTCAGGCCCAGCCTGAGACCGTGGTTGATGGCACCATAAGCTGGACATTCTCCAAGCCTTGCACATCTAAACCCATTTCCCTGAACTAATACATGGGAACTCTGCTGGCTCAGTCACATGCATACTTTCTGGCCCCCAGAAATATTGAGACCTCAGTCACTTACCTGAGTTTCTTTACCCTTTTGCCAGTGAGCCTCTATCAAGCAGGGAAGTCTCATGAAGAGCAAATTTCTAAACGTTCATATTTTGAACTTCAGGGGTTTTCACTTTCCTGCATCTGGCTTACACATGCTCCCACCCCCACACTGCCCATTATCTTCTGACATATCCTTTCTGTTTTTCTTCTTATAATTCACCATGAATGTTTTTCAACTTTTTTTTCAACTTTTTATTTGTAGAGTCAGCCGTTTTTGCTTACATCTCAGCTTGAAATCAGTGGTGTTCAGAATGGCTTGATAGTTATGTAGCTAAATTTAGGGGACCAGCTGACCTGTGCAATTCTACTCCACAATTTTACATCCATTTGAAATTAGATTTTTCATGGGCCTTATCCAATCTGATTCAGGAGGTTAGTCCATGAAAGCTGTCTTTTCCTCAAGGTATTCATTTGTTGTTCAAATAAATTCAGCTTTTTTTTTTAGGATTGTGAAAATGAGAGACAACTAGGAGTCACTTTATTTTTTTTCAAGTGTTTATTTATTATTATTTGTTTATTTTCAAGTTTTTTTATTCTTTATTTTTAATATAGATATATTTTTATTGCTGTTCAATTTTCCAACATAGAGAATAACTCCCAGTGCTCATCCCATTAAGTGCCCCTGTCAGTGCCCATAACCCAGTTACCCCCACCCCCTGCGCCCCTCCCCTTCCAGTCCCCCTAGTTTGTTTCCCAGAGTTAGGAGTCTCTCATGTTCTGTCTCCCTTTCTGATATTTCCCATTTATTTTTTCTCCTTTCCCCTTTATTCCCTTTCACTCTTTTTTGTATTCCCCAAATGAATGAGACCATATAATGTTTGTCCTCCAATTGACTTACTTCTCTCAGCATAGTACCCTTTTATCTGGAAGGGTATTATCCAAATCGAAGAAAATGGTGGGTATTTGTCATTTCCAATGGCTGAATAATATTCCATTGTATACATAGGCCACATCTTTATCCATCATCTTTCAATGGGCACCAAGGCTGCTTCCACTGCTTGGCTATTGTGGACATGCGGCTATAAGCATTGGGGTGCAGGTGTCCCAGTGTTTCACTGCATCTGTATCCTTGGGGTCAATCCCCAGCAGTGCAATTGCTGGGTCATAGGTCAGATCTATTTTTAACTCTTTGAGGAACCTCCACACTGGTTTCCAGAATGACTGCGACAGTTCACATTCCCACCAAGAGTGCAAGAGGACTCCCCTCTCTCCACATCCTCTCCAACATTTGTGGTTTCCTGCCTTATTAATTTTCCCCATTCTCACTAGTGTGAGGTGGTATCTCATTGTGGTTTTGATTTGTATTTCCTTGATGGCAAGTGATGCAGAGCATTTTCTCATGTGTGTGTTGGCCATGTTGATGTCTTCCTCTGTGAGATTTCTCTTCATGCCTTTTGCCCATTTCATGATTGGATTGTCTATTTCTTTGCTGTTGAATGTAATGAGTTCTTTATAGATCTTGGAAACTAGCCCTTTATCTGATACATCATTTGCAAATATCTTCTCCTATTCTGTAGGTTACCTTTTAGTTTTGTTGACTGTTTCTCTTGCTGGGCAAAAGCTTCTTATCTTGATGAAGTCCCAATAGTTCATTTTTGCTGTGACTCTTTAAATGAATGAAAAAGAAGCTTCAAATTAAACCATAGAAGGGATTACCAATCTGTAATAAAAATCAACTGAGTTCCTAGGGAGGCTGTGTGTTTCAGTGGATTGAATCTGACTCTTGACTTTGCCACAGATCATGACCTTAGGTTCATGACAGGCCTCGTGACAGCCACGTGCTGTACCTGGAGGCTGATTAAGATCCTCTCTCCTTCTTCCTCTGCCCTTTCCCCCTACACTTGCACTCTATCTCTCTAAAAAGTATTAATATAAAATATTTGAGGTATTAAGCCACAAAAAGTCATGCATGAATGTTAAATAATAGTTAAAAGATAATAATGTAGGACATCCAAAACAGCGACACATTTTATGGCTCCAATTCTGAAAAAAAGATCTTTACATATGACAAAAGCTCAATGGTTGCTAAGATTCTTATAGAAAGTGCAAAAAACATGAATAGTTGAATCATGGGAATTAAAGGCAGTGAAACTACACAGCATATAGTATATGCATGATCTGCATTTCTCAAAACCCACACTATTTCACAACACAGAGTAGACCTTCATAGAAATGGTAGATTTTAATGAATAACAATATCACTCCACTGATTTTTTCTTCATGACAAGTGTTCCACAATGATTCAAGTTTTAATAATTGTGGAAAATCTGTGCTAGGGAAGAGGGACATAAGGAAACTGTTTATACTACTTGTTCAATTATTCTGAGTTATTCTAAATAATAAGTTGTATTCACTAGAAAGTAATGAGCTCAATTTTTGCTAAGACTTAACAACAAACTAATACCCAAATGGTGGCTGCAAAATATGTACTATTGAATAAGATAAAGTTTGAGTTGGAAATTCAATTTTACTAGTGTGGTTGTAACCTAATGACTCACCAGAAAATTAAAATGTAAACATATCAAACGTAAATAATATGCCTTAGTATATTGTTCTTAGGTATGCAATACTGAGTAAACTAGACTAATGGTTCATTTTATTATGTTTAAGACAGGAAGAGAGGAAGGAGAGAGGGAAAACGAGAACATCTTGAGTAGCCGCCATAGACAATGCTGAGCCCAATATGGGACTCCATTTCAGGACCTGGAGATCATGACCTCAGTAAAAATCAAGAGTTAGACACAACTGACAAAACCACCCAGGTGCCACTAGACTAATTAGTCTTGAATTAACTCAGAGGATGAATCTCCATGGTATCTTCAATTGAATCATTTGTATATTATGTCTTTTGTTATCTCAAAGATATGGGGCTTGATGGCCCATGACCCTAAGGAGATAACAGATCTGTTTGAACTATAAGAATGTTCTTGTTCCAAAAATTGGAGTTTCACTTACAATCTGTCCAATATCCTGTGGGGTCTTAAGTAGCTAATCTGGGGAAAGAGCACAGCACATACTAACTGCTCCTTTGTTACCTTTGGTCTTTCAGTTGTCACCATATTTCAAACATCTCTGGTAAATATTCTGTTCTACATACACAGTCTGGAAAATTTGGGACTAACCAGACCGCCTCCCAGTCTCATCGACACTAGGAGCCTAACTAGCTAAAATTATGGTTGACCTTCTTATCCTCCATCTCTTGCTCTCCCTCCCTCTCCTTCCACAATGCTCTCTAATTACAACTCCTCTATCTTCTTAGTCTCATCTTTTCGGGTCCTCTCCCCTGTATCATGGGAGGAATGTGTCACCTCTTAGTTGCACAGTGTAAAAATTCTTGTCCAATCTTTCTTCAGGACATCCTATGTCATAGTTTGGGCTCTTTTAACTGTTGGTCATTTGTTGCCAAGATAGAACAATCAAGAACTGTCTCAGGGACAAATCATGCCCCAACTAGGACAATTATGAGAGGAGATATTGGTAGCCTATCTGGGATGCGTGCTCAAGATCCTGTTCTGAATTCCTACAAGTAGGTAACTCCAGATTGTCTGTTGGTATCCTTGGTGGGTTGCTGATAACTTCATACCAGAGTCCAAGTTTATTTGTAGTCAGTCCACTGCCAATTTGTATCTTCGATTCACAGTCCCTGTTTTGGTCATTTTCTCACTTGTGTGGGGTTGACCCATTCAGAGAAAACTAGAGATCCCACGCATTGCTGCTGCACATGATCTAGCCATCTTCATATTCACCTGAAGTGGAAGATCTTCTTGACCATTCATGTCAAGTGAGAACATCTCTATAGAAGATGTTAATGCTCCAGATAGAAGGAAAAGAACCAGAACTATGAACACAATGAAAGCAAGCAAGCAAGCAAACAAGGAAACAATAAGTTAAGAGTCAAGAAAATGTACCTCATAATAAGGAACTGCATTTGCCCAACCCAGATCCAGACAACAAATCCTGGAAGCCATGAAAACCAACCGGAAAGCCAGACAGGTTCTTCCATATGGCACCTCACATCCTCTTTTGCCCTGTGGCTGTATTGGCTCCAGCAGAGAAGGTGTTAACAATGATAAATGACACTACACCCACACATTGAGAAATCTAGGGCAATGTGACAGTCTGTCACTATTCATGACAATAGGTTTTGATGGATCCATATTTCATGTCAGAGATACATTTTATCATCAGTAATATGCGACCAATTACCAAACTCGAGGTCACTGTTATACAGGCTTTCTGATTTCTGCAATCTCCACTCATGGGAATATTTTTCTAACCTTTGGCATAAAGAGTAATTCCTCTGAGTACTATGCCTGAAGAAACAAAAGTGGTCATATTTGTAAACTCACATATAAGTTGGAAATTCAGCCTTGATGATTCATTTCATTGGATGAAATTCACATTTCCCAGAGGGATTTACCATGAGCTTCATTGATGGTTGATATATACAACAGTCAGAAAGATAAGGAGTCATGGCACCTGTTTGTCTATGTTCTGACCTATCAATGATTATAATTAATATAAAAAGTAGAAAAAGAAGAAGGAAAGGGATGAAAGGGGACATTCTGGGTGAAGGGAGACAAGGGGTCTGTGGAAAGTGAGAATAATGATTTTTACTGGGTATATAGAAAATGGAGAAAGATTTTGATGAGAAACTTGGTCCATTAAATTGGGTTGAAACTGAATACTATCTATTATCATTTACCAGTTTTATTTTTTTAAACTTTTTTTATTTTATTTTATTTATGATAGTCATACAGAGAGAGAGAGAGAGAGAGGCAGAGACATAGGCAGAGGGAGAAGCAGGCTCCATGCACCGGGAGCCTGACGTGGGATTCGATCCTGGGTCTCCAGGATCGCGCCCTGGGCCAAAGGCAGGCGCCAAACCGCTTCGCCACCCAGGGATCCCATCATTTACCAGTTTTAAAAGTCTTGGATCAACTGCCTTTTCCTAAGACTGACTGCTTCCAGAAGATCTCTGAGGGGGCTGTTTGAGAGCCTTATTTTGTCCAATTCTGAATTTTTAAAAGTGTAATTAAATGTTGAATTTCCCCCCAAAAAATGTTGAATTTCCTAGAATTCCATTGCTTTGTTTTAAATAGGCATGATAAGTTCCCTTTCAATGATGTGTCAAGGTAGTATTTCATATTTGCCTCTTCCTTCAGAAATATCTCCTGTTGAAGAGGAGGAAGTGTCTGCTAGGTCTATTTGTGGAACATTTGCCTTAACTTCTTGGTGAAAAACATGGGTAATATCCTAAAAGTTCTGTAAGGTGATAGCATATCTGCATGTAATAATGTACTGCCGTCTAGTCTGGGTGCTGAAATTCCTAAACTTACATATCTTCCACCTCCTAATTTATAATGAAAGAACCATTATGGGGCAACCCAGGTGTCTCAGTGGTTTAGCGCTGCCCTCATACCAGGGTGTGATACTGGAGACCTGGGATGGAGTCTCACGTTGGGCTGTTGGCATGGAGTCTGCTTCTCCCTCTGCCTGTGTTTCTGCTTCTCTCTGTTGCTCTTTTACACTGATGAATAAAAAAATAAAACCTTTTTTAAAAAAGTACCAGAATATACCAAAGGGAATAGAATGGATAGCCATCCTTGCTAGTGTCTATTTGCATCGAGGGAATCTCAGGTTTCTGAAAGTTTTGTCTAATTTATTTTATTTTTTTTTAGTTTTGTCTATTTTAATAGGCAAATGAAAATAATTTCCCCTCCTTAAATAAGTTATATCATGAATTACGAATTATTGAGCAAAGCTGTAATTTCCTTTGAATGTCTATATTTCTTTCTGTGATATTTGAGAGCAAATATGTGGATCCTTTATATTTTTTTTCTTGTTCTCTGGACAATGCTGATGATCATCCACTTATTATATACAAAAGAATAATAGGAACACCTGGGTGGTTCAGTAGCTCACTGGTTGAGCATCTGCCTTTGTCTCAGTTCATGATCATGTGGTCCCACATCAGGCTCCCTACAGGGACCCAGCCTCTCCTTTTTCCTATGTCTATGTCTCTGTCTCTCTCACTGAAAAATAAAGCCTTTTAAAAATGAAAAGAACTGAATTACAAGGGAACCTTAGATTATTTAAGTCTTGATTAGGCACAGGGGAAAACCAAAGCGGCCTTTGGTGAACTCCTATGCCATGATTGTCTGGGAATACCATTGTAATGTTCTGGAGAGAGGGAAATGGTTTCACCCTCTGATCTAGAGGCACACTGAGAAAGTAGACCAAATATTCAGTATAGCAAAGGAAGTAGCTTTGGAAGAATTGATAACAGTTCACCATCCAGGTGAGGTCCTATGTTGAAAAAGAAAAAAAAATGTTGATGACCCAGAAGTCTTCAACAAATCAGTACATTTCTTCATTTGGTGCCTTTCCTTGCAGTACAAGGATGTCACTACCACAAGTGGAATGTATATGAAGACTTATTTAAAAGCTTTTAATTACAAATTTGATCCTGACTTACCACATCATAAGTTATTGGGGAAGCCAACAAGTTTTGTTGGCTCCCTCTTATTATTACTAGGTTGTACTTCATGCTCTGATTCTTTTACCTGTGTCAATGGGATTTGTTGCCTGAGAATGTCAAATACACAACCAAATCCTTGTGGAAGGTATATATTCCCTCCAATGGAGGGGGCAAAATCATATCCAGAGCAGATACTTATCAGTTATGAATAGACCCATGGGACCTGAAGTCATTGTCCTTGTGGTGTACATTCAATACAACAGTTAAATGTGCAGTCTCTCCCAAGTAAATCTGTATGGCTGGAATCACACAGAAGCATAGAATGGTGGTATTATTTAAGGGGTCACAGATTGTGGTGACCCTTCGGTGGGAATCAAGGAAAATCTGTGTGCTATTTGATACCTACAGCATACAGGATATATATATTCCAAAGATGAGCAGGAACAACAAAGGTAGCATTTAAGAAACAACTAGGAGCACCAGGATGTACCAAGAATTGTTGAGAATGACTGTGTATATTTCTTGATAATTCATCTTAACTCCACAAGCCTACAGAGGAATCTGAGTGCTTCCTCTTTCCTTGCAACACCTTCATTCCTTTCAACTGGAGGAATTTTCTGTCTTGGTGTTTTTTTGGCAGGCATACGTATCTTTCCTTCAGTGTTGATTTAGTTTACATTATTTATAGATGTCCTGGGTGCTTCATTTAGGGTGTGGTACACCAAAGTATGTCACCTGCAGGCCGTCCCATTGATCCTCTTGTCTTCTCTTTGTATGAAAGCCCTTTGCAAATATTCTATGAGTGTGTTGTGGTGCACATGAGCTTCATTTCCATTTTCATGTATGTTGATAAATAAGGTCTGTAGTTTTGCGTTTAGCTCGGTTGATTGCAGGAGTTGAAAGGATTAATATTTCAACAGCACCTGTCTTTACTTATGAATGAAATGGAGAGTCATTTCTTAATCTCCCTAGAATATTTTTTAAAGATTTGTTTTTATTTATTTATGATAGACATAGAGAGAGAGAGAGAGAGAGAGAGAGAGAGAGAGAGAGGCAGAGGGAGAAGGAAGCTCCATGCTGGGAGCCCGATGCAGGACTCGATGCTGGGACTCCAGGATCCCGCCCTGGGCTAAAGGCAGGCGCGAAAATGCTGAGACACCCAGGGATCCCCTCCCTAGACCTTTTATGCCTGGTTATTTAATTAGTTAGCTTTGTATTTATTTCATTATGCATGACTGTATTATGATACTGCTTTTACGTAAGTAGTGCATTTTCAGGATATCTCCACGTGTAAATAAAAAAGGTGTTTTATAATCAAATGGTGGAGTTTATAACCAATTTTTCCCCTTCCTCTATGTCTTCTTCTTCCTTAATATAAGATCCTAATTTTTTTTTAGGAAAGCAATGTGGTCACCTAAAATACTGACCGACACATGAGTACATTTACTAAGTGCCAGGGTTAATTTAGTCTTTAGATGATGGCAAGAGGGAATACTTTGCTTGAGTTTGCCCTCTGCTTAAACACGTCCCAGTATGAGTGAGCACTTCTATTCCTAATGGTTTGTGGCTCCAGTACAGGACTGGATCCCAGAACCTGAGTTGATGTACTGGGACAGAGTCAGATGCTTAATTTTCTGAGACACCCAGGTCTCCAGGAAGGGTCATTTGCAAAGAAATGGGACTTAGTACCCTGCCAAAGTAGGGTCTTTTCAAAGTAATGGGACTTAGTACCCTGCCACAGCAGGGTCTAAAGAAGGATGAGAAGTCTGTAGAGACTGGAATTGGGGGAGAAAGAAAAAGCAGGGATGGGGCCCACTCAGTGCAAGTGCAGCCAATGGCCACTGCCTGGCAGACCTTATTCCAAACTGTTCACACAGATACTGAGACCCAAAGTCAGTGTAACCTTGTGTGGCTTCGATTTCATCCATTAAGCCACCCAATCTACAGCCCAAGTAACCACTTTCCTAATTAGTTCATAGTAAGTACTTATTACGGGTTGTTCAGTTGAAAGGACGCCAACAGCAGGCAGAGCTGCCATGTGACAAGTGCTTTGAAATATCATGGATTATGGATTGTTCTCACTGGTCACTGAAAGTGGGCAGCTGGTCCCTGGGAGAACACTATGGGAGACAGCTGATTGTGTGAATGCTGGGGAGGTTGGCCACCGTTGGGTTTCTCTGGCCATTCTAAGAGTCTTTACTTGAGGAAGTGTATTGTGGTTGGGGTCAGCATGGGAGGTGGGAAACTGAATTAGATCTACTCTTCTTTTTTTTCTCAGGGACTTCCCTCAGGCTATTGAATATGTCCCTCAGTGAACCTAGTGCAGAAGGATTTGAGGGAGAGACTGACAGAGCTCAATGCTCAGGTGTATTTGTTGTGAACTCGGGTGTCTTAGGGACATCTCAGGTGTTACAAGTACTTTCTCCAACCTGAAACACTCCATTCTTCCTCTGGTACCGCCACTCATCAGTTGGGTAACTCTTGGTAAGTCACCAACATCCTGCTTTTAATGAATGTTGTTCCATCATTCTCTGTTGTGTCACCTAATACAAAGATTTACCCACCCAGTGTCTGCCAGAGGTCCTCTTCAATATAGGCACCACACCCTTGGAAATAATGTCCCTGTGATTTACAGAAATAGTGTGAGCCCTTGTTTAATCAAGGGCTTTATGCGGTAAAGAAGTCTTCCTGAAAATATTTACTTTCCTATCACCAAATTTTCTCTATTTTTCTTTCCCCCAGGGACTGTTTGACTTTCTCCATCTTTGTCTTTGGATATTTGAGATTCCAAATATACATGACATCATGCACTATTTGTCTTACAACTCCTGGTTCATTTCACTTATACTGTCTTCCAGGGGCATCCATTTTGTCAACAATGTTACGATTTTCTTCCCTGAAGCAGAATAATATCCCAAGGATTGACTCCATTTTATTTATCCATTTTATGAAGAGTAGACATGAGTTTGTGTATATAATCTTGGCTTTTGTGATTAGTGAAGAAGAACATGCTCAGCTATGTGTCTGAAGTTCAGATTTCAAATTATGAGACTTGTTTACAAAAGTCATTATATTGATGCATATTGAAGTTTTTAAAAAAATTTTTAGGGAATTCTATATCGTTTGACCTAGTGACTGCATCATTTTACATTCTCTCTTGGGTCTTTTATGTATAGAGCAATTCTATGTCCTATGTAAAGCCCTAGTGAATCAGATTCCCTGAATCAGGTGGCTCTGCTAGGCATGCAATTAGGAATGGGATCAAAATTTTGAGCCCTGGAAAGCTCTCAGTCATTCTTTTCCCGCTTTGACAGTAAGATGTCAATATATCATTGTTTTTCAGTGAATGGTGAAGAGTCTATATTCAACAGTCTCCAAAAGAAACACATATCAAGGGTTGTAAATCTGGGAACCTAGTGAAGTGAACTAGAACATTCCATCTGGTGAAAGTACAAAGACATCCTATAAATGGCCCAATTGAATGTACTATGGAAATTCATTCATGCATATAAATATCACTATTCTAGGGACAACTGGTTGACTCAGACATGTAAGTGTGCAACTCTTGATTTTGCCCTAGATCATATTCTAATGTTCATGAGAGGTAGCGTTGGGCGTAGCTCTGTGTTGCATATATAATCGCTTAAGACTCTCTTCCCCTTTTCCTCTTCTCCAGTGCTCACACACAAACTCTCATTCTGTCAATCAAAAACGACAAAAAAAAAAGCGTAGGAGCAGTATTCTATTTTACCCAGTATCTCATTCTTAGGAGAAAATTACTAAGCCACATTCTTTTTGTTTTGCATGTGAATAATACAAATTAACCTGTGAGACATTGTTCTATAATCAGAATAGTCAATTTGCATTTCCAAAACAAGTTCAGTAAATTTTAATAAAGATTTTATTTATTTATTATCTATTTATTCATTCATTTATGTATTTGTTTGTTTGTTTTATTGATTGTTTAAGGTAGAGAAAGGGAAAGGGATGGAAAGAGAAAGAACAAGAGCGGACAGAGGGTTAGAAGGAGAAATAGGCTACCCATGAGGAGGGAGCACAACATGGAGTGAATCCTGAACATGGGATCATGCCTTGTCCCCACAGCGGGCAAGTGACTGTTTCCTCTAGTACCCTAAAAATCAAGTGTGATCATCAAAAATAGTGCTTATTTTGAAACTAATCTTTGGATGTTAATCTAGTGTAAAACATTAGCAAATGTAAGTCTCTTACTTACATTTTTAATCAATAGATGGTATTACCTAGAATAAATGTGATCTTTACTACTCTGAATGAACTTAGGAAGTCAGATGGAACATAGTGTTTGAGATAATGGCACCAAAGTAAGTGAAAGGACACCTGGAGGAAGTTGTTTGTCCCAGAGGATGTGTCTCTCTGGTCCACTCAGGATCATGACTACAACATTTCTCAAACAAACAGGAGAAAATCTTGTTGAGGGAAAGTATACCATCACACTCTTTTTTTTTTTTCATCACACTCTTTATAACCAGCATCGGTGTCGCCAATGGTTTCATCCTCTCAAATAAGGTAATGGTTGGCAAGAGACAATCAGTCAGGACTCTTCCAGCAGGAAGATGATATATTTCATGTCAAATGGACACTGTCCAAATGTCATTAGAATTTGTGTGGAGGGATCCCTGGGTGGCGCAGCGGTTTGGCGCCTGCCTTTGGCCCAGGGCGCGATCCTGGAGACCCGGGATCGAATCCCACGTCGGGCTCCCGGTGCATGGAGCCTGCTTCTCCCTATGCTTGTGTCTCTGCCTCTCTCTCTCTCTGTATGACTATCATAAATAAATAAAAAATAAAAAATAAAAAAAGAATTTGTGTGGAAAGCAACATTCTTTTGTCAAAGATACTCAAGCTCACCTTGACAATATTTATTGGATCGACTCTGTGTTGTTCTTGATGAACACTTTGATTTCATTTAAAAGGGATCATAGTGTTCTTCTAGAAGGACATAGAGTTCCTGTCAGTACATTGGTCATCCTTCTCAGTAATAACTCAGGTAGGTTAGCTGGAGTTAGACACTCCATTAAGAGTCTGCCTTTGTTTCAAGTCAGGCTTTATGAGTCCTGAAATCAAGACTATCCTGGGTCTCTTTTATCAGTGAGGGATTTTTTTTCCTGTCCAACTATTCCTCTCACGTCTTCTGCTCACCCTCTCTCAAATACATAAAGAAGGATTTTAATAAAATAAAAGAATAATTCCGGGACTGTGCATTACTATGAATATAGAGATAGTGAACATGATGGCATTTGGTTACCAAGCATGGGCTAAACTGCTAATGTTGGGTCACTCAGGGTGTTAGGGCTGTAAAACATCCTGTGTTATGAGATTTTTTTTAGAAAATAATAAGAAAGGCCATCATGCAGTGTCACTGGGATATGTGTCCTGGAGAACTCTCTTATTCTTTCTCTCTCCTTCTCCCTCTCTATTTCTGTGTCTCTGAGTCTAATTTTCCCTATGTCTCACTTCACTGACTCAGTGTCACACACACAAGCATACACAACTCTGTCATACTACATAGGGTTAACAACTCACTCAACCCTAAGCTTCATGCAGTCACAGCCACATGACCCAGTGAATACACTAGCTTCCTAGTATTGTAGCAGCATGGACATATTTTCCCACTTGGGAAAGCTGCCTATCTCACACAATGGGAACACTGGGAACATTGAACATGGTGGATGTCCAGGCTGAGAACAGCAGGATGCTCAAACTCCTTATTGTTCAGAGGTTTACTTCAACAAGAGACTGATTCCAGAATACAAACCACATTCTCTGGTTTCTGAGATAACCTGCCCTTACATAAAAGAACAGGTCATGTGTGTTTTTTGTCATTAGTGCTCCTGGAAATTTTTCAACAGCACATGAGCAACAGTAGTGAAGCAAAAGGTCTCCAAAGGGAGCACTGGTTGCACCCATGACAAAGCACAACTTATTCTTGGGGATATATCTCTCAAGTTCACTGAAGGAGCAACGTGAATATTTTTACTCAAGAAGGAAAAACTGCATATGAGAAAAGGGTCCCCTCCCACACAGTTTATAATCTGCCCTTTCAACACCCCAAGAAAATGGTCCATGCACCTAAGAAATACACTGTTCCTTATCATATCTGAATTCCTTCCAAAAAAGGATAAAAGTCCAATTTCTAATTCAAGAAAACAGGCAAGCATTCCATAGAAGAAACTGGAGACTCCTTCATTGACTTCTTGTGGAAAAACTCCTGCATCACATACAGGCAATATTGAGGAGGACTCAGAATAATTGTCAAAGCATTGGGTGTGGTGCTCAAGAATTACTGAGATCACTGTTTATATGGATACAGGGCAAGGCTGTACTGTAGTGAGTTATTAATAAGCATCATATGAGGGTGTGGGGAGCCATGCTTCTTGGTGGATGAGGAAAAGCCTCAGCTCAGGCCAGGGAACCAGTGTCCTGGGATAAATCCATTTTGGGGGGTCTTGCTCAGTTCAAAATGTGTTTCTCCTTTACCCTCTGCCCTTCTCTTCTTATGATCTTCCTCTCTCAAATAAATAAATAAAATTTTCCAAAAAAGTCAAAGACAACTTAAGTAGTCTGATATAGAATTGGTCTGCACATCAATTCCATTGATGAGTTTCCATCACTCATGCAGCTTGTTGTGAAACCCAACTAAAAGTCCCTACCTTCTGGACATCTGTTAAATTATTTCTGTTTCTGTAGATCCACATATACTCTCCTGTCTTTTGTAAGCTTTTTCACATGATTTTACCCATAATCTTGGTAGGTTTGTTTCAGTGTAACAATTATTCTCTTTTGTTCTGTTCAGTATAGTACTTGACTGTATTTATTCACTAATCAGGTTTTTTAAAAAATATTTTATTTATCTATTCATGAGAGACACACAGAGAGGCAGGGATGTAGGAAGAGGGTGAAGCAGGCTCTCTGTGGGGACTCTGTTCCAAGACATGATCCTAGGACCCTGGGACCATGACCTGAATCAAGGGCAGACACACAACTACTGAGCCACCCAAGTGCATCAGTATTCATTAAGGATGAAAATATTAAATACAGGAGAGATTTAACTACTGGAAGTATACCATTTGCCAAAAGTGATAGCAGTGAAAAGATTTGGGAGGGACAGGCTATCTCTTATCCATTAAAGAATTCATAGAGATCAAATTTACTGCATAGGGAATATGATCAATCAAATTGTAATAGTGCTCTATCAGGAAACGTGGTATAAACTCTTCTGGTGTGCACAGCATTAACCTATATGATACTACAAAGAATAATGGGATTATATAGATTATATATAACCTATTTTCTACAACTGAAATGAATGTAGCCTTGTATGCCATTTCAATTTCAATTAAAAAGGAGTAGTAATGTGAGAATCTAGCTGGTTTGTTTTTGGGGTATCTATTTTGGGCTCATTTCATGATTCCAGGATCCTTGTATACATAATATTATGCATTTGTCAAAACACAGGAATACATAACATGGAGCATTCATTAATATATGTGGTCGACTTCACTGATAATAATATCTCCACACTGTTTTCTTCTTTGTGATAAAAATTCCAAATGACACTAGGCAGATATGACCATGAGATTGTGTGCCAAGTGATAGGGTGATATGGAAATTTTAAAAAATAAATTAATTTTTTATTGGTGTTCATATGCCAAAATACAGATTAATATCCAGTGCTCATCACATGAAGTGCCACCCTCAGTGTGCATCACCCAGTCACCTCCACCGCCTGCCCATCTCCCTTCCACCACTCCTAGTTTGTTTCCCAGAGTTAGGAGTCTCTGATGTTCTATCTCCCTTAATGATATTTCCAACTCACTTTTTCTCTTTTTCACTCTCTTCCCTTTCACTATTGTTTATATTCCTCAAATTAATGATACCATATAATGTTTGTTCTTCTCCAATCGACTTATTTCACTCAGCCTAATACCCTCTAGATACATCCAAATCAAAGCAAATGGTGGGTATTTTTCGTATCTAATGGCTGAGTAATATTCCTTTGTACACATAAACCACATCTTCTTTATCCATTCATCTTTCAATGGACACCAAGGCTGCTTCCACAGTTTGGCTATTGTGGACATTGCTGCTATAAATATCAGGGTGCAGGTGTCCCGGCATTTCATTGCATCTGTACCTTTGGGGTCAATCCCCAGCAGTGCAATTATTGGGTCATAGGGCACGTCTATTTTTAACCCTTTAAGGAACCTCCACACAGTTTTCCAGAGTGGCTTCACAAATTCACATTGCCACCAACAGTGCAAGAGGGTTCCCCTTTCTCCACATCCTCTCCAACATTTATTGTTTCCTGCCTTGTTAATTTTCCCCATTCTCACTGGTGTGAGGTGGTATCTCATTGTGGTTTTGATTTGTATTTCCCTGATGACAAGTGATGCAGAGCATTTTCTCATGTGCTTTTTGGGCATGTCTATGTCTTCCTCTGTGAGATTTATGCCCATTTCATGATTGGATTGTTTGTTTCTTTGCTGTTGAGTTTTGTTTTTGTTTGTTTTTTGTTTTGTTTTGTTTTTTGTTTTGTTTTGTTTTTTTGCTGTTGAGTTTAATAAGTTCTTTATAGATCTTGGAAACTAGCCCTTTATCTGATATGTCATTTGCAAATATCATCTCCCATTCTGTAGGTTGACTGCGAAAGCTTCTTATCTTGATGAAGTCTCAATAGTTCATCTTTGCTTTTGTTTCTCGTCCTTTGTGGATGTATCTTGCAAGAAGTTACTGGGGCCAAGTTCAAAAGGGTGCTGCCTGTGTTCTCCTCTAGGATTTTTTTTGTTTTTGTTTTTTTAATTTTTATTTATTTGTGATAGTCACAGAGAGAGAGAGAGAGAATGAGGCAGAGACACAGGCAGAGGGAGAAGCAGGCTCCATGCACCGGGAGCCTGACGTGGGATTCGATCCCGGGTCTCCAGGATCGCGCCCTGGGCCAAAGGCAGGCGCCAAACCGCTGCGCCACCCAGGGATCCCTCCTCTAGGATTTTGATGGAAATTGTCTCACATTTAGATCTTTCATTGATTTTAAGCTGATATTTGTGTATGGTGCAAGAGATGGTCTAGCTTCATCTTCTGCATGTGGCTCTCCAATTCTCCGAGCACTATTTATTGAAGAGAGTGTCTTTTTACAGGGCATAGTCTTTCCAGCTTTGCCGAATATCAGTTGACCATAAAGTTGAGGGTCCACTTCTGGATTCTCTATTCCGTTCCATTGACCTATGTGTCATGTTTGTGCCAATACCACACTGTCTTGATGACCACAGCTTTATTGTACAACCTGAAATCTGACATTGTGATGCCCCCAGCTCTGGTTTTCTTTTCTAACATTCCCCTGGCTATTCGGGGTCTTTTCTGATTCCACACAACTCTTAAGATGATTTGTTCCAACACTTCTTCCAAGGCATATTGATAGGGATTGCATTAAACATGTAAATTGCCCTGGGTAACGTTGACATTTTCACAATATTAATTTTAACAATCCATGAGCATGTAATATTTTTCCATCTCTTTGTATCTTCCTCAATTTCTTTCAGAAGTGTTCTCCAGCTTTTAGGGTATAGATCCTTTCCTTCTTTGGTTAGGTTGATTGCTAGGTATCTTATGCTTTTGGGTGAATTGTAAATGGGATTGACTCCTTAATTTCTCTTTCTTCATTCTCATTGTTAGTGTATAGAAATGCCACTGACTTGTGGGCATTGATTATGTATCCTACCACAATGCCAAATTGCTGTATCAGTTCTAGCAATCTTGTGGTGTAGTCTTTAGTGTTTTCTATGTAGAGTATCATGTCATCAGTGAAGAGGGAGTATTTGGCTTTTTCTTTGTCAATTTGAATGCCTTTACTGTCTTTTTGTTGACTCATTGCTGAGGCTAGGACTTCTAGTAATATGTTGAATAGAAGTGGTGAAAATGAACATCCCTGTCTTGCTCTGATCTTAGGGGAAAGGCCCCCATTGTTTCCCATTGAGAAGGATATTTTTTGTGGGCTTTTTGTAGATGGCTTTTAAGATGATGAGGAATGTTGACCCTATCCTTACACTCTGAAGAGTTTTGATAAGGAATGGACGCTGTATTTTGTCAAATGCTTTCTCTGCATCTATTGAGAGGATCATATGGTTCTTGTTTTTTCTCTTGTTGATATGATGAATTACACTGTTTGTTTTACGATTGTTGAACTTGCCTTGCCTCCCGGAGATAAATCCCACTTAGTTATGGCGAATAATCTTCTAAATGTATTGTTCAATCCTATTGGCTAGTATCCTGTTGAAAATTTTTGCATCAATGTCCATCAGGTATATTGGTCTATAATTCTCCTTTTTGTCTGACTTTGGAATTAGGCTGATGCTGGCCTCATTGAATGAGTTTGGAAGTACTCCATCGCTTTCTATCTTTCAGAACAGCTTTAGTAGAATAGGTATGGTTTCTTCTTTAAACGTTTTATAGAATTACCCAGGCAGGCGATCCTGCCCTGGACTTTTGGGTCTTGGGATATTTTTGATGACTGCAAATTCCTCCCTGGGTATTTGCCTGTTCAGGTTTTCTATTTCTCCCAGTTCCAGTTTTAGTAGTTTGTGGTTTTCCAGAAATGCATCCATTTCTTCTAGATTGCCTAATTTATTGGCGTACAGCTGCTCATGTATGTTTTTAAAATTGTTTGTATTTCCTTGATGTTGCTACTGATCTCCCTGTTCCCATTCATAATTTTATCAAATTGAGTTGATTTTTCTTCCTCAGTTTGTTGTTTATTTCCCTTAATCTATCCTCATGATCTTTTAGTTGTTTTCTCTTTTTTTCCTCTGTTTCTCTCTTTGCCATCAACTTGTCTTCTATGTCACTCACTCATTCTTCTACCTCATTAACCGTCGTCCTTTAGACTTCTAGTTTGGATTGCATCTCGTTTAATTGCTCTTTAATGTCTTCCTGATTAGATTTAAATTCTGTAGTCATGATTTCTCTTGAGACTTTTATGCTTTTTTCTAGAGCCACCAGGAGCTTTATAATAGCGCTCCTGAATTGGCTTTCTGACATTGAATTGTAATCCAAATTTTGTAACTCTGTGAGGGAGAGGACTGTTTCTGATTCTTTCTTTTGAGGTGAGTTTTTCCTTCTAGTCATTTTGCTCAGTACAGAGTGGCCAAAAACAAGTTGTATTGGGAATAGGAGAAAAAGAGAGAAGAGAAAGTAGAAAAGGGAAAAAAAGGAATGAAAGAAAAGAAGAAAAAAGAGAAGAGAAGAAAAAGGGGGGAAGCAAACAGAAAACAAAAAACAAGGGGGAGTATCCTCTGATTCTGTATACTGTAAATATCTCGAGTTCCCCTGGAACTTTTCAGTGCATCTTGGTCAATAGTTTGTTTTCCTCTGTCTGTCTAGCTGGTATTCTGGGTGAGGAGCCTGTTGTGTTGATTCTCAGGTGTCAGCACTTGAGGGAGCTTCTCAGCCCCCTGCCTGGTGCTTGGCTCAGTGAAAGTTTTTTAACATGTTTATTCAGTAAGGCCATTGTAAACTCAGGAGGTTTGTTTATCCTGTGAGGCCCCAGGAGGAACAAAAACAGTGGTGACGGCCAGTGCTCCAGCCCTGGAGTCACCTCTTGTAGTAACTACCAGAGCTCTAAGTCTGCAGGGGCCTGGATGCTCTGGGTGTGGGGCCGTTGATATGCACTGCATAGGGCCACAGGTGGGCAGGAGTTTCCTTGCTATCCTGTGCCCTCCTGGCTCTGCCTTTCCCAGGGGAAGTGCTGGATCCTTGGATGTGTCCCCAGAGCCCTAGGCTTCTTGGTCTGCACTGTTGGAATCGCACTCCTGGTCGTGCACCTCTATGCAGAGCCTCTGCCAGAGTCGTGGCTGAGTTCCCCCAGGGCCACACAGCCCTGGAGGCCGAACTGCTCCCTGGCCCTGGTGGGCATGCGCTGCAGCCCTTTAGGGAGCTTAGTCGTGGAGTGTGGTGTGCTCTCCCTGGGAAACAGGTGCTCTCTTAGTGTCCCAGAGAGGCTGAGGGCATCTCAGCCCCTCGTCGCATCCTGCTTCAACTCCCTGAGTACCTTTCCATCTGGGAAAATTGAAGCGCCTGCTTCCCCCAAATGGGGCTTTCCTGTCCAGGGGGCATTCGCCAGGGCTTTAGCCCGGCTCCTCGCTGGGTCCCTCCACCTTAGATGCCTATTGTTCCTTTATTTCTTTTTCCCCCCCATATTCTTACCTTGATAGAAGTGTGAACTCTTCTCACTGTAGTATTCTAGCTGTTCTCTCTTTAAATCTCAAGTCGTATTCATAGGTTTTCAGGATGATTTGAAAGTTATCTAGGTAATTTTGGGGGGACAGGTGACTTGGAAGCCCTACTCTTCCACCTTCTTGCCCCGCCCCCGATATGAAAATTTGTAAATTATATCCTGCGTTATGACATCAATTTGACGCTTATCTCAGTAATAAGTTCTCTTTTTAAAATATAATCAGAGGGATCCCTGGGTGGCGCAGCGGTTTGGCGCCTGCTTTTGGCCCAGGGCGCGATCCTGGAGACCCGGGATCGAATCCCACATCACGCTCCCGGTGCGTGGAGCCTGCTTCTCCCTCTGCCTGTGTCTCTGCCTCTCTCTCTCTCTCTGTGACTATCATAAATAAATAAAATTTAAAAAAATGCTAAAATAGGGATCCCTGGGTGGCGCAGCATTTTGGCGCCTGCCTTTGGCCCAGGGCGCGATCCTGGAGACCCGGGATCGAATCCCACATCGGGCTCCCGGTGCATGGAGCCTGCTTCTCCCTCTGCCTGTGTCTCTACCTCTCTCTCTCTCCTCACTGTGTGCCTATCATAAATAAATAAAAAAAAATTTAAAAAATACTAAAATATAATCAGAGATTTTATGTTGTTAATATTTTATACAAAATGGGGTCAAATATTAGCTTCACAACCTCTCCCTTATTATCTGACAAAATTTGAGTGGTAATATTTGAGTAGCATTTTTACTATTTGGGGTAAAACTAATGAATTTCACATATGAAACATAAAAAATATGGCTTAGTATGATTGTCTACAGAATGGTATCCTGATCACAGTAGAAGAATAATAAGTATTTTTTTGTAAAGAGAGCAAAAACGAAGTTGAGGAGAAGGGTAGAGGAAAAGGGAGAGAGGATATTAAGGAGACTCCACCCTCAGTATGTAGCCCAACCTAGGATAATCTGATGACCTGAGGTCATGACCTGAGATGAATCCAGGAGGCAGACACATATCTGAATGAACCAACCCTGTGCCCTAGAATAAATTTTCTTGAATCAGCTTCAGGAATTAATTTCCATGATACTTTATTTTTTCTCCCACATTATTTTCAATTGATTCTTTTATTGGTTGTAGTTTGGTTTTACCCCAAGCATTAAGTCATTTGGTCCAGGTTTGTATCCACAGAGATCCACTTCGTTTCCACAGCCTGGAGTTCCTACAAAAACAATCAGTTGGTGTAAAAGATGGTATGGGGGCAAAATGACTGAGAATTTCACAAATATGTTATTGAGATCTACAAAACTCAGGAAACACTCACCCTGGCAGATTGTAATCAATCTGCTAACAAAGGGGAAGAAAAATCTTGAAAGTAGAGGAAAAGAACACATTCAACATAATAGAATATGAATTCCAAGGACCATGAATTCTCAGAAAACACAGGTCAAAAGACACTGTAATGGTGACACAAAGTATAGAAAGAAAACCCCTCTAAACCAAGGATGTTATGTTCAGGTAAGATATCTTTAAAGAATGAATGCTCTTTGTTGGGAGGAGATGGCCCTGTTGAATATATTTTGTATTACATCTATTTTATCCAGTGACTGCAGGGAATGTTTGACATCAGACACTGGGAAAAGTGTGTCTTAGTCCATTTGGGCTGTTGTAACAAAATACCATAAACTATATGCCTTGAACAGACATTTATTTCTCACAGTGTTAGATGTTGAGAAGCCCAAGATCAGGGTGCCACCATGATTGGGTTTTGGTAAGGACATTCTCCTGGTTTCCTCACATGTTGGGGGTGGAGGTGAGGAGAGATAAAAAGCTTTCAGCTACCTTTTCTTACAATGACTTTAATCTCATCATGGAGCCCTGACCCTCGTGACTTCATCTAAACCAAATTACTGCCCAAAGATCTCACCTTCTTGTAACATCTTATTGGGGTTAGGGTATCAGCATATAGATTTTGGAGACATGAACATGTCTGTGATCTGTAACATGTGGTCTGTAACACTTGAGTTTTCTTAAACATATAGACCTGTTTCTTTTGTTTTGCTTTGTTTTGTTTTAACAAAGCGCACAGCCTAAAGCATAAAGTCTTAAGTGTTTTGGGTCCTGTCGCTCTTCTATCCTGGGAGCTCAGTTCATGGACAGCATTTTCCACACGACTTTCAGCAAGCAATGCCTCCTTCCTGTTCTGGCTGCTCCTATGGTCATTCACATCCTCTGTCCTTCAGTGCCTAGGCCAGCCAAACGATGTGCACCCCACCCAGAATATGACCTCCCCCAGAAGGCAGCACATCCCGGTGGCCCGATGCTGCCTGGGTTCAAATATCATTCTTTCAGAACTGGCTGTACATGGAAGAGGTTAAACTAGTTGCCTAAACTGTGTGCTTCAGTCTCTTTATCTGGAGGATGAAAATAATGAAGAATCCATGTCTCACAAAGCTGTTAGAAGGACTAAGTGAAAAAAATAGTCATTATAAGATACACATTTAGTGTTAACTGTACTCAATTAACAAGTGTTTTAGGTATAATGATTCTAGCACTGAAATTATTAATGTGTATCTATGTCTTGCCTGCTTAACACTTCAGCTTTATCTTTTCCTCTGAATTCCTCCCTAAAAGGCACATATAAGCTAATCACCAAAATCACTGCTATAAGTTTTTTTTTAATCCTATATCTATACAAAATTAAGGCTCCTTAAAAGAAGGGAGTCTTGGTACTCATTTCAATATCTTTTTTTTCATTTCAATATCTGATAGTGTTTTTATCACATGCAAAATAGCAAATACCTGTTGAATTAATTTTTTAAAATGTCATCTTGTGTATTTGAATAACAGAATTCATAAAGATTCATTGAAAAAGAAATTGCCCATATGCCACCAAATAATTTACTATTAAAATAATAGAGGCATTTGTCAAGCCACCAAATGTTTATAACTTGAAATTGTCCAGTAGCCATCGTATCATATATATTTTGTAATATTTTGGTCAAAAATATGGATTGAATAAATAAAGATTGAAGTGAAAATTATAAAAAAAGAATTAGGGCAAAAGGAAAATGAAAATGAAAACAAAAGGGATCCCTGGGTGGCGCAGCGGTTTGGTGCCTGCCTTTGGCCCAGGGCGCGATCCTGGAGACCCGGGATCGAATCCCACGTTGGGCTCCCGGTGCATGGAACCTGCTTCTCCCTCTGCCTGTGTCTCTGCCTCTCTCTCTCTCTGTGTATGACTATCATAAATAAATAAAATTAAAAAAAAAAGAAAATGAAAACAAAAAAGGCAGCAGAGAAGCAGGTGGTAAATACTGGAAGAATCAATCATTCTTAATCATAATAAGTATATATATATACTTATTTTTCATATATTAACATATATATTATTGTTGAGCTTCATATTTATCATTTTAATGTAGTTTCATTGGCAGAAGTCCAATTAGGATATGAATGGGCTGAGGAACCCCAATGTTTATAGCAGTAAAGTCCACAATAGCCAAACTGTAGAAGGAGCCTCCGTGTCCATCGAAAGATGAATGGATAAAGAAGTTGTGGTCTATGTATACAATAGAGTATTACTCAGCCATTAGAAATGACAAATACCCACCATTTGCTTCAATGTGGATGGAACTGGAGGGTATTATGCTGAGTGAAATAAGTCAATCGGAGAAGGACAAACACTATATGGTCTCATTCCTCTGGGGAATATAAAAAATAGTGAAAGGGAATAAAGGAGAAAGGAGAGAAAATGAGTGAAAATCTCAGTGAGGGTGATAGAACTAGAACATGAGAGACATCTAACTCTGGGAGATGAACAAGGGGTAGTGGAAGAGGAGGTGGGCAGGGGACTGGGTGCCTGGGTGACAGGCACTGAGGGGGGCATTTGATGGGTTGTGCACTGGGTGTTATGATATAAGTTGGCAAATCAAACTCGAATTAAAAATTGACAAAGAGGGCAGCCCCGCTGGTGCAGTGGTTTAGTGCCGCCAGCAACCCAGGGTGAGATCCTGGAGACCCCGGATCGAGTCCCACGTCAGGCTCTCTGTATGGTGCCTGCTTCTCACTCTGCTTGTGCCTCTGTGTCTCTGTCTCTATGAATAAATAAATTTAAAAAAAGAAATTGATAAATTGTCTAAGGAGTGGGAGGCAGGAAGGCAGCACTGAGAACAAGTGCTGAGTAGAAATCAAGAGTCAGAATCTTCACTGAATGAGCCATCCAGGGTCTCCTCAGTAGGTAAATTGGACTTTAAATGATGTGCAAGGGCCTTCTAATGAATGGGGTGAAATGCCACAAGGGAGATGTTTGAAACCTCAGGAAGATAAGAACCTCAAAATGGGTGTTTTTCAGGGTAAATGATATCTACTAATTTTTTCCCCTTTCAGATTCTGTATGGCTATTGAGTGCAAAATGAAACCACAGGCTCAGAGCCTGGCCTTCCCTCCTGTTGAACATGGTCCATGTGACAATTGGGGCACCATCACAAAGGATAATAAAATCTGAAGGACTGTGAGGCTTCTACAGTTTCCTTTGGTCAGAGCAAACTTTTAACCTGAGTATGTGAAGGAAAAATGGAAGGTGTTTCTCCAGACTATTGCAATTTAGGAGAAAGGCACGAAGAGATCCTTACATCCTGATTTCCTTCCATGATTTATTTCCAGGGGTTATATACTTGATATCTTAAGTTGTGCCTATGCATTGTTTGGATTACCTCGTGTATTTGCTTTAGGTCTACAATGTGCTGGTAAGTCTGTAGTGGACAAGAGCTATGAACATCGGCATTGATATAAGACACTCTGAGTGCAAATTCTAGCTCCTCCACGAGTTAGCTGTGCCAGTTTGGAAAAGTGATTTAGTCTCTCTCAACTTCTGACATAGGAAAGAGAATTAGAAATTTTATACGTTTTGAGTCCATTTTATGTGTAAATGTTTGCCTTCTATTTATTGCTATTTAGAATGATGACAATTTACATTTGCTTTGCTCAAAATCTATCTCAACATCACTGAAGTAGAGTACAAAAATGGCCACAAATCATTTTCGTCCATGTAGTCATGCCATTTGCCCTGTCCCCATGCTCCATGCCATCACCCAGGCTTGTTTGTGTGAGCTGCTCTGGCCTCTGGAACATGAGCAAACATCATTGTGTCAGAAGAGTTTTTCCTACATGTGAAAAGTGCCTCACCATGGAGCTTGGTCTCTTGCAGCACTCACACTGCAGCTGCACTGTGGACAAGTCCAGGATAGCCTATTGGATGAAGAGACTCCCAGGGCCCAGCCACACCATCACTTACACTGACACTTCCAAACAACTGGGTATGAGATGGAGGCCATCGTAGACATTGAGCTTTCCTTCCAGCTGACTGGAGAATCAGGAGGAAATCCACCTCAAGACAGAACTCAGAAAGCAGAACAAAATAAATGTGGTTCTCATCTACTCACTGCACATTGGCATGGTATATTACACAGCATTAGATAACCAACACAAAGGCCTTGACCACCCATTTGACAGATGAAAAATGTGAGGCATCACCACAGCCACAGAATATACAATCAAATCTGTCCACCACACCGTACTCTGAGACCACTTCTGACATCCCTAACCCATGAAGTAGGGCCAGTTATTGATGAGATGGTGGGTGAGTCTCTTCGTGGAGGGGGAGTGTCAATTTCTGTCACTCCAGTCTGCTCACATAGGACTCTCGCGTTTATGTTATAAAATGATGTCACAGTGCCTCTCTGGGAGTTACTGTGGGCATCAGATAGCAAGAGGGAGTAGCACAGAGCAGGGGCTCTGAAGCCCTGTATCCAAGAGAAGAGATGCCCTGACCAGTCTTTGAGTATAATTCCACAGCGGGGCCTTCTTCCAATGAAATATAGTCTTCTCTTTGAGCTTTAGGTATGGAAAGGGAAAGTCCAATGACTCATGGCAGATTTAAAGAAATCAAGAGTCAGGGAGGGTCAGGAGTTCACCAAGTATCTGAGGACACATGAGCAGAAGGACTGAGAATGAATTTTCTGCCCATGAAATAACTTTCCCTGGAATCTATGGCTCCAGTGAAGAGGTGGATATCCTGTTGTAACTTGGGAATAGAGGTCCTCCCTGAGGGAATGGGAGGCTGAGGAGCCTCCCAGTGTCCCTAGTGGGACACAATGGAGATAGTGCACTTAGAGGGAGAGAGGCAGACAGAGCCCAAAGCCTGGACCCACACTGGAGCACCAGGGTGCAGAGACACACTCTCCTTCAAGAATGGAGGAGAGGACACTCCAAGACCACATGGACTGCTAAGGCTCTAGGTCTCTGTGTGGTTTGCTGGTCCCATGTGGGACCATGTGGTAGGCCCTGGGAGAAAGACAGGTGAGCCTCTATGTGCTGCCTTGTGGAGTGGGTGGAAGAAAGTCCATGCAAGATAAACCTGCCTCTGGAACTCCTGTGGTATCCTATAGCCAATGTGCTCCACTTGAATGAAGGCACGGAAGGCTTGTGTCAACCAGAGGCGCCTTGGTTGGGTGGATGGCATGAAGCTTTCCCCTCTGAAGCTTTGAGGGCCATTATTATAGTGGAATTGCTAGAGGACTTGCTATGTTTAATCTCATTTTGGCCTCACCATACCAAGTGATAGGTGGTGTTCATCTCATTCCCAATGAGAGATGTGGAAAATAATGTCTGGAGAAGGCAAGTGATTTGTCTGAGTCCACAGAGCCAGTTGCTCTTCGAGGTGAGAATCAGAATTCTTTCCTTTTAGCAGAAAAACTATTATGAAAAATGTGAGGCATTGGTATTGAACTTCTAAAGATGAAAGACAGCTTAGGACTCCATATATATCTGGCTTACTATTTATTTAAATGCCTCGATTGTGTTTCTTCTTCACTAGGTTTTCCTAGTACAGGTTTCCAAAATATTCATCCAAAAAATGTCCCATAATCCTGAGAGAACATATATAGTTGTGAAAAGCAGGAAATGTTCCACAGTTCTGTCTTCAAATGCTTTGCCTGTTTCATTTTCCATATTTTCTTCTTGGAGCAAAGTTAGATCTTTCAACCTTCTAATTCAGGCTTCATGTTGTTTAACTACATTATTTACATATTCCATTTCTCTGTCTATCTGAGCTGGATAAATATATCAGGTACCTTCCATTTTTATGAGTCATTTTCACCTATCTCTAATCTGACATAACTGAATAAAAGACTACTTATATTCTGTCTTTTTGGGACATCTGGGTGGCTTAGCAGTTGAGGAATTTCCTCAGCACAGGGCATGATTTCAGGTCTGGGGATTGAGTCCCAGGCCAGGCTCCCCACGATGATTATCTTTTTTCTGATTGAGTTATTTCACTCAGCAGAATACCCTCCTCATCTTTTCATTTTTTAAAAATTTTTATTTATTTATGATAGTCACAGAGAGAGAGAGAGAGAGAGAGAGGCAGAGACACAGGCAGAGGGAGAAGCAGGCTCCACGCACTGGGAGCCCGACGTGGGACTCGATCCCGGGTCTCCAGGATTGTGCCCTGGGCCAAAGGCAGGCGCTAAACTGCTACCCAGGGATCCCTCCTCTTCATCCTTTCATGTCGAGCAAATGACTGGTATACATTTTTGAAGCTAGAGTAATAATAGGTTGTTAGTGTGTGTCTGTGTATATATACATATACACATATATGTACACATACGCATATACATATACACATGTATATATATACATATACACATATACCACATCTTATTTATCCCTTCATCTGTTGAAGGACATCATGGCTCCTTCCATGGTTTGGATATAGTACACATTGTTGCCATAAAATAATCATTGGGAGGCAGGTGTCCTGTCGTTTCATCACATCTGTATCTCCGTGATAAATACCCAATAGTGCAATTGCTGGGTGATAGATTAGCTCTATTTTTATCTTCCCCAGGAAACTCCACTCTGTTTTCCAGAGTGATTGGACCTGCCTACATTCCCACCAGAAGTTCAAAAGTGGCCCCCTTTCTCTGCATCCTTGTCAGCATTAGTGGTTTTCTGTCTTGTGAATGATACCATTCTCAGGGGGAGAGCTGGTGTGTCCTTGTGGTTTAGATTTGTATCTACCGAATGGCAATGTTTGTGAAGCATTTTGTCATGTGCTTGTGAGCCAACAGTAAGTCTTGTTCACTGAAATGTCTGTTCATGTCTTCTACCCAATTCCAGACTTGATGTATAAAGGATTCCTGGCTGCATGTTTTTCTCATTTAGTACCAGAATATAACCTGCTGGCCCTTTCTGGCAGGCCAGAACCCTTTGAATAGGTGTGCTTTAATCAACACTTCTCTCCATAGAAGTTTATAATTACTTGTCTCCACATTTTTTTTAGAACTTTCTATCGATCCTTAAATTTTCAAGCTCCAATATTATATGCCCAGGTTTTGATCACATTTGTGTGATTTTGGGGGGATTCCTCTCTGTCTCTTGGATATGAATGTCTGTTCAGAAAAGTTTTCAGCTATGATTCATTTCAATATGCTTTCTAATCTCACGCTCGCACTCCATAACTTCTGGAATCCCAGTAAGATGAATATCATTCCTTCTCCAAATATCACATCTATCCTGATATGTTGCCTCAAGATTTCTGAATTATCTTTCTCTGTCTTCCAGCTTCCTTTCTTTCCCTGAAATTGTCTTCCACATCACTCACTGTCCCTGCTACCTCTTTATGCCTAAGTGGTAGCATCCAGTTTAAACTGTAAGTCACGGATGTACTTTTAAATTCAGCCTGATTTCCCTGTTCTGAAGTATGGGAATACCAGCAGTCCTCTTTGCTTTTTTGAAGAGCCACCATTAGGTTTAACATTGCGTCTCTGAATTTTACCTCTGACATATTACTGAAATAGGTACTGCTTAGGTTGTGGCAGAGAATTTTACTTCAGGTCCTTTCTCTTTTGGTCAATTATTTTTCTCTTCCTTTTGTGTGGTGCAGCAAGGCTATATGAGTGAGAAGAGTCAAAAATATCAACCAAGACCCAAGTAAAATACACCCAGGAAATTCCAAAAATGTCTAGGACTGGAAAATAATGGAAAAAGAGAAAACCAAAGAAAACAGAAAGACCACAAAAGGGAAAAACAAATTTCAAGGATGGTATAAATTAAAAAAGAAAAGGTGGGGAGGGTGCTCTGTATTATAGTAGGTGCGAAATCCAAATTTAACAACACCTACTGTAATACAGAACAACATACACACAAAACGGAAAAGATCAACCTCTAGGTCCACTTCTCTTCCACGCACCAGATATATATGGAGTCCTAAGCCGTCTTCCATTTTTAGAAGTTCAATACCACATAATAGCTTTCCCCAAAAGAAAACAATTCTGATTCATATCTCCAAGAGCAACTGGCTCTGCGGACTCAGACAAATCACTTGCCCTGCCTTCACGTTTTTCTTTCAAGAAAATATTGTCTACTATTTTTTTGTTTATTCTCATATCAACTAGTTTCCCTTTTATCAAGTGTTCTTTTTGAAATCTTTCCTTTTTTAAATTATATATTTAATGAGATATTTTAATATCACTTGAGGAATGAGCACAGCATAGGAGCAGACATTTCTCCAAAGGGGATATACACGTGGCCAAAAGGCACTTGAAAGAATGCTCCCTATTGCTTGTAAAAAGGAAAATACAAATCAAAACCACAGTGAGATACACATTACCCTGGTGAGATGGCTCAATTTGACAACTAACAATGACAAGGATGAGGAGGAAGAGTAACCATCTGACACTGATGATGAGAATGAGACATGGAACAGCCACTATGGAAAACATGTTGAGGGTCCTCAGGAAGCTTTAAATAGAGCTTCTGATACAAGTGTTTCCTCTCAATACCACTATCTACCTCTAAAGACCAATATCTGGTCTTCCCAGATCCAACCCCATCTAGACAGCAGAATTTGCTTGCTGTGCAGCTTCATTCACTTTGAAAGGACTATGATGTCACACGTTACCATGGTGATGAAAAATATATATCTGTCTTTCTTCCCTACTTTATTCTTTGAGCTAAGCTGTTCAAAGTTGATATTGAGTGAGTTCTCAGCTCTCTACCTAGCATCTTTGACGACGGGCAATCTCAATTGTTCCTGCTGTGAAGGTACATTCATAAAGATCTTCTGAATGCTCTTTGTTACCAACTGCATAGTCAACTCATTCTCAAAATATTTTTCTCATTATTTAAAGTTTCCTCATGCCAAATTACCACGAAAACTTATACTATGCGTTTTCATTTGTTTTAATCCTCCTATTTTATTTATTTAATTCTAATAGTCCTTTCTATTTTTGGTTATTCTACCAAAGTTGCTGCCTTGAATATTTTGCCTCCTTTTTGGAAAAAAAATGTCTCATTTCCTATTATAACCTGCACCCCTCAATTGTCACCACAAAGGTACTCACAGAGGGAAATGTGGCCACCTCTAGTATCAGGTTTTAGTACTGTCCCAAATTATATATTCAAATTATTCATTTCAGAAATTAAGTGTGAATCCATAAAGGTTGATATGGAGGACATCTGTTATTGTTTCATCAATGGTTTGCAAGGCCTTCCTTATTGTTTCTCCCAAAATGGGTATTGAGTTCTCTATATGCGGGGACATGTTGCTACCTTCTTGTGAATCGTTGCCCAAAAGTCACTGTGAATATGAGTATCTATGTTTCAATTAATGTCCCAAAACACACATTTACTTTTATACTTTGGGCATTTTCCAGAATTTCACATTTTATTGAGTTATCAATTTTATGCTAACCCTTAGCCCTTCCCCCCACCTCATAGGTGTAAGCTGTTGAAAAAATATTTTAATCATTTATACAACAAATAGCCAGTCTTTCTACTTGTATTGAAACATGGATAATGGGACGCCTTGGTGGCTCAGTGGTTGGGCGCTTGCCTGCAGCTCACATCGTGATCTTGAGATCAGGGAGTGAGTCCCACTTTGGGGTCCCTGCATGGAGCCTGCTCCTCTCTCTGCCTCTGTCTCTGCCTGTCTCTCACAGTCTGTGTCTCTCATGAAGAAATAAATAAATCTTTAAAAAAGAAACATGGATAATTAATTAATTCATTTAATGACAAAGAGATAACCATGTAAACACTTATTAGTCACACTAAAAAAATGGTGATGTACACACATGAATAGAGAAAGTAAATTTTACAAATGTGGAGAATGGCAAGCATTTGTATCTAGGAATGTAGCTTGAAAACAGAAAGACAAATCATTAAAGTGGTTTTCATATAACGTGTTTCTCAGTTCTACAGAACTTCCCTCCAGAACTCTTTCCAAAAGCTAATGTATGGTTTATTCTATGACATGCCAAGTTCTCAGGCACTGTTATGCAGCACGTATATGTGCGTGAGGAATAATGCACAATGACATTGTTTCACACGTTTTAAAACTGAAGATTTTAATTCTAGTGACTCTACTTTCCTGTACAGTACTATTCATCTCATTTGATGTGCTGATCATGACTCAAGAAATGAAAGGTATAGGACAGTCATGTATATTTTTGACGAAGGGGCCCAAGAGTGTTTTCAGGGAGGAAGCAATAGCTTTTTTTTTCTCAATGCCCTTAATTCTTTCAATGCTAAATTGTGCTAAGATAAAATACTTGTATTCAGGCAGTTGATAATGGTCAACTCAAAGCCATGGTTGTGGAAGATTTGCAGATTCTGTGGGTTTGGTGTTCCAATTAGATAACCTGGTCGAAATCTTTCTGTACTGAGCTGTTCTTCAGCACATGACCTCGATCTGCTCAAAATCAATGAGTTTCTTTCATGGTATTTGATAGCATTGTCTGTATGGTGAGCGTTAGTAATGCTGAAATACTGTGAGCCTAAACCTGGGACAAGGAAAGATCAGACTCAAGGGCCAGTTTATGGTTAGCTTGGTATCCACCACCCACACTGATTTCTACTGTACAGCTGAGATTCACAGCTGATCAATGCCTGATCAATCAGTGTCATGGTATCATCTGACTTCAGGATATGGTACAGATATAATAAGAATTGGAAGCAGAGTTGAGAGTACCCGGCTGGCTCATTAGTGGAGAACACGACTCTTGTTCTATGGTCATGTGTCTCATTTCTATGTTTGACATGGAGCCTCCATAATATATATATTTGAGACACATGTGGTAGTATTTGTGAAAACATCAATACCCTGAGGCCTAAAACATGCTTGAATGTCATGAACTCACAATATATGTTCATCATTTTCGGTCAGTTGAAGGGAAGCTACTTCTTGAAAGAGCCCTCATGGGACAGTATGCTTGGAAGGTCCTGAGTTCCGAGTCAGCTTTGGAGCAGTCCACTTGTAATTGAGGGTGGTCCACTGGTTCCAGGAAGACTCCATGTGAGGCACTGGCTGTGTGAACACTGGGGGAGGATGACCACAGTTGGGCAACTGTCACAATACCAGAGCTTGACTTGGGGGAAACTGCTTTGTGTTTTGGGTCAGAGATTGAAACCAGGAGGTGGTTGACTGAGCCAGCATGTGACCTTTACTCTTTGCTCAGGCTGTCCTCCAAGTTATGAAATGTCTTGCACAGGGAACTTAGGGCAGTGTGAGTTGAGAAAGAGTATGAGATAGCCCGAGGTTCTGGGATGCAGAGCATGAACTCTGGTAATCTAGGCAGGTCCCAGGTATTCAGGGATTTCTCTCCACAGGGAACTAACTCCATTCCTGTCCCAGACCCCTTCCTCATTATATTGTAACTCTTGGCAAGTCATCGACACCATGATTTCAGCTTGCAAAGACGCTGTTGTTCTGTATTTCTCTATTGTTTCACCTAAAGAAAGGTATGTCTCCTTACAGTGTCTGCTAGCGATTTTCCTGTTGTTCTTTGGCAGTAAGTGCATTTGACATCATGTAGCCTATTCTTGATTTTCAAGCGTATAATAGAGTGTTGTATATCATAGGTCCTGTCCTGGTTGCAGATAGAATTCCAGAACACACTGAACTTGTAACATTGGATTTTGAACCATACCTGAACTCTGAGAATGTTATCACTCATTTTGGATTATCTTCTAACATAAAGATGTCAACAGTTCTTTCTATGATCACCCATTTCCCAGGATGTACAATGAAAAACCCAAAATAAAAAATATTTATGAAACCAACTGTGTATACCTGGCCAGAAAAGTGTGTGAAAATATTTTAAGTTTGCAGAAACAGAAAATACACCCATCAAAGGAGTCAATGGAAGGTACAATAAAAATTCATTCATGAAATTGACTCCAGAAATATTGTTCTAGGGGCTATTGGATGTTTCTGTCAGCTAAGTTTCTGCCTCCCGGTTTCAGCTCCGGTAATGACCTCAAGGTCCTCAGATTCAATTTTCAGCATGGAGCCTGCTTAGTATTCTCACTTCCTTTCCATCTGCCACTCTCCTCCTTACAGTTTCTCTTTTCCTCTCTCTGAATAAAATCACTATTCAGTGAAAATATCAGTAAGGGTGACAAAACATTAGAGACACCTAACTCGGAAATGAACAATAGGTAATGGAAAGGGAGGTGGGTGGGGATTGGGGTGATTGGGTAACAGGCACTGAGGGGGGCACTTGGTGGGATGAGCACTGGGTGTTATGCTATATGTTGGCTAATTGAACTCCAACAAAAACATTTAAAAATATTTTAAAAATCATTATTCAATTTTGTTCAAGGTGCCAAACTAAAGACAAATATACTAAAGCATATATACCAAGCCATATTATTTATGTTTCATGTGTGAACATCTTAATTTAAATGATCAGACAGAAGTTTATCGCCAAGTAGTAAAAAGCATTGAGAACTCTAATATGGCCAGGTTAAATGGTAGCTGTTGAGAAGCTAACATTTGGACATAGTCCATTTTAAATTTTAGCAAATAAATTCCTATTATAATTTAATAAATAGACCTTATTACTGACATTAGAGTTAGGTTGATGTCACAATGCAACATATATTATGAAAATTTCCCTATCACCTTATCCTTTGGCACACAATTTCCACAATTATTCACCCTACATCAGTATGGAATATTCATCACAAAGAACGACCCAATGTAGATATATTATTATAATCGTTGCTGTTGACCCCTGCTATTAAGGACTGTTCTGTGTTATGGACTAGTGTGTATTTCAACATATGCATAATATTATGTATCTCAGGACCCTGGGATCATGACCAGAACCAAAGGGAGAAGCCCAACCAAAGAAACACTATGGTGCTCACGTTATTACTGCTTTCATATTTGGGTCAAGATGACTCCAAGTTTACACTAATTTAAGGTGTATGACACTTATGTTCATTGACACTTATGTTCATTGAAACTGCACTTGACACTTATGTTCATTGAAACTGCACTCACCCCAAGCATAGATACCATGTGTACCCATAGAGCATTATTGCCATTCCATTGGTCATATTCCCTATGCTGTACCTTTCACACCATAACTCTCTTAAAGAAAATGCGGAAGCCTGTCTCCTCTGCTCTTTTTCACAACTATGGCTATTTGTAAATCATATACATTCAGTGTTTAAATCTATCCCACACTGGATGATTTTTATAACAACAGATTCATGAGTAAATACAATAGAGGAATAAACTCAAAGGAACAGAAGATAAAAAATTGCCTAACATTGTAAAGCTCACCAAAGATGGTTGAAATGAAGTACAAAACAGTCCAAAAGAAATGACAGCATATGTGGATCTACAGAGGAGAGATGGTTTGGGAAGACGTTAAGAAGGTAGAAACATTCAGCTGGGCTTCACAAGCTCTATGAGTGAAGGAAACCTATCTTTGGATTCAATGTGCACATCAGATCTATTTTACATTGATTATTTCATGTTACTTAAAGTTGCCATTACCTTTTAATAATTTTTGTTTATTTGAGAGAGAGAGACAGGGAGAGAGAGAGAGAGAGAAAGGAAGCAAGAGAGAGAGCATAAGTTAGGGAAGGGTAGAGGAAAGGTAGAAGCACAAACACGCTGAACAGGGTGCCCAAAGAGAAGAGGGATCCCAGGCCCTTGGACCTTGGCTTGAGCTGAAGGTGTTTCCTCATCCACTTATGACAAGGGCCTAGCAGTAGCTTCCTGTATGCTTATTACCCAGTCATTACCATCCAGTCTTCCCCTGAATCCATATAAACACTGATCTCACAAAGACCTGAGCACCAACACCAATGCACCGATAGTTATTCTATGTCCTCCTAGATGTTGCTAAGGCTGTGGTGCTGGATATTGTCCATCAAAACTAAGTAAATGGTCCTCCACCCACTTGTATGATAAGCCTGCCCAATTTTGCCTGAACGAGAAAGGCTGCTCTCTTGGTTTTCATCTTTTTGAAGTGAATACACGTATGATAAGGAACAATGTATTTTTTGGAGTAAGGACCATTTTGGTGGGGTGTTGGAAGGGGAGCATGTTAACTGTGCAGTAGGGGACATTTGCTTAGAGCACTTTCTCCGCCTTGAATTCTGTATTTGGAATTGCTGCTTCAATCAACTTGAGAGATATATCCCCGCTGGAAAATGTCATGCTTTCTCCATGGGTGCAATCTGTGCTTCCTTTGGGGGCCTTTGACCCTACTACTCTTGCTCATTTCATATTTAGTACTTCACAGGGGAACCAATGACAAAATACACACATGAACTGACACCCATTTATCCGACTTTGTGGAACTGCGGGTCATTTTAGAAATCATCCAAACTGGTATGTATTCTGGAATTAGTCTGTTGTTTGGCAAAATCTGTAAATAGTAAGGCAGATGATGCAGCCTTGCTGTGCTGAGTCTGGACAGACACCCAGATTCCATCTTGCTGAAGCTTTGTGTGTGAGAGATAGGCAACTTTCTCACTAGTGAAAATAGGTCCATGATTCTACACTCCTAGGAAACCAATGTAATCTCTGTGAGTGGAGTGGTTATGAGTGCAACAGGTTTGGGGAAGGTGACTTGTTGACTCCATGCAGTGTTGAGTAGTGTGTATGTGTGTGTGTGTGTGTGTGTGTGTGTGTGTGAGAGAGAGAGAGAGAAAGGGAGAATGAAAGAGAAAGACAGAGGTACAATCCCAGGCAGATGTGTCTCACTGTCACCACACGATGGTCTCAGTATACATTCTCAAAAAAAAAAAAAAAAAAAAAAACAGAAATCCTCATTACACAGTACATTTCAGAGTCCTGACACCATGGATGGAGCAACAATGCAGATTTACCCATTCTTCATAACCTAATGCCTCCGTATTCTCTGGCCCTCCGTTATAGTGAGCAAATATCACAAAATTAGTCCCTAACTTTCTTCCAGCTCTAATTTATCATTTGAGAGAAAGGGAGCAGAAGAGGTTGAGAAGGGCAGAAGGGAGAGAAAAGCATACCTTTTGCTGAGTAGGGAGCCCAAAACTAGGCTTGATTTCAGGTCACAGAAAGCCTGATGTCAAGTCATTGTGAGCTTCAAAATAATGCAGACAGACAGTATAATGGGAATGGAGCCAAATGGTGTCCTGTTTTCTGTACCTGCAGGTGGCATCAGGAACTAATGATAAGGGTACATATTCTGGCTCTTCCTGTATTTAGTCAGGAGCAACAACCTGATTCTGGGTTCTCACTGGAATGAGGATCAGAGCTGTAGAGGAAAAAAAATGAGTAGGAAAAGACACAGAGGGTGACAAAGCAAGAAAGACCGCTGTCCTGGGAAATGAACAGGGGGTAGTGGAAGGTTAGTTCGGTGGTAGGATAGGGTGCCTATGTGAAAGCACTGAGGGGGCACTTGATGGGTGCTATACTATACTGGAAAATCAAACACCAATTAAAAAATATGGAAAATTTTCCCACCAGAAAACCAGTCTTCCAGGTGAAGACCCAGGGTCACACTTTTAAAGGAAACACATAGCATTCATGTCATGAGTTGTGCCCATGGAGATAGGAGGAAATGGAGGGGCATAGGCTCCAGTGACAAGTGAGTTCAGCTAAGGAATGGGTGCTGATTCCAGAGGCAAGGTGCTCTGTGTGGCTCTTTTTTATGGTCCACAGGATATTGGTTTGAGGTTTTCCCTGATGGCCTTAGTTAGGTTCCTCAGGTCCAAACTCTGTGTCCTCATAAGCAAGGTGACAGGAGCGCTGACCCCAGGTGGTCACTGAAAAGTCATCATCAAAACCTCCCTCATTCCTTGTCCCCATAGTATTTAGTCCTGAGAAGCTCCTGTTCTAAAACCCCTGGGTCGGGATCAAGTTCCAGGTTGGAAAGGTCCATGATCAGCTTGTCTGGGGTCTTGGGCCCCACACTCAACTAGGTACACATCCAGGATCTATCTTGCATCAGAAAGGAAATGGTGAGATCCTGAAAAGTGTGAGGTGTCCCTGCTCTGCCTCCTTCATTTATCTATGACCAGTATATGTGTCTGGTGTCATAGTGTTCTCCTCTGTCTAAAAGCAGCCCCTGCTGAAATTCCTGTAGGACCTGAGTGTGGATATTCCTGTCTGAGTATTGCCAGAACATCATGTAGTGCCTGTCTCATGGATAGGAGCCCAGAGTCCAATGAAAATGAGCAGTCTTGTCAGGCCAGCAAATTGCACTGCAGGAAACCAGAGGTCAAGGAGGTCACAGCTTCCTCGTTTTTGGATCCTAGACCTGAGCTATGCAAGGAAGCAGCTGCTAGCCAGACGTGCCTGCCTATGTTGAAATTACATAACGTCAGTGAAGTTACACGTTCCATTCTTCATCATACAGCCACATTTCGGGTTCCCAGTAGAGTACTTTTAAAACCCAGATCTTTTCCATCATCATAGATGGCTCTCCTGAGCAGCTGCTCTGAGTCTGACACAATGGCTCTCACGGACCACCTCTAACCCAGTGTCTGGCCATCACCCATCACAGGCCGATCTCAGGTGGATCCATGTCCAAGCGAGAGCTATGGTGATCTTGTGGAAAAGGGGAAATGCCAGGAGAAGGGGGTCCTTTCTCTCAAGGAAGGTTTGCAACTGTGGCCAATGTCTTGTTGAAGGGCTCTAACTCCCAAAGCTCAGGGAAGGTCTGAGGATCTCAAGGAAAAGCAGGTGTTGATGGGGTTCCCAAAGAGGCCTTAGCTGGAGTAGCAGGAGTACGGGCCCCAATCTCTAATCACATCATCCTCATGCTTGTGTCTCTAAAGATGGGGCGGTGGAGAGTGTCGAGGATGCAATTACTGAAGATGAAGAATCCTTAGGTAGGGAACTACAATAAGGTGGGAATCAATGGAGAGTGTCCCTGGGAGCAGATGGATTATACCTGTTATTTGTAGACTGCGGGTGGGCAGGATGATATCAAGAAGATGATGCATAGGAATACAATTGTTTCTCCCTTTTATCTTTTGTTAAAATTAAATATGGGGGAGAGAGAGGGAGAGAGAGAAGAGCAGAGGGAGAGGGAGAGGGATATTCATGCCCCACATTGAACAGGGAGCCTGACACAGACCAACTCTTCGGATCTTGGGGTAATGATTAAAGCTGCAGTCAGACACAATTTGCTGAGCCACGAAGTTGCTCTTCTTTGGTCTATTCTATCATAAATAGTAGGGTTATTTGAGTAAAATAGTAAGAAACATTCAGATCTGATTGGGTTATGCAGTTGGTCATATTCTTCTTTTATTTTTATTTATCATTCCTGAAGACCAGTTCCTCCTCCCTTTGCCACTGGGAAACACTAAGGTCCTTCCTTATATTTGGATAGAATCTCTTGGTAATAGATCAAGAGAGGTTTTGTCTCAGGTTATTGCCTTTGGTCATGGATCAAGCCAATATCTTGAAATACAGGTCTGCCATGCACATCTGAACTTGCACAAAGAGTGCATCTGTTGGAGTCAGGTGCTGGCACAGCCAGGGACCCTCTCCCTCTGCATCTATATGTCGCAGAGTACCAATGCTGGGCTACCCTTGTACTGCCAGGAGTGTAAAGACACTCTAGGGATGAACATCACAGAAATGGACCCTCGGAACACGTGCTTCTTGTTCCAGCAGAAGCGAGGTGGGAGGGAGGGCCAAAAGCACAGTTACCTCCTACTCTGCTTGCACAATCTTCAGTCCTGGGAAAAGAATAAAATCTGTACATCCTTGCCTGTGAGAAAGGCTCGACTGCAGCCACCCTAGGCCTTCGCTGGGTGCAGGGAATCTAGAGGAATTGTATGAAAGCTGCTGGGCTGGTGGCACACTCTTGTGATCAAAGTCATGCAGAGCGAGTCTCCTGGTCTTACCAGGGCCAGAACACAGGCTCTAAGCAGGGTGGCCAGCATTTTTGTTCCTGTCTGATATCACTACTATAACTACAGAGTTCTGGGCCCACTCCCCATATCAGGGTCTTGGTCCAGCCTCAGACTTTCCCTCATAGCTGCCTGGAGCCAATGGCCCAGCCCTTCTTGGGACCAGGACAAATGGTGACTCGTAGTGATAATGATGATGCCTCAACTGCTTTAGAAAACCCATCATCCCAGATTTAGATTAAAGGGAATTGGCCAGATACTTTACCTCTAGCATCGCATTTCTCTCCTCTATGGGCTACGATATGAATGGGCTGTTTTAAAGATTCAGTGTGTCCCAGATTTAGGAGTTTCTCACGGTTTGTGTCACTCTCTAATTTTTTCCCACTCAATTCCACTCCTTTCCTTTATAATTCCTTTCACTATTTCTTATATGCCAGGAGGAGGACATTTGATGGGATGAGCACTGGGTGTTAGAATATATGTTGGCAAATTGAATTTACATAAAACTAACTAAATAAAAACTTTTAAAAATATATAAAGATTAAGTTTGTCTGAAGTACCTAAGAGCACCCCAAGCACAGAGCAGTCATGATAACCCAGTGGGATGTCACCCTCACTGCCACATGCAACCCTTGTCCATAGGCCTGCAGGCCCATTGCAACTACTCGAGCATTGCCTGGCTTGGCTCCTTGATTAACTAATAAAGGAGGGTCGCATAAAAAGCTGATCATTCCCCAAGCATTCCCACGCCATAGAATATAATGGTTGTTGGAGGTGAAGGAGACGGAAATGAGAAATTAATGCTCAGGTGAAAGAAGAGAGAGTGAAGCAGGAGTGAGCAGAAAGAGAGAGCAAAACTTGGGAAGAGAAAGGCATAGGTAATTTGATGGCTTCTTGTTGTTAAAAAAAGATTTTAGTTTTATATTAATTAGAAACACACACACACACACACAGAGGGGGTGGCAGAGACACAGGCAGAGCGAGAAGCAGGCTCCAAGAAGGGAGCCTGATGTGGGACTCCATCTGGGTCTTCAGGATCAGGATCCAGGCTGAAGGTGGCGCTAAACCAGTAAGCCACCCGGGCTGTGCATTGTGGCTTCTTTAAAGAATGGGATGACTGGCCTTCTTTCCTGGTTCAGGACATGGAATCTGAGACCAAAGAAGGCACAAAGACTCTGGAGGCCAATCCCCACATAAAATTGAAAGGATCGTGTATCCAGGGGTAATTAGGTGAGGAGACTAGAACCGAAGGCAAATTGAGTTCCAGGGTACAGGACATTGATTCTAGAAGCTGTGACTCAGATCCTCCTGTTCTCTTAACTGTTCCCTGTTTTTTTTTCCGCAAACCACCCCATCCCCGTTCCTTTGCTGCTGCACAAGGAAGATTATTTTGGTGACTGTGGAGACTCAGATTCCTAGTTCAACATTGTATGTAATTTATTTCTGCTCATGCTTTTTACACTATTTTGTTTTTTAAGTAGTTATTTGTTATATTTTGAGAGAGAGAGACTCTGTGCATGGAGAGGCAGAAGGTGAGAGAGAATCCCAAGACAATTGCCTGAAAATCCTGCTATTGAGCTCAAACCAGCATCCTGACTTAACCTACTGAGTCACCAGGCACCACTGTCTTCTCCCTTAATGATATGCTCCTTTCTAGGATTCTCATATTGCAGCATTTGCTCTCATCCAGCACTTGACAACTGGGATCTTTCAATGTATAGTCTCTTTTCAGCCATCTAAGCAACTTCCCTAGCATTCTCCTGGTAGGTGTTCCCCAGTCTACTTGGAAAATTGAAGTATAGATCATAGCAAGATACTAATTCAGAGAGATTTATGACCCATGACCAATCAAGGAAGCAGCCCATTATCTTGCAGTAAGTTAAGGGAGAAGGCCTTGTCTATATAAGTTAGAGGGTAGGATGTTTGGTGGCTGTATCCAGCACCTGGTGCATGGTTTACACCAGAAATTTTGGTCCACAAGCTTCAAGCTTCTACCAAATAACCCGTATACCACTCTAGCCACAGGCTCAGGATTCTACACCATAACCACTGGCCAGCCTAGACATTTATATATCTGAGAGCTTTCCTAACAGTTGTCCTAAATTCCTACCTAGGACCACTGATCAGAAAGAATCACCATTCACAATCACATAGGGTGTCTCACTTCTGGACAGCTCACTATAGCCTCTCCATACAATAGTTTCTCATCAAGGCACAACTGAAGCCTTCCCTATACCCCCTAGAGTGAATTTGAAACCTTCCATCTGATGCTGGAGCTCTGCTCAACACAAATATTAGTGACTGACTCCCTTCTCTAAGAAGAACTGAGTCAATATTCTTTGCTTATTTTCATTTGGTTGGCCATTGTTCATTGTAGAGGCAATCACAAGGAGTCCACAGGACATCTTCAGAGCCTCCTGTTGCTTTGAGCAAGGGTAGTGCTCAAAGAGGCCTCCTGTGCCTTGCTCCTAGCAGCTATCTAGTCCATGATGACATGAAGAGGGAGACCTGGATCTGAAATGTATTCTCTGAGACAGTTCCTAGGCGGTTTCTACTGAGTCGGACACTTGGGTCTTGTTTTTGTTCCCATTTCTTTGGACTCTTTTGTGGAATCAGTCTATTCCTATAGATCTTCTTATGCTGTTTGTTTTGTTACCACTTTCTGCTGCGCTATGATGTGTGAAACTGGTTTGTGTCATAAGAAGTTTTAGCTGGGCATAGAAGCAGGAATGGTGCTCTGTGAGTCTTCTCTGAGCCAGCCTCACAAAACAGTGAGTGTGAGAATCTCACAGAACTGGCATCCACCATAAAAAAGAACTTTGCAGAGGCTCATCAGTCCCATCAGTTGAGGTTTCCGACTATGTCAATTTTGTGTTCCGAGAGTATTCACTCTGAGGTTGTGACTGCTGGGGTGGCAACATTGTTTGCTCCACGGTGTCCAGTTGTCATTTTTGGGACTCATGGCATGAGGTACACAAATGTGATATTTCCATCAAATGTCACCAGATAAATGGGATCATCTAAAACTGAACCCTCTCCTCTAACTTAAATAGTGTATGTTCCTCCTGTGTCTCCTACATGTTGTGGGTGGAGCCTCCTTAATATTCTATTTCCCTTCTCCTGTACTCCTCCACTCCTTACACTTTCTTTTTTGCCCTATCTCTCTCTCTCTCCTCTCTTGAAGAAACCATTCTTCTACTGGGCTGAATATACCGATGAAGACAAAAAAATACTAAGCCATATTATTTATGTTTCATATGTGAAATTTGCAATTTAAATGGACAGTCATTAGTTTATAGCCAAAAGGGTAAAACTGCTTTTAGCACTCATATTTCGTCAGATTAAAAAGTAGGTGCTGTGAAGCTAATATTTGTACACTAGTCTGTGTAAAATAACCATGTAATCTCTGATTATGTTTTTAAAAACAGACCTTATTACTGAAATTAGGGTTAAATTAATGTCATAATGCAGCATATAATTTATAAATTTCCATACCATCCTATCCCTTGGTCCACATGCCTCATTTAGTGTAGAAATTTTATCACAAAGAACAAACCAGTGTGAAGACATTATTATTAATGAAGTTGACCATATATATTAAGGACTGCTCTGTGTTATGCATTCATGTGTGTTTTAACAAATGCACATTATGTATCCAAGGACTCTGGGATCATGATATGAGCCCAAAGTAGACACCCAACCAAAGGAACCAGTCTGGTGTCCACATTATTACTCTTTTTTAATTGAAATCAAGATGGCACACAAGGGTACATTAGTTTCAAGTGTACCAAATAGCGATTCAATACCTATATAGGTTAATATTGCGCTCACCTCGAGTGTAGGTATATGTGTCCCCAAAGAGCACTATTACAATTCCACTGATCATATTCCCATGCTGTGCTTCTTTAATGGATAATGCTGAGCCTCTATCCCACTCTATTTCACTGCTATCACTATTGGTAAATGGTATACTTCCAGTATTTAAATCACTCCAGGACGGAATATTTTCATCAAATCTGAATAGTGATATACTTGCGTGCCTCAGTGGTTGATCGTCTGCCTTTGGTCAAGTCATGGTCTCATGGGCCTGCAATCAAGTCCCACATCAGGCTCCCCACAGTTAGCCTGCTTCACCCTCTGCTTATGTCTCAGCCTCACTCTGTGTGTCTCCCATGAATAAATAAATAAAATCTTTAAAAAAAAAACTTGATTAGGGGGACCACTGGGTGGCTCAGGGTTTAGTGCCTGCCTTTGGCCAGGGTGCTCTTCTGGAGTCCCAGGATTGTGTCCCACATCAGGCTCCCAGCATGGAGCCTGCTTATCCCTCTGCCTGTGTCTCTGCCCCTCTCACTCTCTCTATCTCTATCTCTCTCTGCCTCTCTCTCTCCCTCTCTATGTCTATCATAAATAAATGAAAAAAACCTTAAAAAAAGAAACCTGACTAGCAAATAAATACAAGAGACTACTAGAGTAAATAGGGGAAAAAAAAGAATAATTGGTAGCACTGAATAAAACCTTTGAAGATTATGGGTAAAATCAAGTGAAAAAACTCACAAAAGATAGGAGAGTATGTGGACCTACAGAGACAGAAATTATTTTGCAAGATGACCAGAAGGTAGGAGATTTTACCTGGGTTTCACAACAAGCTACATGAGCCACGGGAACTCATCATTGAAATCAATGTGCAGATCGGTTCTATTCGTGAATTAAGTATGTCAGGCTATTTGAGGTTGCCAATGACTTTTTTTGTTAGATTTTATTTATTTATTTATTTATTTATTTATTTATTTATTTATAGCATAAGATAATAGAAGGGTAGAGGAAAATGGAGAAGTACATTTCAAGTTGAGCAAGGCCCCAAATACTGTATGAATTCCAGGACACTGAGATCTTGGCCTGAACTTAAGACTTTTCCTTATCCCCCAAGGAGGATTGCCCCCCAGACCTTCATATGATGCTTATTAATCCCTGACTACATTACAGTCTTGTCCTGTATCCATATAAACAATGATCTCTCAGTAATTCTTGAGCACTACACCCAATGCATCCAAAGTTACTGTGTGTACTTCTAAATATCGCTAAGTGTGTGGTGCAGTAGTTTTTCCACAGGAAGTCAATAAAGGAATCTCCAGTTTCTTCTATGGAATGCTAGCCTGTTCTCCTGAATTAGAAGTGGGAATTTTTTCCTCTTTGGAGTGAATTATGATATGACAAGGAACAGAGTATTTTTTTAGTTGTAAGGACCATTTTTATGGGGTGTTGAAAGGGTAAGTTATAAACAGTGTAGAAGGGGACCTCTTTCTCACATGCAGTTTTTCCTTCTTGAGTTAAGAATTTCATTTTACTCACTCAGTGAACTGGAGAGATCTATCCTTGAGGAATAGCCCGTTCTTTTTCATGGGCAAAACCTGTGCTTCCTTTGGAGGTCTTTTGCTTTACTACTGTTGCTCATGTGCTGTTGACTACTCACCAAGACAATCAATCAGAAAGTACACACATGACCTGTTCCTCATGGTATCCTCATTGGTGTAAGTGCAGGTCATCTCAGAAACCAGCAAAAGTGATTCGTATTCTGGAATCAGTTGCTTGTTGACAAAAACCTCTAATTAACAAGGCAGATGGGGCAACCTTGTTGATCTGGGACAGCCTCAGTATTCCATGTACCCAGGGCTTGGGAGTGTGTGAGATAGGCAGCTTTGCCAGGTCAGAAAATATGTCCATGATTCTACAATACTAGGAAGCTAGCATATTCACTCTGTGGTGTGGTTGTGAATGCATGAGGCTTAGAGTTGTGTGACCCGTTTAACACTCTGCTGTGGAACAGTTGTGTATGCATATGCGTGTATGACACTAAATTTAGAGATCTAAATTGAGAGAATGAGACACAAATATAGACACAGAAATCCAGAGAAATATAAAAGGAGAGAGAAAGAATAAGAGACTTCTCCAGGACGTATGTCCCACTGACACTGCACGACGTCCTCTCTCATCATTCTCAAAAAATAAAAAAATCCCATAACACAGCATATTTTGCAGCCCTAACACCATTAGTGGCCAAACAGTGGCAGTTCATCTCAAGATTTGTAAACAAAGCGATCATGTTCAGTAGCCCTCTATTCATAGTGATCAACCATCAGAGAATTATTCTTTTAGTTTATTAAAATTCGTCTTTATGTATCTGAGAGAAAGAGTGAGGAGGAGATGTGAGAGGGATAGTTGGAAGAGAAAGACAAACATGTTACTCATAAAGGAGGCCCACTCATAAATCAGACACCTAGGCTGATTTCATGTCCCAAACAGCATGAACTGAATCAAAGGAAGACTCTTAACTGACTGAATCAGGCACGTCTACCTGAGTTATTCCTGAACACGATGACAAACATGCTCAGGGATACTATGTGTCCTGCTGGAAGCACCCTATGATCCCTTCTGAATTAGAGTGTTCATCAAGAGCATCACAGAAGAATATCCAATAAATCTTCTCAAAGTGAGCTTGAGTATCTTTGACCATGGATTGAATGTCGCATCCTTGGTTGTTTTCCATAGAGTATGTTCTCATTCATTTGGAGAATATAAATAATAGTGAAAGGGAATATAAGGGAAGGGAGAAGAAATGTGTGGGAAATATCAGAAAGGGAGACAGAACATAAAGACTCCTAACTCTGGGAAATGAACGTGGGGTGGTAGAAGGGGAGGAGGGCGGGGGGTGGGAGTGAGTGGGTGGTGGGCACTGGGGGTTATGCTGTATGTTGGTAAATTGAACACCAACAAAAAAGAAATAAAAAAAAGAAATTCTGATGAAAATCAGACACTTTCCATATAAGATGAAAACACAATCTTCCTGGTGGGAAGAGTGCTGAGTCGTTGTCTCTTGCCAAGCATTACCTTATTTGAGAGGATGCTTACCATTGGCAACACCGAAGCTGTTATAAAGTGTGTAATCTGGTATTTTCCTCAAGAACAGTTTCTCCTGCCTCGTTGAGAAATGTTGTAGCCACCATCCTTAGTGGACTGGAGAGACACGTCCTTCGGGACAAACTACTTCCTCCGGGTGTTGTTTCACTTACTTTGGTATCATTCTCTCAAACACTGTTCCCTCTGGCTTCCTAAATTCATTCAGAGTAGGAAAGACCAGTTTTATTATAGGTAATACTATCTACTGATTAAAAACAATAAGAGACTTACATTTTCGAATATTTTACACTGGATTAATGTCCAAATATTAGATTCAAAATAATACCATTAATGATGATCACATTTGAGTTGTAGGGTGCTAGTGAAAACAGTCACTTAATTGTCTACCATGGGAACAGTACACGATCCCATGTTGAGGATTCAGCTCCATGTTGTGCTTTCCCTTTATGGGTAGCCTAGTTCTCCTTGTAACCCTGTCCTCACTTATACTCTCTCTCTATTTCCATCCCTTTGTCTTTTCCTCCAATAAATTAATGAATTAATAAATCCTAAGTAAAAAATGACTGAACCTGATTTGAAAATGCACATTGACTCCTCTGGTTATAGAATAATGTCTCACCAGTATATCTGTATTATTCACTTTAAAACAATAAAAGTGGGTCTTAATAATTTTCTCCTAATAATGGGTCAATGAGCAAACTAGAATAATGATTCTTTTTTTATTTTGAACAACAGAGTGATAGAGATAGTGTGAGCACTGGAGGGGGAGAGGAAAAGATGAAGGGAATCTTAACAGATTCCATATGTAGCACAGAGCTTCTCTCAAAGCTACCTCTCATGAACATGAGAATATGATCTAGGGCAAAATCAAGAGTCAGACACTTACATGACTGAGTCAACCAGGCGTCCTTAGCATATTTATAATTAAATCCATGACTGAATTTCCATGGTAACTTCAATTGAGCCATTTGTATGATGTCTTTTGTTTTTTTCAACAGATGGAATGTTCTGACTCACTTGTTGAGGCACACAGATTTACAACCCTTGCTATGTATTATTTTTGGAGGCTCTTGAACTTAGACCCTTTTAAATGTAATGAAATAGGATGACATGTTAATATCTCACTTTCAGAAGACCACAAGGAGTGACTGATAACATTTTCAGAGTTCAAAACTTTGATCCCCTTCTTCATTGTTTGCCTAGAAGAGCCACCTGATTCAGAGGTTCTGATTCATTGGGGCTTTAAATGGGACATGTAATTGCTCTATACTTAAAAGACCCAAGAGTGAATGTAAAATGATGCAGTAACTATGATAAACAATACGGAAAACCATCAACGTTTTTTTAAAAGTAAAATATACAGTGACCTAATGACTTTCAAAAACACATCTCAAAGACTGAAAGCTGAACTTCAGAGAGATATCTGTGCATGTTCTGCACTATACACAGCAGATAAGATTATAGACAAAAATCATCTACTTATCAGCAAATGGATAAAGAAAATGGAGTCTATCCATGAAATGAGATATATTCTATTTCATGGAAGGAAATCCTAACATTGTTGACAACATGGATGGCTCTGGAAGCCATTATTTTAAGTGAAATGAGTCAGGATTTGTAAGACAAATACTGCATGATGTCACATATATTTGGAATCTCAAAGGCAAAGAAAGAGAAAGACAAAGAAGGAGAAAGTAAAATACTGGCTGAGGGAAAGGACAAATGAGGAAAAGGAGGTGATAGGAAATAAATGCATTCAGGAAGAGCTCTTTACAACATAGACTCTTTCATTAAGCAGTTTGTATTATATTTCTGAAAGTCACTGGGATGATGTTTCCAAAGGTGGGGCCTAAAGTAACGAAGAAGATGAGCTCTAGCAGATACTATGCGGGCAAATCCTTCTATTCTGTGATACAATAGAGAATGATGTAACAACACATTCATTGGGAGCATGATTATGGTGACATGCCAAGAGTTACCAAACTGATAAATGGTGGGTCCAGAAGAAGAATAGGGTTGCTTTGGTTTGGAGAAGTTTCTCTTAACACATGAAATGTCCCTGAGGTACTTTACTTCATGGAAAATGCCTCTGAACCGGGATCTCTGTCAGTCTCCTCCTCAATTTCTCCTGCATTAGGTTTACTTCGGTGATACTACATACCATGGGGGAGGTCCATGAGCAAAGAGAAAGGTGCATATACTAAATCAGCCTCCCACCTCCAATCCTGACCCCAACCACAATGCACTTCCACAGTAAAGCCTCTTAGAATGGCCGAGAAGACCAAATGTGGTCATCCTCCCAGCATTGACACTACCAGCTGTGTCACTTAGAGGTCACCCAAGGACCAGTTGACAACCCTTAGTGACCAGCGAGTGGTCTGCCCATCTCCCAACCTGACCCAGAATCCATGACATTCCAAACTACTGTCAAAAGGCAACTCTGACTGAAGTTGGATTTCTGTCAGTTGACCAATCTTGATGAGCACCTATTATGAATTCACACGGAAAGTGGTTACTTAGGTTGTAGATGGGTGGATTAATGGATGACATCTAAGCCACACAAGATTCCACGGACTGTAGGTCTCAGTAACATTGTGAGCAGCTGGGGATAAGGTCTAACAGGGAGTGGGCTTTGGCTGCACTAGCTCTGAGTGGGCCCCTTTCCTGCTACTTCCATGCTCTCTCAGATCCACTCTCTACAGAGTGGAAGAACTCATCCTTCTGTAGTCCCTACTCTAGAAGGGTACTAAATCCCATTCCTTTGTGCAGGACCCTTCCTGGAGGCTTGCGTGTCTCAGGAAATTAAGCATCTGACTCTGCTTCAGTACATAAACTCAAGTTCTGGGATCCAGTCCTGTATTGGGTCCCCACAGAATTAAAAGTAGATGTGCCCCCTCATATTGGGACATGTTTAAGCAGAGGGTAAATCCAAGCAATGTATTCACTCTTGGCATCATCAAAAGACTAAATTAACCATGACACTTAGTAAATGTACGCATGTGTCAGTAGGTATTTTAGGTGACCGCATAGCTTTCCTAAAACAAAATTAGGATCTTATATAAAGGAAGAAGATGGCATAGAGGAAAAGGTCAGACTTCGTTATAAACTCCACCATTATATTATAAATCCCACCCCTTTTTTCTACACATGGGGATATCCTGAAAATAGACTACCATTAATGAAATAAATACAAAGCAAACTAATTAAATAATTAGGAAACTAAAGTTCCAGGCAGGGTAGGAAATGACTTTCCATTTCATTCATTAGTTAAAAGAGGTGCTGTTGGAATCATAACTCATCTGCCGCTGTCAAACGAGCTAAACTGAAAATTGGAGACCTCATTCACAAACATACATGAAAAGGGACATGAAGCCCTTACGTGTACCACAACACACCGGTAGGTCTTTTGCAAAGCGCTTTAATACAAAAAAAAAAGGACATAAGAGGAGCAGTGGGAGGGTCTGTAGAGACACAGCTTGGTGTAACATACACTAATGAAGTACCCAGGACATCTGTAAACAGTGTAAAGAAATCAACACGGTGGAAAAGATACATCTTTAGGGCAAAAAAAATTTAAAAAAAGACAGAGACCTAGAAAAATTCTCCAGTTCAAAAAACTGAAGGTGTCAGAAGAAAAGAGGAAGCACTCTGTAGGCTTATGGATTTAAGATGAATTATCTAGAAACATACATGGTCATTCTCATGAATTCCTGGTATGCCCTGGTGCTCCTACTTGTTTCTTAAATGCTACCTGTGTTGCTCCAGCTCATCCTTGGAGGAGTTATACCCTGTATGCTATAGGTATCAAGTAGCACAGAAATTTTTGACTCCCCACTGAGGGTCACCACAACCTGTGACTCCTTAACTGAAAACACAAATATTTGTTTCTGAGTTCTTCCAGACCTGCAGATCTACTTGGGTGTGACATTGCAAATTTATTTATTTTTTATTTTTTTATTTTTATTTTTATTTTTTTAATAAATTTATTTTTTATTGGTGTTCAATTTGCCAACATATAGAATAACACCCAGTGCTCATCCCATCAAGTGCCAACCTCAGTGCCCATCACCCGATCATCCCCATCCCCGCCCACCTACCCTTGCACCACCCCTAGATCATTTCCCAGAGTTAGGAGTGTCTCATGTTCTGTCTCCCTTTCGAATATTTCTCACTCATTTTGTCTCCTTCCCTCTTTATTCCCTTTCACTAATTTTTATATTCCCTACATGAATGAGCCCATATAATGCTTGTCCTTTGCCGATTGAGCTATTTCACTCAGGATAATACCCTCCAGTTCCATCCACTGTGAAGCAAATGGTGGGTATTTGTCATTCCTAATTGCTGAGTAATATTCCATTGTATACATAAACCACATCTTCTTTATCCATTCATCTTTTGATGGGCACCGAGTCTCCTTCCACAGTTTGGCTATTGTGGACATTGCTGCTATAAAGACTTTGCAAATTTAATTGTAATATTGAATGTATACCACAAGGACAATGACTTGAGGTCCCATAGGTCTATTCATAACTGGATATATCTGCTCTGGATATGATTTTCGTCTCCTCCATTGGAGGGAACACATACCTTCCACAAGGATTTTGATTGTGTACTTGACATTCCCAGGCTACAAATCCCATTGACATAGGAAAAAGAATCAGAGCACAACCTAGAAATGAGGAGAGGGAGCCAAGAAAACCATAACCTAAACTTCCCCAATAAATTAGGAGGTGGAAAGTAAGGATCAAACTTCTCATGTAAAGCATCTTAAATAACTCTTCTTAGGGCAGCCCCAGTGCCTTAGCGGTTTAGTGCCACCTTAACTCAGGGTGTGATCCTGGCAACTACAGGTCAAGTCACTTGTCAGGCTCCCTGCCTGGAGCCTGCTTCTTCCTGTGTCTGTGTCTCTGACTCTCGTTCTCTGTCCCTCTCTCATGAATAAATTAATAAATAAAATCTTATAAATAAATAAATAAATAAATAAATAAATAAATAAATAAGTCTTCATATACCCTCCATTTGTGCCAGTATCATCCTTGTACTGCCAGGAAAGGCACAAAATGAAAAAGGTACTGATTTGTTCAAAACCTCAGGGTCATCAACAAAATTGATTTTTCTTCTTTTGGGTAGGACCTTGCCCAAATGCTGAACTGTTATCAATTCTTCCAAAGCTACCTGCTGTGCTCTACTAAATATTTGGTCTCCTTTCTCAGTGTGCCTCTGTATCAGAGGGTTAATCCATTTCCCTCTCTCCAGAAGAGTACAATGGTATTCCTGGACAATCATGACATAGGAGTTCACCAAAGACCCCTTTGGTTTTCTCCTGTGCCTCATCAAGGCTTAAATAATCTAAGGTTCCTTTGTCATTCAGTTTCTCTAATGTTTTGAATATTTTTTATTTATTCATGAGAGAGAGAGAGAGAGAGAGAGAGAGAGGCAGAGACATAGGCAAAAGGAGGGGCTGGGTCCCTGTAGAGAGCCTGATATGGGAACCTGTGATCATGATCTGAACCAAAGGCAGATGCTCAATCACTGACCACCCAGATGTTCTTGTAATTCCTTTCTTATGCAATAAGTGGACTATCTTTCACTTTGTAGAGAGAACAAAATAAAAGCCCTAAAAAGTATCCACATATATGCTCTCAAACATTTAAGAAAGAATTATAGAGAATTCAAAGGAAACTACAATTTTGCTAAATAATCTCATTATTCTAGATATAACCTATTTATAGAGGGGGAATTATTTTCATCCGTCCATTAAAATAGGCAAAAGTTTCAAAATCCTGTGAATTCCCTTGGTGCAAATGGACACTAGGAAGGAGGGCTATCCAGTCCATTCCCTTCAGTACATACTGATTCTTTTTTTTAATTTTTATTTATTTATAATCATGCAGAGACACAGATAATACAGATAATCATGCAGAGACACAGGCAGAGGGAGAAGCAGACTCCATGCACCGGGAGCCCGACGTGGGACTCGATCCCTGGCCAAAGGCAGGCGCCAAACCGCTGCGCCACACAGGGATCCCCATACTGATTTCTTTCACGTAAATTAGGACCTGGAATTTGCAAGTCTAGGAAATAGCACCCACTATATGCAGATATTGTAAGATCTTAAAGAACACTTAGGATATTACTCAAATTTTTCACCACCAACTTAAGACAAATGTTCCTCAAATTTTCCCAGCAGCCTTTTCTGCTCTTCAATGGGGGATACTTCTGAAGGAAGAGCCAAATGTGAAAAACTGCCCTGAACATCACTGAAAGGGAGCTTATTGACCTAGTTAAAAATAAAGCAATGAATCTCTAGGAAGTTCAACCTTTAATTACAGTTTTTAAATATTCAGAATTGGACAAAATATAAAGGCTCTCAAATAGGCTCCTCAGAGATATTCTGCAAGCAGCCAGTCTTAGGAAAGGAAGTTTATCCAATGTTTTCAGAACAGGCAAATGTTGATAGTGGGCAACTTCCACCCAAGATAATGGGCCAAGATTCTCATCTAAATTTTTCTCCGTTTTCTTTTTTTTTTTTTTTTTTTTTTTTTCTCCGTTTTCTATCCACTCAGTTAAAATAATTTTACTTTAGGGGATCCCTGGGTGGCGCAGCAGTTTGGCGCCTACCTTTAGCCCAGGGCGCGATCCTGGAGACCCGGGATCGAATCCCACATCGGGCTCCCGGTGCATGGAGCCTGCTTCTCCCTCTGACTGTGTCTCTGCCTCTCTCTCTCTCTCTCTCTCTCTGTGACTATCATAAATAAATTAAAAAATTAAAATAAGATGTATAAACGTTTAAAAAAATATAATTTTACTTTACACAGACCTCTTGTAGCTCTTCACCCAGAATGACCCCCTTCACCTCTTTTCTTCTTCTATACTTTTTATACTAATTATAATCATTGTTAGGTCATATAGCTATATGCCATCCATCACTGAAGCTCATGGTAAATCCTTCCGGGAAAAGTGGATTTCATCCAATGAAATGAATCACCAAGGCTGGAATTTCCAATCTTGTATATGAGTTCCCAAATAGGACCACTTTTATTGTTCAGGCACAGTACTCGGAGAATTTATAATTTACTCCAAATATTAGAAAACTGTTCCAATGGCTGGTAATTGCACAAATAAAAAAGACTGTATAACACTTTCACTTTTGGTAATTGGTCACATATTACTGATGATAAAATGTATGTCCCACATGGAATATGGATTGCATCAAATCCTATTGGCATGAATAGAGATGGACGGTCACAGTGCCTTAGATTTCTTAATGGGTGAATATAGTGCCAGGTGTGTCATTCTTAGGACCTTCCATCGTGGGACAAATAAAATCACGATGGCAGAACAGGGTGTTAGGTGCCATAATGAAAAACCTGTCTGGCTTTCAGGTCAATTCTCATGGTTGCCAGGATTTGATTTCTTGCTCTGGGTTGGGCAAATGGAGTTCCTCAGTTTGAGGCACTTTTTCTGGACTCTTAACTTGTTCTCTGCTTTGTTTGCTATAAAAGTGGTCATAGTCTTGGTTCTTAGCCTTCTATCTGGAGCCTTAACAGATGCTATACGAGATGATCTTATAAATCTATCAAATTGACTAAAGCAGCAATTCCAAATTCAGAATTCAAGGTGAATAAAATGCTTCTGAGCAAATATCCCCTACTGCAGTTAAATCCTTCCCTTTCAACACCACATCAAAGTGGTCTTTACTCCCCCCAAAATGACACTCTTCTTTATCATATGTGTATTCACTTCAAAAAATGGAAAACTACTGAAAAGCATTTCTATCAGGCAAATGAGGCAGACGTACCAAGAGGTGGGTGGAGAGACATTCATGTACCAAGAGGTGGGTGGAGTTTTGGTGGACAAAAACTGGCACCATAGCCTTGGGAACATCTAGAACACAGAATATCAGTGCATTTGTGGTGGTGCTCAGGTATTTGTGAGATCAGTTTTTATATAGATACAGGAGAAGACTGGTTGGTAATGACTGGGTAATAAGCATAAAGTGAGCTACTGTTGGGTCATCCTCATTGGTGGATGAGGAAAAACTTTCAGCTCAGGCCAAGGTCCAAGTGCCTGGGATCATATCCTCTTTCGGCACCCTGCTCAGTGGACTTGTGTTTCTCCCCTTCCATCTGACTTTCCTTCCGCATGCTCTCTCTTGCTGTCTCTCTGTCTCTCTCTCTCTCAAATAAATAAAAATGTTTTAAAAAGGCGTTGGCAAATTTATGTAATATGAAATAATTAATCTAAAATAGAACTGATGTGTGCATTGAATCCAAACATAGGTTCCATTTACTCAAAGAGTTGTTGTGAAACCCAGCTACATATTCCAACCTTCTTGACATCTTCCAAAATCATTTCTGCCTCTGTAGATTCACAGACTGTGGTCATCTTCCTCCAGCATTCACACTGTCAGATATCTCAGTTGGAGCCATCTTGGGCACCAGTGGACCACCTCAATTACAAGTGCACTGCTCCCAAGCTGACTCAGAACCCAGGTCCTTCCAAGCTTAGTGTTCCATTAGGGCTCTGCGATGAAGGAGCTTCCCTTCAACTGATCAACCGTGATGAATAGTTCTTGTGAATTAGCGATGTTCAGGCATGCTTTAGGCCTCAGGGTGAATGTGTTAGACATATTACCACGTGTGTCTCATAATTTCTTCCATAAGAAGGCTCTGTGCCCAACATAGACTAGAAACATGACCCTAGATCAAGAGTCATATTCTCCACCAATGAGCCAGGCAGGCACACTCCACTCTGCTATAAATTATTAGTATATTTGCACCATGTCCTGAAGTCAGACCATGTCTTGACACTGATTGACCAGGCACTGATCAGCTCTGTATCTCAGCTGTATAAGCAAATAGAAATAAGGGGGTGGTGGATACAAAGCTAAACACAAACTGGCCCTTGAGCCTGATCTTTCCTTGTCCCAGGGTTTGGTCACAGGATCAGCATTACTAGTGCTCATCATACAGACAATGTCCTCAATTACCATGAAAGAATCTGCACAATACTGAGCAGATCAAATCACGTGCTGAAGAACAGCTTAGCACTGACAGACTTAGACCAGGTAATCTAATTGTGCCCCCAAACTCTCAGAACCTGCAAACTGACAACAATCATGGCTTAAATTGACCACTATCATAGCTTTAAGCCGACGGTAATATTGCTTTGAACTGACCAGATTTATGACTTGGGGTTGACCAGGCCTCTATGTCCTTTTCCTGTTAGTAACTACAGCAAGATCTGTACTAGTATGGCTCAAGAGTATCCCTGGGTATGTAACCACTGAGATGACCTCATAATGATATACAGTGTTGGGATTTCCCTTGGCAGAGGTGGTTCCTGACACATACACAGATTTTTCAGATGGATGGAAGATGGTGGAGTAGAGGTCCTGATGTTAGCTAGTCCCCTAAATTTAGCTACATAACTATCAAGCCAGCCTAAACACCAGTGAATTCAACCTGAAATCTTTTTTTTTTTTTCAACCTGAAATCTAAGCTAGAATGGCTGACTTTACAAATAGAAAAGTGAAAAATTAAGCGCCATGGATATGGAAAAGCAAAATGGAAGGGATTTATCAGAGGATAATGGTCATGGTGGGGGGTAGCATGTATAGGCCAGTTGCTTGAAAGTGAAAGAGCCCTGAAGTTCAAAATCTGGACCTTTAGAAATGGTCCTCCAGAGACATCCCTGTTCTGCCATAGGTGAAATGGCACAGAACCACAGGTAAGTGAGTAGGGTCTCAATATTCCTGGAGGCCAGAAAGTACACAAGCCCAAGAGCCAGCAGAGTTCCCATGTATTGGTTCAGGGAAATGGGTTTAGATCAGCAAGCCTGAGAGAATGTTCAGCTTGAGATGCCATTATCTATGATCACAGGCTTGGCCAGGAGTACATGGTCCACTTTGGGTCCATACAAAGGACTGGAACACATCCTCCCGCTTCCTCTGGTAGGCAGAGTGTGTGACCATTGGATTGGTTGAACGTTCTCCTTGTGGGGGACTAGCCACCAGAGAAAGGGACAAAATTCTCTTTCCTCCAGGAAGAGAGGGTGAGAGAAAAAGTGGTAAAGACCCTCCCTGAGGAAACCCAAACATTGCACATTTTAGTGTCCCCCATGTCTGCTAGGGGAGAATTGTAGGAGGCAGGCACCACTGCCTATCTGTCTGCATATTTGTCAATCACCACTTCACTCATATCCAGGGCTGCAGATTGAGGCATGGTATTTTTTTCTCTCACCCAGAAAAGGGGTATGAAAGGTTACAGGGAACAAACGCTCACAGAGCAAATACCTTACAGTGAGGCTGACTCCCGACAAAGTCGGTGCAACACACAACAGAGATCTGTAAGAATCTGTGCAGCAGGCCCCTCCTGTGAGGTTCACCTGGAAGAACCAGTAACCCGCACATTTCCAGACCAAACAGAACTGGAACCTCCAGCACTGTGGGAACATAGCATAGCAACACAAGGTTTTCCTTTTATGATATGTTTTTTCATTCAAGATAAAATTGTCCTCGTTTCTTTGTTTATTCTTATCTAACCTAGTTTCTTGTTTTATCAATTTTTATTTTTGAAATCTTTCCTTTTCTAACTACTATATTTTATTTTTTATATTCTTATTTTTAAATAAATTTATTTTTAATGGTGTTCAATTGACCAACATATAGACCAACATATAGAATAACACCCACTGCTCATCCCATCAAGAGTCCACCTCAGTGCCTGTCACCCAGTCACACCCACACCCCCACCCACCACCCTTTCTACCACCCCTAGTTCATTTCCCAGAATTTGGAGTCTCTCATGTACTGTCCCCCTTAATGATATTTTCCACTCATTTTTCCTCCTTTCCCCTTTATTCCCTTTCACTAATTTTTATAATTCCTAAATGAATGAGACCATATAATGTTTGACCTGCTCCGATTGACTTATTTCACTCAGCATAATACCCTCTAGTTCCATCCATGTCAAAGCAAATGGTGGGTATTTGTCATTTCTAATGGCTGAGTAATATTCCATTGTATACATAAACCACATCTTCTTTATCCATTCATCTTTCAATGGACACCGAGGCTCCTTCCAGAGTTTGGCTATTGTGTACATTGCTGCCGTAAACATCGGGGTGCGGGTGTCCCAGCATTTCACTACATCTGTATCTTTGGGGTCAGTCCCCAACAGTGCAATTGCTGGGTCGTAGGGCAGATCTATTTTTAACTCTTTGAGGAACATCCACACAGTTTTCCAGAGTGGTTGAACCAGTTCACATTCTCATCAACAGTGCAAGATGGTTCCCCATTCTCCACATCCTCTCCAACATTTGTGAATTCCTGCCTTGTTAATTTTCCCCATTCTCACTGGTGTGAGGTGGCATCTCACCGTGGTTTTGATTTGTATTTCCCTGATGGCAAATGATGCAGGACATTTCCTCATGTGCTTTTTGGCCATGTCTATGTCATCTTCTGTTCATGTCTTTTGCCCATTTCATGATTGCACTGTTTGATTCTTTGCTGTTGAGTTTAATAGGTTTTTTATACATTTTGGATACTAGCCTTTTATCTGATACATACTTTGCAAATATTTTCTCTCATTCTGTAGGTTGTCTTTTAGTTTTGTTGACTGTTTTTTGCTGTGCAAAAGCTTCTTATGTTGATGAGGTCCCAATATTTCATTTTTGCTTTTGTTTCTCTTACCTTCGTGGATGTATCTTGCACAAAGTTACTGTGGTCAAGTTCAAAAAGGGTGTTGCCTGTGTTTTCCTCTAGGATTTTGATGGAATCTTGTCTCACATTTAGATTTTGATCCATTTTGAGTTTATCTTTGTGTATGGTGCAAGAGAGTGGTCTAGTTTCATTCTTCTGCATGATGTTCAATTTTCCCAGCACCATTTATTGAAGAGAATGTCTTTTTTTCCAGTCTATAGTCTTTCCTCCTTTGTCGAATATTAATTGGCCATAACGTTCAGGGTCCATTTATGGAATCTCTATTCTGTTCCATTGATCTATGTGTCTGTTTTTGTTCCAGTACCACACTGATTGATGAACACAGCTTTGTAATACAACCTGAAATCTTGCATTGTGATGCCCCCAGCTATGGTTTTCTTTTTTAACATTCCCCTGACTATTCGGGGTCTTTTCTGATTCCACACAAATCTGAAAATATTTTGTCCCAACTCTCTGAAGAAAGTCCATGCTATTTTGATAGGGATTGCATTAAACGTGTAAATTGCCCTGGGTAACATTGATATTTTCACAAGATTAATTCTTCCAATCCATGAGCATGGAATATTTTTCCATCTCTTTGTGTCTTCCTCAAATTCTTTCAGAAGTGTTCTCTAGCTTTAAGGGTATAGATCCTTTCCCTCTTTGGTTAGGTTTATCCCTAGGTATCTTATGCTTTTGGGTGCAATTGTAAATGGGATTGACTCCTTAATTTCTCTCTTCAGTCTCATTGTTAGCGTATAGAAATGCCACTGACTTCTGGGCTTTGATTTTGTATCTTTGCTGCCAAATTGCTGTATGTGTTCTAGCATCTTGGGGTGGAGTCTTTGTGGTTTTCTTTTTTTTTTCTTTGTGGTTTTCTATGTAGAGTATCATGTCATCTGCGAAGAGGGAGTGTGTGACTTCTTCTTTGCCAACTTGAATTCTCACATATATTTGGAATCTCAAATAGTCAAATACAAAGAAGGAGAAAGTCAAACAGCCCCTGGGGGAAAGAAAAATAGAGAAAAAGTTGGTGATAGAAAATTAAATATGTTTGGAAAAGCCTCTTTACCACATAGAACACTTGAGTAAACAAGGGCTCACACTATTTTTGAAAGTCACAAGGATATTATTTCCAATGGTGTGGTGAAGAAGAGGAGCTCCAGCAGATACTGTCTGGGAAAGTCCTTTCATTAGGTGACAGAATAGAGAATGATGGAACAACACATTTATCAAGAGCATGATGTAGGTGACTTATCAAGAGTTCACAAACTGATGAGTGGTGGGTCCAGTAGAAGAATGGAAGTGTTTCAGTTTGAAGAGCATTCTCATAACACCTGAGATGTCCCTAAGGCATCTGAGGTCACATGAATTACCCCTGAGCCTTGAGGTCTATCAGTCTCTCCCTCAAATCCTCGTGTAGTACCTTTACTGTGGGAGATATCAATACCCTGGGGGAAGTCCCTGAGCAAAACAGTAGGCAAATCTAACTCAGGCTCCCACTTCCTATGCTGACCCCAACCACAATGCACTTCCCCAGTAAAGCCGCTTACAATGACCAGAGAAGCCCAACTGAAGCTTCCCAGCATTCACAGTACCAGATGTTTCACTTAGAGCTCTACCAGGGACCAGCTGACCACTCTCAGTGACCAGTGAGTGGTCTGCCCATCTCCCAGCCTAACTCATAACCCATGATATTCCAAACATCTGTCACATGGCAATTCTGCCTGCAGTTGGATTCCCTTCAATTGACCAACCCTGGATGAGCATTTACTGTGAATTAACTTGGAAAGTGGTTACTTGGGCTGTCGATTGGGTGACTTCATGGATGAAATCTAAGCCACACAAGGTTCCACAGAATGTGGATCTCAGTAACTGTGTGAGCATCAGGGAATAAGTTCTGCCAGGCAGTGGCCATTGGTTGCCCTTGCTCTGATTGAGTCCCTTTACTACTTCCTTGTTTCCCCAATTCCAGTCCCTACAGACTTCTCAACTTTCTGTAGACCCTACTGGAGAAGGGTACTAAATCCCATTCCTTTGTGCAGGACCCTACCTGGAGGCCCTGGAGGAAGGGGTAAGAATTGGTTATGAACTCCACCATTAGATTATAAAACTACGTTTTTTAATTTACATGTGGAGATATCCTAAAAAATGCACTACTTGCAGAAAGTTAGTATCATAATACAGTCATACAAAATAAGATAAATACAAACCAAACTGATTAGTCAGTCAAAAAGTTTCTAGGCAGACTAGGAAATGACTTTCCAGTTAATTCATGAGTAAAGAGAGGTGCTGTTGAAATCATAATTCTTCCATCTCCTGCAGTCAACCAAGCTAAATCCAAAACTGCAGACCTTATTCATAAACATACATGAAAAGGGAAATTAAGCCCTTACGTGGACGACAACACACTCGTAGAACATTTGCAAAGGGCTTTCATACAAAGAGGAGACAAGAGAAGCAGTGGGAGGGCCTGCAGGTGACATACCTTGGTGTACCACATCATAAATGAAGCACCCAGGACATCTGTAAGCAGTGAAAACAAAATAAACACTGAAGAAAAGATATGTCTTTTGGGCAAAAGAAGACCAAGACCTAGAAAATTCCTCCAGTTGAAAGGAATGAAGGTGGTGCAAGGAAAGAGGAAGCACTCAGATTCCTCTGTAGGCTTATGGATTTAAGATCAATTATCTAGAAATATACACGGTCATTCTCATCGATTCCTGGTACACCCTGGTGTTCCTAGTTGTTTCTGAAATGCTACCTATGTTGCTTCTGCTGATCCTTGGAGGAGACATGTACTGTATACTGTAGGTATCAAATAGCACACAGGTTTTCCTTGACTCCCCAGCTAAGGGTCACCCCAACCTGTGATCCCTTAACTGAGAACACTATTCTCTGCTTCTCTGTGATTCCAGCCCTGAAGATTTACTTGGGAGAGAATTTGCAAATTTAATTGTAATATTGAATGTACACCACAAGAACAATGGCTTTAGGTCCCATGGGTATATTCATAACCCATGAGATGTATCTGGTCTGGATATGATTTTGCCTCCTCCAGTGGAGGGAACACATGCCTTCCACTAGTATTTTGGTTGTGTACTTGACATTCTCAGGCTAAAAATCCCATTGACATAGGTTAAAAAAATCAGAGCACAAAGCACAACCCAGTAATGATAAGTGGGAGCCAACAAAACAATTACCTAAACTTCCCCAATAACTTGTGAGGTGGAAAGTAAGAATCAAACTCGTAATTAAAAGCCTTTTAAAGAAGGGGGGATCCCTGGGTGGCGCAGCGGTTTGGCGCCTGCCTTTGGCCCAGGGCGTGATCCTGGAGACCCGGGATTGAGTCCCACATCAGTCTCCCGGTGCATGGAGCCTGCTTCTCCCTCTGCCTGTGTCTCTGCCTCTCTCTCTCTCTCTCTCTGTGAATATCATAAATAAATAAAAATTTTAAAAAATTTAAAAAAATAAATAAATATTAATATACCTTCTGCTACTGCTAGTACCAACCCTGCACTGCCAAGAAAGGCGCCCAATGAAGAAAGATACTGATTTGTTCAAAACTTCAGGGTCATCAACAATTTGTTTTTCTTCCTGGTAGGACATCGCCTGGATGCTAAACTGTTATCAATTCTTCTAAAGCTACTTGCTGCGCTAAATTGAATGTTTGGTCTCCTTTCTCATGGTGCCTCTAGATCAGAGGGTTAATCCATTTCCCTCTCTCCAGAATAGTACAATGGTATTCCTGGACAATCATGGCCTAGGAGTCCATGGAAGGCCCCTTTGGTTTTTCCGTGTGCCTAATGAAGACGTAAATAATCTAAGTTTCCCTTGTAATTCAGTTATTTTCATTTTTAAAGATTTTATTTATTTATCAATGTGAGAGACAGAGACATAGACGTAGGCAAAAGGAGAGTCTGGGTCCATATAGGGAGCCTGATGTGGGACCCCGTGATCATGACCTGAGCCAAAGGCAGATGCTCAACCAATGAGCTACTGAGCCACCCAGGGGTTCCTGTAATTCTTTTCTTATACAGTAAGTGGACAGTCATTGACTTTGTCTAGATAAACAAAGAAAGAAATACAGACAGTCAAAGGAAATTACAGTTTTCCTAAAGAATTCATTATTCATGATATAACTTATTTAAAGAGTGGAAATTATTTTCATCTGTCCATTTAAATAGTCAAAACTCGGGATCCCTGGGTGGTGCAGTGGTTTGGCGCCTGCCTTTGGCCCAGGGCGCGGTCCTGGAGACCCGGGATCGAATCCCACGTTGGGCTCCCGGTGCATGGAGCCTGCTTCTCCCTCTGCCTGTGTCTCCTCCTCTCTCTCTCTCACTGTGTGCCTATCATAAGTAAATAAAAGTTAAAAAAAGAAAATAATAATTTAAAAAATAAATAAATAAAAAAAATAAATAGGCAAAACTTTCAGAAACCTGTGAGTTCCCTTGGTGCAAATAGACACTAGCAAGAATGGTTATCCAGTCCATTCCCTTCGGTACATACTGGTTATTTTAAAAAATATTTTATTTTATTTTTATTCATGAGAGTCACAGCACGAGAGAGAGAGGCAGAGACACAGGCAGAAGGAGAAGCAGGCTCCATGCCAGGAGCCCAACATGAGACTTGATCCCGGGTCGCCAAAATCACACCCTGGGCTGAAGGTGGCTTTAAACTGCTAAGCCACCTGGGCTGCCCCATACTGGTTCTTTCACTGTATATTCATATCTGGAAGATCCGTAAGTCTAGGAATTTCAGCACCCAAATGAGGGGGCACTACCTTACTACATGTAGAGATCGTAACATCTTAAAGAACTCTTAGGATATTACCCACGTTTTTCACTACCAAGTTAAGGCAAATGTTCCACAAATAGCCCTAGCAGCCTCCTCGTGCACTTCAACAGGAGATGCTTCCGAAGGAAGAGTCAAATATGAAAAACTATCCTGACACATCACTGAAAGGGAACTTAGCATGCCTATTTAAAACAAAGCAATGAAATTCTAGGGAATCCAACCGTTAATTAATTTTTTAAAAAATTCAGAGTTGGATAAAATAAGAAGGCTCTCAAACAGCCTCCTCAGAGATCATCTGGAAGCAGTCAGTCTTAGGAAAAGGCCCAAAACTTATAAAATAGGTAAATGACGATAGATAGTGGGCAGCTTCCACCCAAGATAATGGACCAAGATTCTCATCGAAATCTTTCTCCATTTTCTATCCACTCAGTAAAAATAATTCTTACTTTCCACAGACCTCTTGTGGCCCTTCACCCAGAAGGACCCTTTTCACCCCTTTTCTTCTTATACTTTTTATACTAATTATAATCATTCTTAGGTCAGAACATAGCCAAACAAGTGGCATGACTCCCTGTCTTTCTGACTGCTGGATATACCATCCATCAATGAAACTCGTGGTAAATCCCTCTGGGTAATGTGGATTTCATCCAATGAAATTAATCACCAAGGATGGAATTTTCAACTTCTTTGTGAGTTCCCAAATAGGACCACTTTTGTTGTTCAGGCACAGTACTTAGAGGAATTACTCTTTATGCAAAAGATTAGAATAATGTTCCCATGGGTGGAGATTGCAAAAATCAGAAACCTCTGTAACAGCGACCTCCAATTTTGGTAATTGGTCACATGTTACTGATGATACAATGTATCATATATCAGTAACACTGTATGTCCAACATGGAATATGAATCTCTCAAATCCTATTGTCATGAATAGTGACAAACTGTCATATTGCCCTAGATTTCCCAACGGGTGGGTGGATGGTCATGTCTATCATTGTTAACACCTTCTGTGCTGGGACCAATAAAATCACAGGGCAGAACAGGATGTGATGTGCCTTAAGAAAGAACCTGTCCGGATTTCTGATTGATTCTTATGGCTTCCAGGATTTGTTCTCTTATACTGGGTTGGGCAATTGCAGGTCCGCTGTTTGAGGTACATTTTCTGGACTCTTAACTTGTTTTTTGTATGTTTGTTTCTTTGCTTTCATAGTGGTCATAGTCCTGGTCCTTTGCCTTCTATCTGGAGCCTTGATAGCTTCTATAGAGATGTTCTTGCATGACACAAATGGTCAAAAAGATCTTCTGCTTCAGTTGAATATGAAGATGACTAGACCATGTGCAGCAGTAAAGCGTGAGGGTCTCTGCTTTTCTCTCAGTGGGTCAACCCCTCACAACTGAGAAAAGGACCACTTACAGTGGAAGACACAAATTGGCAATGGACTGACTGTGGATAAACTTGGACTCTGGCGTGAAGTTATCAGCAACCCGCCAAGGATACCAACAGATAATCTAGAGTTTCCTACTTGTAGGAATTCAGAACAGTATCTTGAGCAAGCATCCCAGAGAGCCTACCAATAACTCCACTCATAATTGTCCTAGTTGGGGTATGATTTGTCCCTGAGACAGGTTTGATTGTTCTGTCTTGGCAACAAATGACCACCAGTTAAAAGAGCCCAAACTATGATAGGATGTCCTGAAGGAAGAGTGGACAAAAATTTTTACACTGGGGAGCTGAGAGATGACACCTTACTCCCACAATACAGGGGAGAGGGCTGAAAAGATGAGGAATTAAGAAGATAGAGGAGTTGGAATTGGAGAGCATGGTGGAAGAAGAGGGAGGGAGAGCAAGAAATGGATGATAAGAAGGTCAACCACCATTTCTGCTACTTAGGTTTCTAGTGTGGATGAGATAGAGAGGAGACCTGGTCAGTCCCAAATTTTCCAGACTGCCTATGTAGAACAGAATATTTACCAGAGATGTTTGAAACATGGTGACAACTGCAAGTCCAAAGGGTAAAAAATGAGCACTAATCATGTAACATACGATGTTCCCAGATTAGCTACTTAAGACCCCGCAGGATATTGGACAGATTGTAAGTGGAACTACACTTTTTGATACAATAACATTCCTAAAGTTCAAACAAATTTGTTATCTCCTTGGGGATGTGGACCAGCAAACCCCATATCTTCAATGTAACAATGGACATACTACACAAATGATTCAATTGAAGATACCGTGGAAATCCATCCACTGAATTGATTCAAGATTAATTATTCTAGTGGCACTTGGGTGGCTTTGTCAGGTAAGTGTCTAACTCTTTAAATTTTTACTTAGGTCACGATCTCTGGGACTTGAAATCGGATGCCATGTTGGACTCCGCATTGGCTATGGCTGCTGTTCAAGATGTTCTCTTTTTCCTTCTGGCCTTCCTCTCTTCCTGCTCTCTTACCCTGTCTTAAACATAATAAAACGGATCATTATTTTGGTTAATCAGTATGGCATACCTAAGGGCAACATACTAAGGTATACTATTCTTGTTTCATGCATGTACATTTTAAATTTCTGATGAGTCATTACTTTATAACCGCAGTAGTAAAATTTAATTTCTATCTCACATTTGATCTCATTCCATGATAGATATTTTGCAGCCACCATTTGAGTATGTTTGTTGTTCAATCTTAGCAAAAAAAAAAAATGGAGCTCATTACTTTCTAGTGAATATAATTTATTATTTAGAATAACTCAGAATAATTGAACAAGTAGTATAAACCATTTCCCTATATCCCTATTCCATGGCACAGATTTTCCACAATTATTAAAACTTGCATCATTAGGGCAGCCCCTAATGGGTTTAGCACTGGTGGAGCGGTTTAGCGCTGCCTGCAGCCCAGGGCGTGATCCTGGAGACCCTGGATCCAGTCCCACCTCAGGCTCTGTATGATGCCTGCTTCTCCCTCTGCCTGTGTCTCTGCCTGTCTCTCTCTGTCTCTATGAATAAATAAATAAAATATTTTTAAAAACTTGCATCATGGTAGAACATTTGTCATGAAGAAGAAATCAGTGGAGTGATATTATTCACTGAAGTATTCCATTTCTATGAAGGTCAGCTCTGTGTTGTGCCATAGTACGGGTTTTGACAAATGCATATCATGCATCCACCGTGTGCTGTGTAGTTTCACTGCCTTTAATATCCATGATTCAAATATTCATGCTTTTGCACTTTCTATAGAAATCTTAGCAACCATTGAACTTTTGTCATCTGTATAGATCTCTTTTTTACAGAAATGGAGCCATAAAATGTGTCGCTGTTTTGGACGTCCCTATATTTTTCACTTATAACTGATATTTAATGTCCATCCATGTCTTTTGTGGCTTAATAATTCAAATATCTTTATTATTAATACTTTTTAGAGAGATAGAGTGCAACTGTATAGGGAAAGGGCAGAGGAAGAGGGAGATAGGATCTGAAGCAGGCTCAGGCACAGCACGTGGCTGTCACGAGGCCTGATGTCATGAATCTGAGGTCATGATCCATGGCAAAATCAAGAGCCAGAAGCTTAACCCACTGAAACACACAGGCTCCCTACGAGCTCAATTGCTTTTTATTAAAGAATAGTGTTTCCTTGTATGGTTTAAGGTGAAGTTTCTTTTTTTTATAAATTTATTTTTTATTGGTGTTCAATTTGCCAACACATAGAATAACACCCAGTACTCATCCCATCAAGTGCCCCCCTCAGTGCCTGTCACCCAGTCACCGCCACCCCCTGCCCACCTCCCATTCCACCACCCCTAGTTTGTTTCCCAGAGTTAGGAGTCTCTCATTTTCTGTCTCCCTTTCTGATATTTCCACTCATTTTCCCTATCTCCTTTATTCCCTTTCACTATTTTTTATATTCTCCAAAGGAATGAGACCATATAATGTTTGTCCTTCTCCAATCGATTTATTTCACTCAGCATAATACCATCCAGTTCCAACCACGTCGAAGAAAATCGTGGGTATTTGTCGTTTCTAATGGCTGAGTAATATTCCATTGTATACATAAACCACATCTTCTTTATCCATTCATCTTTCGATGGACACTGAGACTCCTTCCACAGTTTGGCTATTGTGGACATTGCTGCTATAAACATCGGGTTGCAGGTATCCCGGCATTTCATTGCATCTCTATATTTTGGGGTAAATCCCCAGTAGCACAATTGCTGGGTCATAGGGCAGACCTATTTTTAACTCTTTGAGAACCCTTCACACAGTTTTCCAGAGTGCTGCACTACTTCGCATTCCCACCAACAGTGCAGGAGGGTTCCCCTTTCTCCACATCCTCTCCAACATTTGTGTTTTCCTGCCTTGTTCATTTTCCCCATTGTCACTAGTGTGAGGTGATATCTCTTTGTGGTTTTGATTTGTATTTCCCTGGTGGCCAGTGATGAGGAGCATTTTCTCATGTGCTTGTTGGCCATGTGTGTCTTCCTCTATGAGATTTCTGTTCATGTCTTTTGTCCATTTCATGATTGGATTGTTTCTTTTTTCATTCTTTTGAAGAGTGACAGCTTAGTTGTCTCTAGTTTGGGTAATCCCAAATAAAGCTGAATTTACTTGCAAAACAAGGGAATACATTGGGGGAAAGACAGGTTTCATGGACTAATCTCCTGAGTCATTTTGGATTAGGCCCATTTAAAAAGTAATTTCAAATTGTTGTAAGATTGTGGAGTAGAATTCCTCATGTCAGCTGGTCCCCTAAATTTAGCTACATAACTATCAAGCCATCCTGAACGCCAGTAAATTCAAGCTGAGATGTAAGAAAGAACGGCTGACTCTACAAATAAAAAGTTGAAAAACATACATGGTGTAGTATGGAGAAGTAAAACAGATGTGATATATGAGAGGATAATGGGGAGGGTGGGGGTGGTAGCATGTGTAAGCCAGCTGCAGGAAAGTGAAAGAGCCCTGAAGTTCAAAATATGGACCCTTAGAAATCTGCTTCTCAAGAGACTTCCCTGCCTGAAATGGGCTCATTGGTGATAGGTTGCAGAACCACAGGTGAGTGGGGTCTCGATATTCATGGAGGCCAGAAATATTTCGTGTACCTGACTCAGCAGAGTTCCCAAGTATTGGTTCAAGGAAATGGGTTTATATCAGCAAGCCTGGGAGAATGTTCAGCTTGAGGTGCCATCAACCACAATCTCGGCCAGGCCAGGAAACTGTGGTCCATGTTGGGCCCATACAAGAGACTGGAATGCAGCTTCCACTTTCCTCTGAAAGAGACAAAGTAGGTGACCATTGGACGTGGACCAATTGAACATTCCACTTGCGGGTCCCAGCAACCACAGAAAGGGAAATCCTTCCGTTCATCCAGGAAGAGGGGGTTTTAGAAAGTGCAGCAAAGACTCTGTCTGAGAAAACCTAAACATTGCTTACTTCAGTGTCCCCCCAGGTCACCTAGGAGAGAATTGAAATAGGCAGGCATCATTGGAGTCTGCACATTTGTCAATCACCACATCACTCATCTCCAGGGCTGGAGATCTTTTTTCCACTCAGCCCCAAAAGAGGCATAATGGTTTTAGGGAACAAACATCTTATAATGAGCCTGGCCTCCTGACAAGGTAGGTACAACACCACACAGTTTTTCAGAGACACCTTAGAACCTGTGCAGCAGGACCTTTCTGGGGGGGATCACCTGGAAGAAAAGGTGACAAGCACATTTCCTGATGAAAGAAACCTGGCACCTTCAGCACTGGGGGAACATAGCATAGCAACTCAAGGTTTTCCTTTTATGATTCATTTTTCTTCCAAGATAAAATTGTCCTCTATTTTTTCATTTATTCCAATACCACCTATTTTCATGTTTTATCAAATCTTCTTTTTTATACTTTAGTGACACATTTTAATATCACCTGAGAAATGAGCAGAGCATAAGAGCAGACATTTCTCTAAAGAGGATGTACACGTGGTCAAAAGGCATGTGAAAGAATGTTCCCCATGACTTGTAAACAGTAAAATACAAATCAAAAGAATGAGGGCAGCCCTAGTGGCTCAGTGGTTTAGTGCAGCCTTCAGCTCAGGGTGTGATCCTGGAGACCCGGCATCAGTCCTACGTTGAGCTCCCTGTGTGGAGCCTCCTTCTCCTTCTCCCTCTGCCTGTGTCTGTGTCTCTACCGGCCTCTCTCTCTGTGTGTCTCTCATGAATAATTAACCATATAAAATCTTAAAAAAACACACAATGAGACACCAAATTACCCTGGTGAAAATGACTAACTTTAACAACTAACGACAGGGGTGTGGAGAAAGGGGAACCCTCTGACAATGACGATGAGAATGAAACTTCGAACAGCCACTCGAAAAGAGTGTGGAGGGTCCTATGAAAGCTTCTGATACAAAGCGATTCCTCGCAAATGCCTCCCTTATTTTCCCAGATACACCCCCGTCTAGACAGCTGAAGTTGGTTGCTGTGCAGCTGCATTCACTGTGAAAGAACTAGGATGTCACACATTTCCATGGTGACAAGAAATATATCTCTGCCTCTCTTCCAAAATGCCACTCTTTGAGATGAGTAGCTCAAAGTTAATATTGAGGGAGTTCTCAACTCTCTACCTAGCATCTTTGAAAATGGGCAAACTCAATAGTTGCTGCTGTGAAGATATGTTCCTAAAAATCTTCTGAAGGCTCTTTGTTACCAATGGATAGTTAACTGTTTCTCAAACTATTTTTCACATTGTTTAGGGTTTCCTCTCCCCATATTGTCACGGGGAGTTAAACCTATGTGTTTTCGTTTGTTCCAGTCCCTCATTTCTATTTTTTATTATTCTACCAAACTAGCCGCCTTGAATATTTTGCCTTCATTTAGAAAAAAAATGTCTTACTCACTATTAGATCCTGCACCCCTCATTTGTCACCACAAAGATCCTCACAGGGGGGAATATGGCCATGTGTTTATTTTCAGGTTTTGTTAGTGTCCTAAGTTATATCATCAAATTATTCATTTCAATAATTAAGTGTGAATCCGGTAAAGTTGATATGGAGGATATTTGTCATTGTTTCATCAATGGCTCACAATGTATTCCTTACTGTTTCTCCCAAATTGGGTATCGAATTCAGTATTTGCTGGAACATGTTGCTACCTTCCTCTGAATGGTTGCCCAAAAGTCACCCTGTGGATATGTGTGTCTATGTTTCAATGTACGTCCCCAAATACACATTTCCTTTTACACTTTGGACGTTATCCAAAATTACACTTCATAGAGATATCAATTTAATGCTAACCCTCATCTAATTCCTCCCCTCTTAAGGTGTAAGCATGGTGAAAATAAGATGATAATCTTCTCAATTATGTGAGAAATAACCAGTCTTTCTAGTTGCATTGAAGTGTGGATAATTGGTTAATAAATTAATGACTGAGAGATAAATGTAAACAGTTATTTGTCATACTCAAAGAAAAATAGGTGAGGTACACACATGACTAGAGAAAGTTAATTTTACAGAAGTGGAGAATGGCAAGCATTTGCATTAGGAAGGTCAGTAGAAAAGAGAAGGAGAATTCATTAGAGAGGTTTTCATATAACGTGTTACTAAGTTCTCCTGAACTGCCCTCCAGAATTCTGTCCACAGCTAAGCTATGGTTTATTCTAGGACATGCCAAGGTCTCAGGCACAGTTTTGAGGCACGTATCTGTGCGTGAGGAATAAATAATACACAATGACATTGTTTCACACGTTTTAAAACACAAAACTTTGACACTAGTGAGTCTACTTTCCTGCAACTACTATTCATCACATTTGATGTGCTGATCATGGCTCAATAAATGGAACGTTGTACAGGATAGTCATGTATCTTGTTGATCAAAGGTCCCAAGAGTATATTCAGGGAGGTAGCAAATAGTTTTCTTTTCTTTACTTTTTTATTTTTGAGGCCATTAATTCTGTCAATACTACATTGTTTTAAGGTAAAATACTTGTATTTAGGCAAAGCTGGTTTGCATAAAAGACAATAGTCCTGGAAGTTGTATTCCTAGGTTTCAATCCAGCTCTGGAACTTGTAAAATATGAGATCTCAGAAATGATATTTAGCTTCTACTTAAACTTCTTGATCACTATCCATACATTTATTCACTCGATGCTCATCAGACACGAATGTGATAATTCATTGACTCTCCCTCCTCCTCAGTCCTTTCTTATTTTGCTATGGGGGGATTGTTGTGCATGGTGTTGCAGATCACGCACAGAAATCTCTGTGAGAATCAGATTTCAACTCTTTGTGGCGTATTTACAAAAACTCAGATTTCTAGATTACATGACATATCTTTTTAAATATGGGGGGCTCCATGTTTTTTTTTTTTCATAGTGACTTTATCAGTATATATTCTCTGTTGGGTATTTTAAGAGTATGGCTTCTCCAAGGACTTTCTGCACCCCACTCTGACTCAGGTTTCTCTGCAAGGCAAGTGACCTGTAATGGAATCAAATTTTGAACTCTAATTTTGAGCTCTGATAATCTTATCACTCATTTTGGATGGTCTTCTAACATAAAGACGTCAAAAGCTCTTTCTATGGTCATCCATTTCCAGGACCTAAAGTCAACCCCTCCCCCCCAAAAAAAAATATTTATGAAACCAGCTGGGTACAACTGAACTGAGAAGTGAACAAAAATATTTCAAGTTTTCAGAAACAGTAAAATTCACCCATCAAAGGAGTAAATGGAAGGTAATATGAAAATTCATTCATTAAATTGACTCAATAAATATTGTGGTAGGGGCATCTGGGTGTTTTTCTCAATTCAGTTTACACCTCTTGGTTTTACAGCTCTGATCAAGATGACCAGCTGATCTCAAGATAATCAAATTCACCCATATTCAGTATGGAGCCTGCTTAGTATTCTCTCTTCCTTTCCCTCTGCCCCTCTCCTCCTTACACTTTCTCTTTTGCTCTCTCTACAAAAAAAGAACCATTATTCAATTTTGCTCAGGGTGCCATTCTAAAGACAAATATCCTAAGACATATTCTTTATATTTCATGTTTGAAAATCTTAATTTAAATGGTCAGTCATTAGTTTATTCCTCACATAGTAAAATGGCATTCAGAACTCTAAGTTAGTCACACTTAATGTTAGGCATTGTGAAGCTAACATTTGGACATATTAGTCCATGTTAAATATTAGCAAATAACACTTGAAAGACTACCGCTGCTCTCAGAGTCATTACTTGCACCTCATGTGGACCTTGTGAGGTAATCATGACAATCAGCTTGTTTCCCATTCTGCACACAAGGAAACTGAGGTACATGACATGGAGTAAGGACAGACCACTCTGAGGTCATAAAGCCAGGGTGGACACAAAAGCAGGAAGAAGAACACAGGAGGGGCTCAGAGGCAGCACCACGTGGCGGTTAAGATCACAGTCTCTGGTCAGACATACACATAACTGAACCTCATCCCTGCTACTTCCTCGCTGTGTAACTTTCATCTCGACCCATATGCTTCCTGGCCTTGTAGCTCTTCTTTAAAATGGGGACAAGAATGATCAACCTAAGCTCCTGTGAGCGGAGATGGACACCTAGTTACACTTTGTATCTTCATTTTGGCATTATTCCAAAAACTTAGAAAATTCTCTGGAAATAAGAGCCTCTAAGTTGCAGACCTCACAATTCCGAATGGCCTAGCCCAGCCAATGAGTTGAGGCTGTCTTGGTCACATGACCATATCTGCTCCAATCAGCTGCATCCAGAGGGGAGAAGTTACCTGCCTCTGTGGCCATTGTGGTTCCCAGGAATGATGGAGGGAGGCCCCCCGGAGGGAATGCAGAGCTCCATGTGTGTGCTTACAGGGAGGCCCAGAGGACACGTGAGAAAAATATTTCTTCCGGAGACCTGTGTGAGCCCCAGGTGTCCTTGCTTATGTGCTTCTGGTTTCTGTTCCATTGTCACTGCCCTCTGAAAAGTCTTCCTTACCTCACTCCATGCCTTGGTTTCCGCATCTGCAAAATGGTAATTCTGGTGATCTGTCATCCAGGGCACCTGTGAGGATGGGCATCTAGTGACATCTTGGCAAGTGGATTCCCAGTGTAAACACCATGTGAGTGTGTAGGATTGTTCATTGAAGAAGTGGTGAAACTGTTCCATTGGGCAGCTACACACGGACCATAATCAAGTTTCTGGGGACAGAAAAGTCACTCCTTCTGAGTCCGTGGAGTTGATGCCAACATATGGGGGGATTTGATACAAAAAGAAGGTCAGACAGCATCCTGATGCTTCTCTCTGGGTTACGTGAGGGCTGTTGATGTTGTCTCTGGCTGTATACGTGTAGCTTTTCTCCTCTTTGTCAGTGGGTCTAGTAACTGAGAGGCAGACTTAGCTACAAATGCTTTAGTAGTTATTTTTTACACTTCTTTTAAACTATATTTTTCTAAGGACAGCACAAGTATGGGGAGGGGCAGAGGGTGAGGGAGAAGCAACCTCACCGCTGGGGAGGGAACAGCATATGGGGCTTAACCTCAGGACTCTATGATCATGACCTGAGCAAAGGCAGACGCTTAACCAACTAAGCTCCCAGGCATCCCTGGTATTTTGCTTTTTTAACGTTATAAAGACTGTGACATTTTCACAAAATATAATGTAATAAGGATGATACAGATTATTGGTGGGATCTCAGCAAGAGTTGAAAGTACTGGCCTGTTTTGTGGGTTTTTTTCTCCTTGTGAAACATCGGCTTCTCAGGACGCCCTGGTTTCTTATTTTGGAAAGCAATTTTAGAAACCATGATCTGGGCACTAGGTGTGGTTGTTTCTGCTGGTGCGTTGTTGCTTTAGGTTCGAGTCAGCAATAAGTGTGTGTATGTTCACCTGTGTATCTTCATTAAACTAAACATGAGTTCATGCTGGCATCTCTAGTCCTCAACACGCGGGATCAATCCAGCCTCCTCCCTTTGCTCGAACTGCAGCCTCGAAGGACCTGATCCCACCCTTCTGCTGCACATTTACATGCAAGGATATTCTTGTGACTTATGTGAAGGGAAAATAATAGAGGCATTGTTTATGATACATGTAGAAGGCAGACAAGGGCTACAGGAGGAAAAAAGAGGCAAGTAGAAGAGCTGTAGGCAGCAGGGGGCATCCACCTGCTCCAAGTCTGCAGGGAAATGGGCCCAGGGCCTCCCTCTTCTGTTACATTAGATCACTGGGGCCTCACACTAGCCAAACCTGGGGCAAAACATTAGGGAAGGCAGTGTGAGTGGAATGAAGTGTCTCCGACCATATGTTGTGGCAGGAGTATCCGTAGGAGCAGCACCCTGGGATCCCCAAGAAGTGTTCCTAGGGATATGCTGGACATTGATTGAGCATCTTCCCTGATATTCCACCAATCACCAGGTGAGGAACGTACACCTGAACCCGAGGAACCAGGCCAGGGTGTGAGACACAGAGGAAGGAGACTTTCTCTATATGAGGTCAAGCAAGGCAGAAGTTTAGAAAGTCTCATGCCCTCCTTACAATGATGCAAGGACAAGAATGTTCTCCCCCTGTTCTCCAGCCATGATGACCTCTATGATGACCAAGAAATGATGCTCTGTTTCCCATGCAGTGAGGGTGATCGTGGCAGGATAGGCCAGGGTGACAATACAGACAGGTAGCTGTGCAGGCTCCATTGTGGAATTTACATTGCAAAGGGAAGACTTCTGTGTGGCTCATCTGTCTCTCCATCATCCCTCTCCCTCAGAGGTCATGAGAAATGAGTTGTGTTAAGAACCTAGACAAAGCATAAATGGGGTACAGGCTGCCAAAAGCTGGACATCAGCTATCTTTCAAGCCAGCTGTCCTTTCCTTTTTAAAATTTAATCTCCTAATTTACTCATGAGAGACACATAGAGAGGCAGAGACATAAGCAGTAAGAGAAACAGACTCTCTGTGTGGGAGGACACAGTACTCAATCCCAGGACCCCAGGATCACTCCCTGAATGGAAAGCAGATGTGCCATTGAGCCATCCAGACATACTGCCAGCTGCCCTTTCAGGTCAGATTTGCTTCCCAGCAAAATCCCCAGGGTTGCAGATCTCGAACCAGAAGGAAGTGAGCTGGTTGATGGAACTTCTGTGTCTAGCCTAGGCCTGGGCAGTCACTGGGGGAGACCCTGACAGTTGGGCTCTTACTGATGGTGTTCAGTATGAATGCATGACTGCTAGGCTAGATGCAGGGACATACTAGTGTCTAAGCTCAGCCTTGCCTTGGGTGGCACTGGGTCCTCTATTCCCCAGTAATGGTATTCTGCCCAGACCGACCTCCAGGATTTTGACTTAAGGTAGGGGCACTGAAACCTCCAAACACCAAGTTATTTTTAAGTAATACTGAGTCCTGTGGTCGCCAAGGGGGTGCTTGGGTGAGAGGAGCTCAGGTGTTCAGACCCAAGTTTCCTGGTGGCCATGTGCAGTGCTCAGGGCCCTACCCCTCTGCTGTAATGCACAGTGCTCCAAAGGTACAGGTCACATTTGGGGCAGATCTGCCAAACAGACAAAACAAAAGCCACCCCAAAAGCAACAGTCTCCTCTCCAAGGACCCATATTGGTGATACCTGGTGTACCTCCCCATGGCTTATTTGTAGGTTAGTGCCCCCTTCTCCACACCATTAGACAATGGGAGAGAGAGTCCTTAAGCATTCTGGAACTGGAGGGGTTCTCTCAATATCTATATGGAGAAAGGCAAAGGACAGTTTGGGAGAAGATACAGTGTCCTGAAAATAGCTCAGTGTCAGTTTTGGAGGCTTAAAGAGGTGACTCGATGGAATCAGAAAAACACTAAAGAAATTAAACTTCATGAGAGGTTATTTCTGGGAAGATGGACTGCTGTTCAGACATATTGGTGGTATACACAAGTGTGTTTCCAGCTATTTGAAGGATGATTCCAATAGGGATATGGTGGAGATTCCTGCATACATCGACACAAATAATTTTCTAAATGCCCTAATGCCACACCAATGCTTCAGTGCAATTTGTTGGAACACCCTCACTTGAAATTCCTGTGTTTCTTTCCACATAGGTGGAAGAAAAAGTGAATGGCCCAGGAACACTGGTTTAAAATATTTTATTTTTTAAAAAAATCCTTTGTTTTTAAATATTTTTGATCTATTCATTAATGAGAGACACAGAGACAGACAGACAGAGAGAGGCAGAGAAACAGGCAGAGGGAGAAGCAGGCTCCATGCAGCGACTCTGATGTGAGACTCAATCCCAGGTCCCCAGGATCACGCCCTGGGCTGAAGGCAGGCACCAATCCACTGACCCACCCAGGGATTCTAAGTTTTTTTTTTTTTAATTTTTATTTATTTATGATAGTTACAGAGAGAGAGAGAGAGAGAGAGAGAGAGGCAGAGACACAGGCAGAGGGAGAAGCAGGCTCCATGCACTGGGAGCCCGACGTGGGATTCGATCCTGGGTCTCCAGGATCGCGCCCTAGGCCAAAGGCAGGCGCCAAACCGCTGCGCCACCCAGGGATCAGGGATTCTAAGTTTAAAAGATTTTAGAAATGCCTATATATAACCACAAAAGCTCATATTAGAGATACCTGTAAAGAATTTAAGAAGAATCATTTTCTAAATGTGAAAGTGTAAAACAGCAATGATTGGAGTACCTGATACCTATACTTCAATAATCTACTTTGTAAACTTAGCATATTTTAAATACATTACTGTTTATATCCACAGGATCCTTGAAGTGCACTGGAAGTGCTGTCACAGAGGAATTTCTGTGATCATGTGGATGCTCTTCTTTCACTGATGATGTTCTGAAGATGCAGTACTTGCTTCTGATTCTGGAACACGCTCTGTGTGTCTGTGTCTATGCTTCATGCTTTCCACAACTTCTCTCACTCATCCCTCACACCCTGGGGAGGTGGTAGTTCTGAATCCCTGCCCTTGGCTTCAGACAAGGCAAGGAGAGAAAGCTGGTTTGTTCTGGATTATTTCACCCAAAGGTGGAGGGGAGAGGGCTGCGGGCAGAGGCAGCAGGGGAGGTGGGAGGATGGAGCAAGGAGGAAGGGACAATATTATGACTGTCCCTGCAGAGCCAAAAACCCAAGGACCTGGTGTCAGAGGGACAGAGGTCCAGCTGCTGATGAGTGGCCTGGAGCCATAGGGATGTCCTGGCTGTGCCCTGCCTGGAGCCCTCTACTGCCCTAGCATCCTGAGTGCTGGGGACTTGGGTGTAGTACAGGCAGCGCCCTTAGTTGGACACAGTGCAGATGGAGTAGAATATGATAAATGGGTCTGTGAGGTCCCAGAGCAGGACACCCAGCTCCCGGGAGGCCAGGGAGGGAGGAAGAGTGTCTCTCCTCCATTGGCACTGAGTCCTGCATCCTGTCAAGAGGATCATGCCTTACCCTCCCCCTACACATGTGGGTCATTTCCCTGGCAACTCTGCCAACGTTTGTCCCAGTTTTTAGAATTTTCTCTACCAAATGCCCCTGTGAATCTATCACTGTTCCTTTCCTTCCTCTAGATGCTGCTCTACAGTCACAACAACAACCCGCATTTCTGATTCCTAGGTCCCAGTGTGGATGAGGCAGAGACAAGATCTGATGAGTCTTCTCCATTCTCCAGAAGGCAAATGGAGATCCCAGTGTTTACCTGGGTTCTTTGATGTTATGATGCCAGTATTAAATATCTATTGCTTGAGAAGCACTTGGGGTGTGTCAGCCTCTTTTTGCCAAGTAGCTTTTCTCCCTCTTTTAAAAAGATTCTATTTATTTACTTCAGGGAGAGAAAACTGTGTGCACAAATGAAACCTGTGGGGGTAGGGTAGGGGCAGAGGTGGAGGGAGGGGAAGGGAGAAATAATTTCCAGCTGACTCCTTGCTGACCAGGGAGCCTGACTCAGGGTGCAATTTCACGACCATGAGATCCTGACCTGAGCTGAAACCTAGAGTCCAACACTTAACCAGCAGAGCCACCCAGGCACACCTTCAACCATCCCCAGGACCCTTGAAGTTAGTTCTCACCCGACGTGCTGGAAAATCGAGTCTCAGGGAGATGATGTCACCTGTCCATAGTCACAAAGCCCATAGGTGGATAAGTTGTGATTCAAAATGAGGTCCCCAGATGCCAAGTGCCAGAGACTTAACAACTCTCCTGACCCACTGCTTAGGCAGTTGCTAACTATTGAGTGCCTAAGATGTGCTGGAGAATACATAGATAAATAAGACAGACCCACTCTCTGGATGGTTTGTCCTGTGTCCATTCTCCTGGGAAACCTGTCCCCATGTCTCTCTAAGATGTAGCACACAACTCAGAACAGAGTAAGTCCTCAGTTATTACGGAATAAATGAATTGCACTTATGTCAGAGGCTTTCTTCTTTTTTATAAGATTTTATTTATTTTTCATGCGAGACACACAGAAAGAGACAGACAGAGAAGGAGGCTCCCTGCAGGAAGCCTGGTGTGAGACTGGATCCCAGGACTCCCAGGATCATGACCTGTGCTGAAGGCAGATGCTCAACCAGTGAGCCATCCAGGTGTCCCTGTCAGAAGACTTTCTGTGGTCCATCCCATGGATTGTATAGGACAGAGGATGCCCTGGGACCTCATATTTTTCCTTTCCAGGCATCTGTTTAAGTCCTTTCTTTTGGATATGTTGGCTCAACCCCATTGGGCCATGCCAACAGTCCCTTCCAGTCCTGGGGTACTGCTCTCTATAAAACGTCGTTTAGGACAATTTTTCCAGTGGCACATGTTTCTTCATTTTCTTCATGTTCTTATATTTATTTGGAGCCTTAAACCTTGTGCAGAATATGGTAAGTTCTCTAGATTCCTTCCTCTGAAAAACACATTTAAACCTACTTTTTGCATCCAGTTTCCGGGCCTTCTTAGACCTGAAATTGTCTCTGCTGCAGAGGATTCTTGGAGGCTGCAGACATCTCAAGCCAAGAGAATCATTTCTTAAAGAAGAGGGGGAGGGCTATTCAATCAGCAAATTCTTATAAATTGCCACCATGTGCTGTGCTTCATGCCGGGTGCCGGGGACCACAGAGGACAGCTGCAGCATCCAGGTATGTCAGGAGGCCACTCAGGGAAGCAGGAGTCAGTCGGTGGCTCCTGGGCTCTCAAGCCACAGCTTCAGACTGGGCTCTGGGGCTTCTGTAGATTCTCACCTCCCGGGGTGCCTGGGCTTTTCTACCTCCTGGCCTCTCACATTAAAATCTTCTGGAACAGGCTTATCCAAGATAAGCATGGATGACTTGTAGTCAGGTTCCTTTGTTCTTCTGCTCCAGAGTGTATCCTACAGGCATGCAAACTCAGCTGCTATTAGTGTTACAAGTTCAAAGTAACCCTCATCCTAACTTCCTCAGCAGAATGTCAGAAACTTCTTCCTCTCCTTTTTGTTGTTAATAATAATAATACCAGCACCTTATAATAACAAAAGGTCATGAACTCTTTGGGCACATATGTATGGAGCGCTGTGGGGGCCCTGGGACAGTGGCGTGAACAAGATCACGTGTTTGGCTGGTGCATGGGATGGAGCCAGAATGAGGTGGCCTGGTTGCCAAGTGCTAATCCTCATTTCGCAGGGTTTGAATCTTCCCCAATTTTGTAGAATGCTTTAAGGAAAAAATAAAAACTCGGGAACCCTTGGTGGCACAGCGGTTTAGCGCCTGCCTTTGGCCCGGGGTGTGATCCTGGAGACCCGGGATCGAATCCCATGTCGGGCTCCCAGTGCATGGAGCCTGCTTCTCCTTCTGCCTGTGTCTCTGCCTCTCTCTCTCTCTCTCTCTGTGTGACTATCATAAATAAATAAAAATTAAAAAAAAATAAAATAAAAACTCCAAAAACAAGCTTTGGTTCAAAAGTGACAACCTGCAGAGTTAAGAAAATTTTGAAATATTGATGGCATCACAGAACCGAGAAAATAACATTTTCATATATTGACTGCCATCTGTGTACCACCACTTCCTGATTTATTTATTTCCTTTTTAAAAGATTTTATTTATTTATTCATGAGGGATACTCAGAGAGAGAGAGAGAGGTAGAGGGAGAAGCAGGCTCCATGCAGGGAGCCTGATGTGGGACTCGATCCCCGGTCTCCCGGATCACTCCCTGGACTGAAGGCAGCACTAAACCGCTGAGCCACCCGGGCTGCCCCTTTATTTATTTATTTTTCTAGCATGGTCTTTGATCACTTCTCCACAGGACATAAATGTTTTATTTATTTAATAGAGAACAAGCAGTGTCTGGGGAGTGTTAGGGAGCAGAAGAGGGAGAGGGAAAGGGACAAGCCCACTCCCCCTCCCCTGACAGAAAACTTAACGGAGGGCTTTAACCCATGACTCTGAGATCATGACCTGAGCGGAAATCGAGTCAGTAGCTTAACCTACCCAAGCACACCAAGGGAGTGCTTTTTCTATTATAATATATATTTTTAAAGATTTTATTTATTTATTCATGATACAGAGAGAGAGGGAGAGAGGCAGAGACACAGGCAGAGGGAGAAGCAGGCTCCATGCCAGGAGCCCGATGGAGGACTCAATCCTGGGTCTCCAGGATCATGCCCTGGGCCAAAGGCAGGCGCTGAACTGCTGAACCACTCAGGGATCCCCTAATATAATATTTTTTAAAAAGATATTTATTTATTCATGAGAGACACAGTGAGATAGAGGGAGAGACAAGGCAAGGGAGAAGCAGGCTCCTTGCAGGCACCCGATGCACAACTAGATCCCAGGTCCTGGGATCAAGCCCTAACTCGAAGGCAGAAGCCCAACCACTGAGCCACCCACACATCCTTCTAATATGTCCTATAGAACAAGTAAAAAAGATATCAGTATTCTTTCTAACACAAAAGAGGGAAATTAATTTTTTCTTAGCCATAGTTTAGAAAGGACTGTGTGACTTGTCATCAGTGGTGACACTATCTAAATTTTTGAGATTGTCGTCATATGTGAGACACACTTTACTGAGCTTTGGTCTGCATGTGATAATATCCCTAATCGGGGTATTTTGAGTTTTCTCTGTGAACTGATTAAATTTTAGTACTCTGAAGTAAGATCAGTGATTAACTAGGTTTACAATGTAAAGAGTAGTATAAAGAGTTTTCCATTATATTGATTTCATGAGAAACCAGTGACAAACTCTTTGTATTCTTCAAGATGTTTAAGATTTACTTAATTTGATTAACTCAAATAACCTGAATGCCCAATCTTTGATTTATTTGCAATTTATCTCTTCCTCTTCATGAATGATAGTTTTGCTATGACACAAAAACTTTTTGTTATACTTGTCATTGTTTTGTGCATTTATAACTATATAATTCATTGTTTTGTGCATATAACTATAATGTATTGTTGAGTGTATTCCAGTAGTGATGGATTAGCAGCATAATTCTGTTGGCCTGAACCTGGATATCCAACTGAGCACTCCATTTGTTCATATAGGGAAAGAATCCTAACTCTTGCATATTTTCAGCCTGAAATTTAGGAGAAAAAGGTATTGGCCACGAAATGTTTTCTTTTGGTAATTACAGACACAATCTACCCCCACAAAACACCATATATATTTTTTCTCCATCATTTCCTAAAAGGAAGATGATTATAAGATGTAAAGAGTAGGAAAGATGTAAGTTCAGAAAAAAAATAACCATAGCTTTTTCCACGCAGGGTTAAGTGGTAACTTCTGCCACCACTTTCTGGATTTGAGTCTTGTCCATTACTTCCCAGCTGTGTGAGCTTAGGTTAGCCACCTGGCCACTCTGTGGCTCCCTCATCCTTCTCAGGTTCGTTGGGAGGATTAGGCCAACTATCTTGTCCAAAACCCTCCATTGGCTGGCTCCAAGAGCAACAGCAGCTGGTAGAGTGATCTTTGTCCTTCTTCACGAGGCAACAGTGCCACAAAATGTTTACAGACAAGTGGCTGGTGTGCCACGATGAGGATCTGAGAATCCAGGACAGGCAGTGGGTGGGCACATGGTGAGTTGATCAAGGCTGGGGCATAAGCAGGGAGAAAAGCCATAAATATTCATGGCATCATGAATGACCTGACAGTATATGCAAGTTAATTCAAAATTGACAAAATACCAAAATATAATGCAAACCCGGAAAACAGGACAAAAGCTACATGACCTTGGATTAGCAATGATTTCTTGATTATGAAACGAAAGCACAGGCAAAAGAATAGAAATAGATAAATGCAGGAGGCCAGGGTGGCTCAGCAATTTAGAGCCTGCCTTGGGCCCAGGGTGTGATCCTGGCGTCCCAGGATCGAGTCCCACAACCGGATCCCTGCATCAACATGCTTCTCCCTTTGCCTGTGTATCTTCCCCTCTCTCTGTGCCTCTAATGAATAAATATGAAACCTTTAAAATAAAAGATAAATTTACTCCATTAAAATTAAAAATCTCCGCAAGATGGAAGAAGAGTAGGGTCCCCAAGTCACCTGTCCCCACCAAATACCTAGATAAATTTCAAATCATCCTGAAAACCTATGAATTAGGTCTGAGATTTAAAGAGAAAACAGCTGGGATGCTACAACAAGAAGAGCTGGAGCTTCTATCCAGTAGGAAGACAAAAAAAAAAAAACATAAAATCATCCAAGGGGGAGGGGACTACGCACGGAGATGGGCCAAGGCCCTAGGGCATGTGACCCCACGACAGGAATGCCCAGTCCCAGAGAAGCAGGAGCTTCACCAATCTTCCCAGACCTAAAGGTGCTAGCAGGGAATTGGAGCAAGATCCCAGGAGGGGCGGGGATGCCCTCAGGCTCCCAGGGGCACAAAGAGAGGAAGTGTGCCCCAGGGGAGAGTGTGCCACACACACAGCAGCCGAGACCTTAAATGGCTGCAGCACACGCTGGCAGGGCCCCAGAGCAGCTCAGAGGTGACTCTCCATGGGGGGAGCTGCATGCCCTGGGAGTGCAATTCCAGCAAAGCAGGCCCCAGAGCACAACACGCTGGGGGAAATAGCCCAGGATCCAGTGCTCCCCCTAGGACAGGCAGAGGCCTGAAGAGCACAGGACAGTGAGGATTCTCCTGCCAACAGCGGCCCTGAGCTGTGCAGATCCGCGGCCCCCAACCCCAGAGCATCCTGGCCCATGCAGACTGGGAGCTGCAGTAGTTACTGCAGGAGCTGATTCCATGGCTGGAGTGATGGCTGCTGCCACTGTTGCTATTCCTCATGGGGCCTAGCAGGATAAACAATCCCCACTGAGCTTCACACTGTATTCACAGGATAAACAGAGTAAGCAACACTCACTGAGCCCTGCACCAGGCAGGGGACTGAGAACCAGCCCCAGGTGCTCACACTAGAGAATCAGCACAGCAGGCTCCTCCCCCAGAAAACCAGCTAGCAAGACAGGGGAAAAGCAAGTTATTGACCAAGCAGCGCTGGAAAGTTCCAGGGGAAGTCGAGGGATTTACAGTATACAGAATCAGACGATACTCCCCCCCCTTTTTTTTTTTTGGTTTTCTGTTTGCTTCCCACGCTCTTTTCACATTTTTTCTTCTTATTCTTTTTCTTTCTTTTCTTTTTTTTTCTCTTCTCTCTTTTTCCCTTTACCCAGTACAACATTTTTATGGCCACTCTGCACTGAGCAAAGTGACTAGAAGGAAAAAATCACTTTATTTTTTTATTAAAAAATCATTGCACCCCAAGATTGCTAGAACTCATACAGCAATTTGGCAGTGTGACAGGATACAAAATCAATGTCCAGAGGTTAGTTCCATTTCTATATGCTAAAAATGAGACTGAAGAAAGAGAAATTAAATAGTCAATCCCATTTACAAATGAACCCAAAAGCTAAGATACATAAGAGGTAAAGGATCTATACCCTAATAACCACAGAACGCTTCTGAGAGAAATTGTGGAAGACAGGAAAAGATGAAAAATTATTCCATGCTCATGGATTCGAAGAATTAATACTGTGAAAATGTCAATGCGATGCAGGGCATTTTACACATTTACTGCACTCTCTATCAAGATACCATGGACTTTCTTCAGAGAGTTGGAACAAATTATTTTAAGATTTGTGTGGAATCAGAAAAGACCCCGAATAGCCAGGGGAATATTAAAGAACAAAACCATAGCTGGGAGCATCACAATGCGAGATTTCAGCTTGTACTACAGAACTGTTGTCATCAACACAGTGTGGTATTGACACAAAAACAGACACATAGATCAATGGAACAGATTAGAGAATCCATAAGTGCACCCCTAACTTTATGGTCAACAACTAATATTCGACAAAGCAGGAAAGACTATCCACAGGAAAAAAGACAGTCTCTTCAATAAATGGTGCTGGGAAAATTGGACATACACATGCAGAAGAATGAAACTAGACCATTATCTTAAACCATACAGACGATAAAATCAAAGTGAATTGAAGGTCTAAATGTGAGACAAGATTCCATCAAAATCCTAGAGAACACAGGTCAGACCGTTTTTGAACTTGGGCACAGTATCTTCTTGCAAGATACATCCACAAAGACTAGCGAAGCAAAAGCAAAAATGAAGTATTGGGACTTCATCAAGATAAGAAGCTTCTGCACAACAAAGTATACAGTCAACAAAATGAAAAGACAACCTACAGAATGGAGAAGATATTTGCAAATGACGTATCAGATAAAGGGCTAGTTTCCAAGATCTATAAAGAACTTCTTAAACCCAACACCAAAGAAACAAACAGTCCAATCATGAAATGGGTAAAAGACATGAGGAGAGATCTCACACACGAAGACATACACGTGGGCAACAAGCACATGAGAAAATGCTCCTCATCACTTGCCATCAGGGAAATACAAATCAAAACCACAATGAGATACCACCTCACGGCAGTGAGAATGGGGAAAATTAATAAGACAGGAAACAACAAATGTTGGAGACGATGATGAGAAATGGGAATACTCTTGCAATGCTGGTGGGAATGTGAACTGGTACAGCCACGCTGGAAAACTGTGGATGTTCCTCAAAGAGTTAAAACTAGATCTGCCCTAGGACCCAGCAATTGTCCTGCTGGGGATTAGCCCAAAGATACAGATGCAGTGAAGCTGCAGGACACCTGCACCCCAATGTTTATAAAAGCAATGTCTGCAATAGCCAAACTGTGGAAGAAGACTTGTTATCCATCCAAAGTCGAATGGATACAGAACTTGTGGCATATGCATACAATGGAATATTACTCAGGTATTAGAACCAACACATACCCACTATTTGTTCAGCGTGGAGGGACATGGATGGTATTACGCTGAGTGAAATGAGTCAATTGGAAAAGGACAAACAGTACATGGTCTCATTCATTTGGGGAATATAAAATTAGTGAAATGGAATAAAGGGAAAGGAGACAAAATGACTGAAAATATCAGTGATGGCAGTGAAACATGAGAGACAGTTAGTTCTGGGAAATGAACAAGGTGTTGTGTAAGGGGATGGTGGTGGGGGTTGGGGTGATTGGGTGATGGGCACTGAGGGGGGCACTTGGCGGGATGAGCACTAGGTGTTATGCTATATGTTGGCAAATTGAACTACAATAAAAAAATTAAAACAAAAGAAGGAAAAAAACAAACACAAGCAGGGTACCCAAACTGTACATGGTGCCTGCATGATATTATGTATTTGTCAATACTCGTACTATGGCACAACACCGAGCTGACCTTCATAGAAAATGTAGATTTCAGGATCCCTGGGTGGTGCAGTGGTTTAGCGCCTGCATTTGGCCCAGTGCGCGATCCTGGAGACCCGGGATCAAGTCCCACGTCGGACTCCCGGTGCATGGAGCCTGCTTCTCCCTCTGCCTGTGTCTCTGCCTCTCTCTCTCTCACTGCGTGCCTATCATAAATAAATAAAAATTTTAAAAAAGAAAATGTAGTCTTCGATTAATAACAATTTCACTAGAATGGTTTCTTCTTCATTACAAGTGATCCACAATGATGCAAGTTTTAATTATTGTGGCAATTCTGTGCCAGGGAATATGGTTATAGGGAAACTGTTTTCAATACTTGTTTAATTATTCAGGTTATTCTAAATATTAAAATCTATTGATTAAAATAATGAGATAAATTTTTGGTGGTGTTTAACAACAAACTAATATTCAAATGCTAGCTTCCTAATATCTACCATGGAATGAGATCAAATTGGAGTTGTAAATTAAATTTTTCTACTGTGGTTATAAAGTAGTAACTCAGCAGAAAATAAGATGTACACATGTGAAACAAAAATAATAAGCCTTAGTATATTTGTCTTAAGTATGCTGCAGTGAGTGAACTAGATTAATGATTCATTTTAGTATTTTTTAAGGTAGAAAGAGAGAACATGAGGAGAGGAAAGGCAGAGGGAAAAGGAGAACAGCTTGATCAGGCTACATAGCCATCACGGAGCCCAACATGGGGCCCAAATTCAGGACCCAGAAATCATGACCTGAGTAAAAATCACGAGTTAGACACTTGACCGATAAAGCCACCCAGGTGCCACTAGATTAATCTTGGTACAACTCAGTGAATGAATTTCCATGGTATCCTCAGTTGAGTCATTTGCATGGTATGTCCTTGTTATCTCTAAGATATCCACATCCCCAAGAAGATAGCAGATCAATTCGAACACCACAACCATGTAGTTGAATAAGACACTGACAAATGCATTTCAATACAATGAACTGTTTACTGCTTGCTGTCAAAACCATAAAAAAATGAGTCATAATCTTTTCAAAATTCAAATATTTGATCACATTATTCATCATTTACCTTGCAGAGACACCCGTGTGAGAGTGTGCTTGAGAAAGGTCTTGGAGTTGGGATCCCTGGGTGGTGCAGCGGTTTGGCGCCTGCCTTTGGCCCAGGGCGCGATCCTGGAGACCCAGGATCGAATCCCACGTCGGGCTCCCGGTGCATGGAGCCTGCTTCTCCCTCTGCCTGTGTCTCTGCCTCTCTCTCTCTCTCTCTCTGTATGACTATCATAAATAAATAAAAAAATAATTTAAAAAATATTAAAAAAAAGAAAGGTCTTGGAGTTGACACACAATTAAACTACTCAACAGACGATACAACTGCTGACTTTAGTACAAAAACCAATAGGGAAACAACAACAACAAAAAAAGGTATTGAAAAGTACTGCCATTTGATCCAGCAATCCCAAGTTTGGGAAATCTATCCCAACATCTTCACATCATCCGGAGTTCAGAGGTATCTATGTTCTAAAGCACTACTGAAAAATGCCACAAAACAGAAACAAATTCATATCTATTGATGGACACATGGATAAAGACTATGCAGTCTAGAGTACCTTCACGAATGCCTTTTTTTTTGTGAGAGAGAGAGAGAGAGAGAGAGAGAGAAAGAGCATGTGAGCAAGGGCAGGGGAGAGGGAAAGGGGGAGAAAACTTAGTAGGCTGGATACCCAGTATACAGCCAATCCCATGGCTATATGTAATGACTCTGAGAACATGAACTGAATAAAAATAAAGAGTTAGACATTTAACTGTGTCACCCAATTGCAAAATGAATAAACTGAAGGATAGACCCTCCTTGGTGCCTTCAATTGACTCCGTTGCTGGATATGTATTTTTTCCCAAGTATAAACTTATCTGTTCCACTTTCACATTCAGAGAGATCCACTTGTTTTCAGAAACCTGTTTGTCCTAAGGACTTTGATGGCACACACTGGGAAATGCTTTGCCATAGAAACAGGCATTGACAAATTGCTGGTAAACGACCATAGGAAAATGAACGATAACATTATCAGATTTCAAACTTTCAAACAAGATAGGAAGGCAGAAAACAAAATAAAAAAGAATCAAGGAGGGGAGGAACACCACAAGGAGCCAGGCTAAAATCTATGGAGAATGCCTCCAGGGTAAGAAAGCACATCCTGGGAGAAGCAGGAACTTTAAAAAAATCTGCACCAGTTCCATCTCAGTTGAAAAAGTCCTCAGTAGGGAAGTCAGGCAGAGCCACAGAAGGGACAGTGGAGACTCCAGGTTTAATGAGTAACTAATAGAGGAAGTGCGCCTGGGGGAAAGAACACCACATACCACGGGCTGATCTAGGTAAAGGGCTAGAGTGCTCACCCAATGGGGCCTTGGAGAGAGGCTAGTTGGTCAGGCAGGGGCTCAGGACTGATAGGCCTATGCCCTGCTGTGTTTGGGACCCAAGGCTCCAGGAGCACAATCCCTGAATCCCAGGGCACTGAATGGACACAGCCCAGGATCCCGCACTCACCCCAGGACAGGCGGAGGTGGGGAGGGCACAGGACAGCAAGGACTCTCCTGCCACTGGGCTCCCTCAAGCTGTACAGATCAGTGCCCCCACCTCCAGGGAGCACCCAGACCAGTGCAGACTGTGAGGTTGAGGTAGTTATTGGGGGATATGACTCCAGAGCTGGAGAGCTGGCCGCTGCCAGTGTTGTTTTCCTCTTATGTCACTTTGTGCCTGGAAGAGGGGACTGCCATGGGACAGAGGCCTCACAGTACAGATATCTCCCACTGAGCTCCGTACCTGGCAGGAGGCAGGGCAGCAACCTTAGGTGCACACACACCTGAGAATCAGCACAGAAGACCCTCCCCACATGACCAGCTGGAAGGACAGGGAAGAAGCAATTTTGACTAAGCAGCACTGGAAAGTCCAGAGGAAGTCAGATGGGTTTACAGTATATAGAAGTGGAGGGTACCCTTCCTATTTTTTCATCCTTTTTCCCAGTACAACTGATTTTATATCAAACTGTACATTTCCATTTTTTTTTGCTTTTTTCCCACCTTTACTACAATATTTTACCACCTCTTCAGTTTTAAATTTCTTCCTTTTTGATTTTGATATCTCTACAATTACAGGTTCTAGATATATTTTCCATGTCTAGATTCCCTTCAACATACTAAACTTAATTTGGGAAAATATACAAAATAGGTTTTGTTTTGTTTTGTGTGTTTGGTTTTCTCTCCTTCATTTTGTTCTCAATTGTGGAAATTAATACATTCTAAATCATGAACAGGAGCACCCAGAACCAAGTGCTATACCTTGCTGGTTCATTCTGTGAGATTCTTCATTTCGATTCTACCCCCCTCTTTTATCCTATGTATGTTCTGGTGGTCAAGTTTGGGGCCCTCTACAAGTGTATATAGTTTATATAAATTTGAGACCTAGCATCTTCTAGCATACAGAACCAAATATACAATGAACAAAGAGAATCAACTCTCAGACCCCTCAAGGAGGCTATATTCTCCCTGAAATGCAACTTCATCACCACCACCACCACTCCGAGTTACCCCTCTTTTTATATTTCTTCTACTTGTTTTCTTTTCTCTTTATTTTCATCTTTATTTTGCTTTTTGCTTTTTTCTCTTTTCTCTTTTTTTCCTCCTCTTCTTTGGGAGTCTGGCTTTTTTTTTTTACTGCTTTGTCTTAAAAGTTGTTTTCCATTTTAGTGTTCCTTTTCTTTTATTTAATTCTTACCTTTGTTTTCAATTTCTGGTCTCTGACCTTGTCAGAATTATCTAGTTTGAAATTTACTTAGGTTGTGGTTGATGTTCTTGACTCAGCCCTCCCAAACAGCCACTCTGTATTCAGCAAAAAGACTAGAATAAAGAACTCACCACGAAACAAGGAATCTGAAACAGTACTCTCTGCCACAGAGTTACACAATTTGGATTAAAATTTGGTGTCAGAATGCCAGTTCTGAAGTAGAATTATAAAGGTGGCTCTTGAAAATGCATAAAGGATTCAAGTGACATCATGACTGCAGAATTTAGATCCAATGAGGCCAAAATTAAAAATCAATTAAAAGAGATGCAAACTAAACCGGAGGTCCTAATGATGAGGGTTATAGTGGAAGAAGAAAGAGCGATGAGTGATGTAGAAGATAAGTTGGTGGCAAGGATGGAAGTGAGGTAAAAAGAGAAAAACAAAAGATCATGAGGAAATGTTAAGGGAGAGAAATGATAGCCTCAGATGAAAGAATTACATATAACTGGGGCTCTAGAGAGCACTGAGTGGGACACAGGACCAGAAAGCATACTCGAGCAATTCATAGCTGGGAACTTCCTTAACGTGGGGGAGGGAATCAGGAATTCAGGTCCAGGAGATAGAGAGGTCCTCTCCTAAAATCAATAAAAATTGTTCAACACCTCGAATTTTAATAGGGAAACTTGCAATTTCCAAAAATATAGAGAAAATCCTTAAAGCAGCAAAAGACAAGAGATCCCTATAGTATATGGGGAGAAATATTATATTAACAGCAGACCTCTCCACAGATACGTGGCAGGCCAGAAAGGGCTGGCAGGATATGTTCAGGGTCCTAAATGACTAGAACATGCAGCCAAGGATACTCTATCCAAAAAGGCTCTTATTCACAATAGAAGGAGAGATAAAGAGCTTCCATGATAGGCAGAAACTGAAAAAATATGTGCCCACCAAAGGAACTCTGCAGGAAATATTAAGGTGGACCTTGAAAAAGAAGAGGAAGTCCAAGGAAACAATCCACAGAAACAGGGACTGGAGAAGTATTACGATGACTCTAAATTCATATGTTATAATGTTACTCTGAGTGTGAATTGGCTAACTTATTCCATCAAAAGACACAGGGTCTCAGACTGGATTAAAAAGCAAGACCCATCTATTTGCTTTCTACAAAACACTCATTTGAAACCTAAGGACACCTCTAGCCTGACAATGAAAGGGTGGAGAACAATTTATCATTGAAATGGACCTCAAGCATTCTGCTGTGTGAAATAAGTCAAATGGAAAAGGACAAACATTATATGGTCTCATTCATTTGGGGGATGTAAAAATTAGTGAAAGGGAATAAAGGGAAAGGAGATAAAATGAGTGACAGTATCAGTGACGGTGACAAAACATGAGAAACACCTAGTTCTGGGAAATGAACAAGGGTTCGTGGAACAAGGGGTAGTGGAAATGAACAAGTGGAAGCGGAAGTGGGCGGGGGGTTGAGGCTACTGGGTAATGGGCAATGAGGGGGTACATGGCAGGAGGAGCACTGGCTGTTATGCTATATGCTGACAAATTGTACACCAATAAAAAAAGAAGAAAAAGAAATGATTCTCAAAATAAAGCTGCGGTAGCAATCCTCATATTTGATAAAGATTATCCGATAGACTGTAGTAAGGGATAAAGAGGGACACTGTATCATACCTAAAGGGTATATCCTACACGAACACCTAAGATGTTGAATATCTATGCCCATAAAGTGGGAGATGCCAAGTATATCAATCAAATAATAGCCAAAGTCAAGTCATACTTAGATAATGATACACTAAAAGTGTAAAAGGGAATTCAACACGACACTTTCTGCAAATGACAGACTTCTAAGCACAACATCACAAAAGAAACAAGAGCCTTAAATGATAAAACGGATCACATAGATTTGACACATATATACAGAATTCTCCATCCAAATGCAACTGAATACACATTCTTCTCAAGTGCACATGGAACTTTCTCCATAATAGACCATATACTGGGTCACAAATCAGGTCCCAAACGCTATCAAAAGATTGGGATTCTGCCCTGACCATTTTCAGATCACAATACTTTGAAACCAGAACTCAACGACAAGGAAAAATGTGGAAGAAACTCAAACATGTGGAGATGAAACATCATTCAACTAGAAGACGAAAGGGACAACCAGGAAATTAGAGAAGAATTAAAAAGATTCATGGAAACTAATGAAAATGAAGATACAACCTTTGAAAATCTCTGGGATACAGCAAAAGCATTCCTAAGAGGGAAATGTATCGCAATACATTCATCCCTCAAAAAACTGGAAAAGTTTCAAGTACACAAGCTAACCTTGCACCTACAGGAACTGGAGAAAAATAACAAATAATACCTACACCAAGCAGAAGATGAGATATAATAAAGATCTGAACATACCTCTATGAAATAGAGACCGGAAGGCCTGTAAAACAGACAAAAAACGAAAAACAAAACCCAGTAGTTGTTTTTTGAAAGATAATAAGGTACATGAACCATTAGCTAGCCTTATTATAAAAGAAAAGAGAAAAGACTAAAATTAATAAAATCATGAATGAAAGAAGACAGATCACAAACAATACCAAGGGAAAACAAATGATTTTTTAAAAACGCATTAAGAGGAGCTATACGCCAATAAATTAGGCAATCTACTAGAATTGGTTGCATTTCTGGAAAAGCACAAGTTCCCAAAACTGGAACAGGAAGAAACAGAAAACCTGAACAGACGAATAACCGGTGAAGAAACTGAGGCAATAATCGTAAACCTCCCAAGACACAAAAGTCCAGGGCCAGATGGCTTCCCAAGGGAATTCTATCAAACGTTGAAAGAAGAGACAATACCTGTTCTACTAAAGTTGTTCAGAAAGATAGAAAGAGATGGAATACTTCCAAATTCATTCTATTAAGCCTATATCACCTTAATTCCAAAACTAGGCAAAGACGACACCAAAAAAGAGAATTCTAGACCAATATCCCTGATGAACATGGTTGCAAAAATTCTCAGCAGGATACTAGCTAATAGGTTCCAACAATACATTATGAAGATTATTCACCAAGACCAAGTGGTATTTATCTTCAGGATGCAAGGCATGTTCAACACTCATAAATCTATCAACGTGATAGATCATATCAACAAGAGAAAAAAGAAAAACGATATGATCCTCTCCATAGTTGCAGAGAAAGCATTTGACTAAATACAGCCTCCATTCCTGTTCAAAACTCTTCAGAGTGTAGGGATAGAGAGAACATTTCCTCAGCATCATAAAAGCCATCTACAAAAAGCCCACAGCAAATATCATTCTCAATGATAAGTCTCTAGGACTTATCTCTAGGAGATAAAAAGTCTCTAGGAGACTTCCCCTAAGATCAGGAACAGGACCAGGATGTCCACTCTCTCCACTGCTATTCAGCATAGCACTAGAAGTCCTAGCCTCAGAAATCAGAGAACAAAAAGAAATAAAAGGCATTCAAATTGGCAAAGTAGAAGCCAAACTCAATTTCTTCAAAAATGACACGATACTGTCACAGAAACCCCAAAAGACTTCACCCCAAGATTGTGAGAACTCATAGAGCAATCCGGCAGGGTGACAGGATACAAAATCAATGCCCAGAAAACAGTGGCACTTCTATACACAAAGAATGAGACTTAAGAAAGAGAAATTAAGGAGTCAATTCCATTTGCAAGTGCACCCAAAAGCATAAGACATGTAGGAATAAACCTAACCAATGAGGTAAAGGATCTATACCCTAAAAAATACAGAACACTTCTGAAAGAAATGAAGAAACAAAGAAATGGAAAAATAGTCCACACTCATGAATTATAATAATTAATATTTTGAAAAAGTCTTCACTACCCATGGCAATGTACATGTTCAATGCAATCCCCATCAAAATACCATGGATTTTCTTCATAGAGTTTTAACAAATCATGTTGAGATTTCTGTGGAATCAGAAAGCACTCCGAATAGCCAGGGGAATATTGAAAGAAAACCAGACCTGGGGAACATCAGAGTGCCAGATTTCCAGTAGTACTACAAAGCTGTACAAATCATCAGCAGTGTGGTACTGGCACAAATATAGACAAATAGAACAAGGGAAAAGAATAGAGAACCCAGTAATTAGCACTCAACTCTATGTGTGACTAATATTCTACAAAGCAGGAAAGACTATGCAGTGGAAAAAAGACAGTCTCTTCAATAAATTGTGCTGGGAAAATTGGAGAGCCATGAGCAGAAGAATGAAAGTAGACCATTCTCTTAGACGTTATAGAAAGATAAACTCAAAATGGATATGTGTTCTAAGATGAATCAACAATCCATCAGAATCCTATAGAAGAACACCAGCAAAACCCTTTTGAACTTGGTCACAGTAACTTCTTGCAAGATACATCTATGAAGGCAAGGGAAACAAAAGCAAGAATGAACTATTGGGACTTCATAAAGATAAAAATCTTCTGCACAGCAAAAGAAACAGTCCACAAAACTAAAAGACAACCTACAGAAAGGGAGAAGCTATTTGCAAGTGACCTAGGAGATAGGCTAGTATCCAAGATCTGTAAATAAATTATTAAATTCAAAACTCAAGAAACTAAAAGAATCCGATCATGAAATGGGCAAAACACATGAACAGAAATTTCACAGACGAAGGCATACACATGGCCAAGAAGCCCATGGAAAATGGTCTGCATTACTGGCCATCAGGGAAATACAAATCCAAACCACAATGAAATATCACCTCACAACAGTGAGAATGTGGAAAAATAACAAGACAGAAACCATCAAGTTTTGGAAAGGATGTGGAGAAAGGGGAACCCTCTTGCATTGTTGATGGGAACGTGAAATGTGCAGCCACTCTGGAAAACTGTGTGGATGTTTCTCAAAGAGTTAAAAATACAACTGCCCAATGACCCCGAAATTGCACTGCTGGGGATTTACCCCAAAGATACAGATGCATTAAAATGACAATACACTTGCATTCCAATGTTTATAGCAGCAATGTCCACAATACCCAAACTGTGGAAGGAGCATCTGTGCCCATTGAAAGATTAATGGATAAAGAAGATGTGGTCTATGTATACAATGGAATATTGCTCAGCCATTAGAAAGGATGGATACACAACTTTGGCTTCAACATTGATGGAACCAGAGGGTATTATGTTGAGTGAATTTTGTCAAATGAAGAAGGATAATCATCATATGGTTTCACTCATACAGGGGATATAAAAATAATGAAAGGTATCAAGGGGAAAGGAGAGAAAATGAGGGGGAATAATCTGAGAGGTTGACAAAGTACGAGTGACACCTAAATCTGGGAAACGAACAAAGGGTAGTGGAAGGGGAGGTGGGCAGGGAGATGTGGAGACTGGATGACATGCATGAAGGGGGGGACCATGACAGAATGACTACTGGGTGTTATATTATATGTTGGCAAATTGAACTAGAATTTTTAAAAAAAAGTATTATTGATACCAAGACCAATGTAGAAAATTAGCGTCTATCCAGCAGAAAGTAGAAACGTGGACAATGTGCATCCAATTGTGGTTAAATGCCCTCATCCCAGAGACTGACTCTCCTGCTAGTCAAGCAACTCTGAATTATTTGCCACCATTCGTGGGCCTGATTTTCTCATAAATCCAATAAATCCTTTGTGTCTTTGTTGTGATGTAATCAACCACAGTGCACTGGGGGTACCATAAAGACAGATCTACCATTGAATTTTATTATCTAAAGAAGGGCTTAGTGACATGGTAAGAACGTGGGTATGTGACAAAAGGAATCCTCACTTGCGATGGAATTGGTGGGCCAGAGAGGAAGCTCTCCTTGCACCCTTTTGCAGACCCAGGAGGAAAAAAAAGAAGTCTAGCAGCATGAAGAAAAATGTTTTCCTACCATGGCAACAGTCACGATCCACTATGATGACTGAGCGAATGAAAGACCACTAGACCTGAAGCTCCCAAGTCAATCCAATGGGTTTTGGTTTCCAACAGCCTGGCTACACTCTGCACCCACTTCCTCCATGAGGGAGAGATCCTCTTCTCTTTTCTCCCTGCTTGCCCATAGCTTGTCATAATTTCCCTGTTCCTAGTTGCAATTCCTCTGCTAGTGCTGAAACTACCCATCTTCATGGTAAAATATTAAGTTCTTCTATTTCTGTGGCTGACAAGGTATAGTGAAATTTCAGCTTGTCCATTTAGAACTCTGAGCATATTCCTGAGATGTGACGGTATTCTATTTCTTGGATTTCTGAGGTGCACGTGGAAGACAGTATAGTGCACTTAATTAAGTTTACAACTCGAGGAATTTTACTGTATAAGCCGTAGTGTAATGGAGATTCTTTTTAGTCTCTCCCTTTGGTTACTTGCACATTGATTCGAAAGCTTACGGGTCTCCTAAGTGATCAATCTGCTCATTCTATGCCAGCGAGGTGTCTTGTCCTGGGCCCCTAGTAAGGGAAAGACCAAGAATAGGGAAAGGTGCTTGTAACATGAGCCCAACTGACCTGCAGAGAGAAGAGGGGTTGGAAACCCTCTCAGGGCACACCTGGGTGTGTCTTTGTAATATAATTGACAGTGTAAATAGAGCACTTCCTTAGTTCCATAAATTAGTTCTGGGAAGTACTGAAACTGAGGAACCCCTGAATATATGGCCAGGCTGTCAGGGACTGTGGGGTGACATTCATCAATGTATCTGTTGGCTGTTACAAGAACCATCTTCTGGGACCTTTGCCTTTATCATCTGGGGTCTCTTGCTAATAGAGAGTTCGACACCAGAAACTACTGGAACATGCCAAGATGGGGAGAGGCAGCAGAATACTTCATGTCAGAAATCAGGGATGCTCAAGGACTGGCCCATTGAGGCATGTGGTTTAGGAGAAGTAGGGATGAGACTATGGGTAAGAGATACCTTTGATTCCTGTGTGGTGTGAAAGTCTTAGATCATACTGACAAGGGGCTGTGTCTCAGTCATTTACATACATCCAAAGTTAAAAAGAAAAGTAGAGTAAAAGCATTTGGAAATGATGGGCCCAACTCCTGATGGGCCGAGCTCCTAGCTGGGATACTGGAAAAGTGTAAGAAAGGTTGAATATTAAGGAAATAATAAGTATGCAATTCCTTGCTCATGATTATCGTTAGTAGCTAAAAGGACCCAGTGTGCTGGGTCAGATCTCAAGGTCAGATGAAGCTCAGACTCCCCTCATTCTCAAACCTTCCCCTCAAGGAAATAATAAACTTGAAATAATAATAAACACGGAGCACCTCTGAGACCTATAGGCTGCTAAATGCATTGAAGTTTGGGTGGATGATCAAACCAAGAAATCACTAAAAGCAGGAGGTAGACTGTAATGAAGATGCTTAAAATATAAGCATGGGCATCATCAGTTCTGTGAAAACATTTATTAAAATGGGATGTGAAAAAATAAATAAATAAAATAAAATAAAATAAAATAAAATGGGATGTGAGAGTGACTCACATCAGGGCTGTATCCTCAGTTTGGAAGGCTACAGGGTGGAAGGGAATGTGTGGGCCCATACATTATGCACATCTCACTGCAGAATAATCACAGGTGGCTATACAAGATCCATACACAGGTTGCTGCTAATTCAATCATCCAGCCCAGGCACTGTTAGTTTTGTGTACCCTGAGGAGATGGGGGCTGCTCTCAGGGCACCAGTGCAGACAAAAGCGGGCTATCGGGATCCCTGGGTGGCGCAGCGGTTTGGCGCCTGCCTTTGGTCCAGGGCGCGATCCTGGAGACCCGGGATCGAATCCCACATTGGGCTCCCGGCTCATGGAGCCTGCTTCTCCCTCTGCCTGTGTCTCTGCCTCTCTCTCTCTCTCTCTCTGTAACTATCATAAATAAATAAAAATTTTAAAAAGTGTTAAAAAAAAAAAGCGGGCTATCCTGCCTTCCCTATGGGACAGGTGGAAGCTGGGAGGGCTAAAAGAGGTGAAAGCTCTCCTGTTGCTAGGCTCCCTTCAGTTTGAAAATCAGTGCCCCCACACCAGACTCCAGAAGGTCTAAACCAGTGTGCACTTGGAGCCAACAGTTGGGTACACATGGAGCGTTCTTGGCTGGAGGGTTGGAAATGTTGCCACAGACATTTTTTGCTTTTTTCCTTTCATCTGTGAGAGTTGCAGCCTGTAGGGAATGAAGCCGTCACAGGAAAAACAGCTCTATATGGAACCTGCCCCCTGGCAAGGGACTGAGCATCTCCCCGCAGGCACAGGCACATGAGAATCACTGGAGCTGGCCCCAGATGGACAGCTGGAAGAACAGGGGAAGAGCAAGTTTACTGAGCAGCACTGGAAAACTCCGGAGCTGAGGGAAAATAGTAGAGAGACCTCAAAGCTTTTTCCTTATAATTCAATTAACTATCAAGTTAAGACTTTCCAATAGTGTTTCTCTTTTCCTGCCTTAACTATATATATTAATACAAAATCTTTGCTTTAATATTTTCCTTTTTTGTTTTTCATATTTGTACAAGTACCTTAGATATATTCTTTTTTAAAAATAAATTTATTTTTTATTGGTGTTCAATTTACCAACATACAGAATAACACCCAGTGCTCATCGTGTCAAGTGCCCCTCTGAGTGCGCAACAACCATTCACCCCCACCCATCACCCTCCTCCCCTTCCACCACCCCTAGTTCATTTCCTAGAGTAAGGAGTCTTTATGTTCTGTCTCCCTTTCTGATATTTCCCACACATTTCTTCTCCCTTTCCTTATATTCCCATTCACTATTATTTATATTCCCCAAATGAATAAGAACATACAATGTCCTTTTCCGATTGACTTACTTCACTCAGCATAACACCTTCCAGTTCCATCCATGTTGAAGCAAAAGGTGGGTATTTGTCGTTTCTAATGGCTGAGTAATTTTCCACTGTATACATAAAATACATCTTCTTTAGCCATTCATCTTTCGATGGACACTGAGGCTCCTTCCACAGTTTGGCTATTGTGGACATTGCTGCTAGAAACATCAGGGTGCAGGTGTCCTGGCATTTCATTGCATCTGAATCTTTGGGGTAATTCCCCAACAGTGCAATTGCTGGGTCATAGGGCAGGTCTATTTTTAACTCTTTGAGGAATCTCCACACAGTTTTCCAGTTTACATTCCCACCAACAGTGTAAGAGGGTTCCTTTTTCTCTGCATTCTCTCCAACATTTGGGGTTTCCTGCCTTGTTAATTTTCCCCATTCTCACTGGTGTGAGGTGGTATCTCATTGTAGTTTTGATTTGTATTTCCCTGATGGCAAGTGATGCAGAGCATTTTCTCATATGCATGTTAGCCATGTCTATGTCTTCCTCTGTGAGATTTCTGTTCATGTGTTTGCCCATTTCATGATTGGATTGTTTGTTTCTTTGCTGTTGAGTTTAACATGTTCCTTATAGATCTTGGAAACTAGCCCTTTATCTGTTACATCATTTGCGAATATTTTCTCCCATTCTGTAGGTTGTCTTTTAGTTTTGTTGACTGTATCCTTTGCTGTGCAAAAGCTTCTTATCTTGATGAAGTCCAAATAGTTCACTTTTGCTTTTGTTTCTTTTGCCTTCATGGATGTACCTTGCAAGAAGTTACTGTGGCTGAGTTCAAAAAGGGTGTTGCCTGTGTTCTCCTTGAGGATTTGATGGAATCTTGTCTCACATTTAGATCTTTCATCCATTTTGAGTTTATCTTTGTGTATGGTGAAAGAGAGTGGCCTACTTTCATTCTTCTGAACGTGGATGTCCAATTTTCCCAGCACCATTTATTGAAGAGACTGTCTTTCTTCCAGTGGATAGTCTTTCCGCCTTTATCGAATATTAGTTGACCATAAAGTTGAGGGTCCACTTCTGGATTCTTTATTCTGTTCCATTGATCTCTGTGTCTGTTTTTGGGTCAGTACCACACTGTCTTGGTGACCACAGCTTTGTAGTACAACATGAATTCTGGTTTCTGATGCCCCCAGATATGGTTTTCTTTTTTTAAAATTCCCCTGGCTACTCCGGGTCATTTCTGATTCCACAAAAACCTTAAAATAATTGTTCTAGGGATCCCTGGGTGGCGCAGCGGTTTGGCGCCTGCCTTTGGCCCAGGGCGCGATCCTGGAGACCCGGGATCGAATCCCACGTCGGGCTCCCGGTGCATGGAGCCTGCTTCTCCCTCTGCCTGTGTCTCTGCCTCTCTCTCTCTCTCTCTGTGACTATCATAAATAAATAAAAAAAGTTAAATAAAAAAAATAATTGTTCTAACTCTCTGAAGAAAGTCCACGGTATTTTCATAGGGATTGCATTAAATGTGTATATTTCCCTGGGTAACATTGACATTTTCACAATATTAATTCTGCCAATCCATGAGCATGGAATATTTTTCCATCTCTTTGTGTCTTCCTCAATTTCCTTCAAAAGTGTTCTATAGTTTTTAGGGTATAGATCTTTACCTGATTGGTTAGGTTTATCCCTAGGTATCTTATGCTTTTGGGTGCAATTGTAAATAGGATTGACTCCTTAATTTCTCTTTCTTCAGTCTCATTGTTGGTGTATAGAAATGCCACTGACTTCTGGGTACTGATTTTGTTTCCTGCCACACTGCCAAACTGATGTATAAGTTCTAGCAACCTTGGTTGGAACCTGGGTTTTCTGTGTATGGTATCATGTCATCGGCAAACAGGGAGAACTTCTTCTTTGCCAATTTGAATGCCTTTAATGTATTTTGTTGTCTGATTGCTGAGGCTAGGACTTCCAGTACTATGTTAAACAGCAGTGGTTAGGGATCCCTGGGTGGCGCAGCAGTTTAGCGCCTGCCTTTGGCCCAGGGCGCGATCCTGGAGACCCGGGATCGAATCCCACATCGGGCTCCCGGTGCATGGAGCCTGCTTCTCCCTCTGCCTATGTCTCTGCCTCTCTCTCTCTCTGTGTGACTACCATAAATAAATAAAAAAAATAAAAAAAAAACAGCAGTGGTTAGAGTGGACATCCCTGTTTTGTTCCTGATCTTAGGGGAAAGACTCCCAGTGCTTCCCCATTGAGAATGATATTTGCTGTGGGCTTTTCATAGATAGGTTTTAAGATGTTGAGGAATGTTCCCTCTATCCCTACACTCTGAAGAGTTTTGATCAGGAATGGATGCTGTATTTTGTCAAATGCTTCCTCTGCATCTAACGAGAGGATCATATGGTTCTTGGTTTTTCTCTTGCTGATATGATGAATCACTTTGATTGTTTTACGACTGTTGAACCAGCCTTGTGTCCCAGGGATAAATCCTACTTGGTCATGGTGAATAATTTTCTTAATGTGCTGTTGCATCCTATTGGCTAGTATATTGTTGAGAATCTTTGCATCCATGTTCATCAGGGATATTGGTCTGTAATTATCCTTTTTGGTGGGGTCTTTGGTTTTGGAATTAAGGTGATGCTGGCCTCATACAATGAATTTGGAAGTACTCCATCTCCTTCTGTCTTTCAAAATAGCTTTAGTAGAATAGGTATGGTTTCATCTTTAAACATTTGACAGAATTCCCCTGGAAAGCCACGTGGCCCTGGACTTTTGGCTTGGGAGGTTGTTGACTGCTTCAATTTCCTCCCTGGTCATTGGCCTGTTCAGGTTTTCTATTTCTTCCTGTTCCAGTTTTGGTAGTTTGTGGCTTTCCAGGAATGCGTCCGTTTCTTCTAGATTGCCTAATTTATTGGCGTATAGCTGTTCATAATATGTTTTTAAAATCATTTGTATTTCCTTGGTGTTGGTAGTGATCTCTCCTTTCTTATTCATGATTTTATTAATTTGAGTCTTCTCTCTCTTTTTAATAAAGTTGGCTAATGGTTATCTATCTTATTAATTCTTTCAAAGAACCAACTCCTGTTTCTGTTTATCTGTTCCACAGTTCTTCTGGTCTCGATTTCGTTGAGTTCTGATCGAATTTTAATTAACTCTCTTCTTCTGCTGGGTGTAGGATCTATCTTTTTTTTTCTCTAGCTCCTTTATGTGCAAGGTTAGATTTTGTGTTTGAGTTCTTTCCAGTTTTTGAATGGATGCTTGTATTGCGATGTATTTCCCCCTCAGGACTGCTTTTGCTGCATCCCAAAGATTTCGAATGGTTTTATCTTCATTCTCATTAGTTTCCATGAAACTTTTTAATTCTTCCTTAATTTCCTGGTTGACCTTTCATCTTTTAGCAGGATGGTCCTTGATCTCCACGTGTTTGAGGTCCTTCCAAACTTCTTGTTGTGATTTATTTCTAATTTCAAGCCATTATGGTCTGAGAATATGCAGGGGACGAGCCCAATCTTTTGGTATCAGTTCAGACCCGATCTGTGACCCAGTATGTGATCTATTCTGGAGAAAGTTCCATGTGCACTTGAGAAGAATGTGTATTCAGTTGAGTTTGGATGTAAAGTTCTGTAGATATCTGTGAAATCCATCTGGTCCAGTGTGTCAATTAAAGCTTGCGTTTCTTTGGAGATGTTGTACTTAGAAGACCTTTCGAGTATAGAAAGATCTAGATTGAAGTCACCAAGTATAAGTGTATTATTACCTAAGTGTTTTTTCACTTTGATTATTAATTGATTGATATATTTTGCAGTTCCCACATTCGGGGCATATATATTGAGGATTGTTTAATCATCTTGTTGGATAGATCCTTTAAGTATGATATAGTGTCCCTCTTCATCTCTCACTACAGTCTTCATGGTAAATTTTAGTTTATCTGACATAAGGATGGCTACCCTGCTTTCTTTTGAGGACCATTTGAATGGTAAATGGTTCTCCAACCTTTTATTTTCAGGCTGTAGGTGACCTTCTGTCTAAAATGAGGCTCTTGTCGACAGCAATTAGATGGGTCTGCTTTTTTATCCAGTCTGAAACCCTGCACATTTGATGGGGTCATTAAGCCCGTTCACGTTCAGAGTTACTATTGAAAGATATGAGTTTAGTGTCCTCATGATATCTATTCAGTCTTTGTTTTTGTGGATTGTCCCAATGAACTTCTACATAAAGGGGAATTTTAAGTGTCCCCCTTGAAATTTCTTGCAGAGCCGGTTTGGAGGTCACATATTCTTTCAGTTCCTGCCTGTCTTGGAAGCTCTTAATCTCTCCTTCCATTCTGAATGAGAGCCTTGCTGGATAAAGTATTCTTGGTTGCATGTTTTTCTCATTTAGGACCCTGAATATATCCTGCCGGCCCTTTCTGGCCTGCCAGGTCTCTGTGGAGAGGTCGGCTGTTACCCTAATACTCCTCCCTATAAAAGTCAGGGATTTCTTGTCTCCTGCTGCTTTAAAGATCTTCTCTTTATCTTTGAAATATGCAAGCTTCACTATTAAATGTTGAGGTGTTGGATGGTTTTTATTGATTTTAGGGGGGATCTCCCTATTTCCTGGATCTGAATGCCTGTTACCTTTCCCAGATTAGGAAAATTTTCAGCTATGATTTGTTAAATACATATTCTGGCCCTCTGGCCCTTTCGGTGTCCTCAGGAACCGCAATTATGCTTAGGTTTTTCTTCCTCAGGCTGTTATTTCCCTTAATCTATCTTCATTGTCTTTTAATTGTTTGTCTCTTGTTTCCTCAGTTTCCCTCTTTGCCATCAACTTGTCTTCTATGTCACTCACTCGTCCTTCCACCTCGTTAACCATCATCGTTAGGACTTCTAGTTTGGATTGCATCTCATTCAACTGAATTTTAATTTCTGCCTGATTAGATCTAAATTCTGCAGTCATGAAGTCTCTTGAGTCCTTTATGCTTTTTTCTAGAGCCACCAGTAGCTGTATAATAGTGCTTCTGAATTGGCTTTCTGACATTGAGTATAATCCAGATTTTGTAACTCTGTGGGAGAGAGGACTGTTTCTGATTCTTTCTTTTGAGGTGAGGTTTTCCTTCTAGTCATTTTCCTCAGTGCAGAGTGGCCAAAAACAAGTGGTATTGTGAAAAGGATTAAAAGGAAGGAGAGAAAGAAGGAAAGAAACTAGAAAAAGAAAAAAGGAAGAAAAAGGAAAAAAAAAAGAAAAAGAAGGAAAAAGAAAGAAAGGAAGAAAAAGGGTGTGAGAAGCAAACAGAAATCAATGAGAAAAAAAAAAAACTCGGGGGAGTATCTTCCTTTTCTGTATACTTTAAGTCCCCTGACTTCCCCCCGGAACTTGTCCATCTAGCTGGTCTTCTGGAGGAGGGGTCTGTTGTGCTGATTTTCAGGTTTAGCACTTGGGGGAGCTGCTCTGCCCCCTGCCTGGTGCAGGGTACAGTGAGGGTTGTTTACCTCGTGAGGCCACAGGATGAACAACCACAGGGTGGGGCCAGCCCTGGAGTTTTGGATTCAGCTCCTGCAGTAACTATGGAGCTCTTTGTCTGCAGGGCCTGGATGTTCCAGGGGCGGGCCCGCTGATCTGCTCAGCTCCAGGCAGGAGCGTCCTTGCTGTCCTGTGTCCTCCTGGCCTCTGTCTGTCCCAGGGGGAGGTCGGATCCTGGGCTGTGTCCCGGGTGCCCTGTACTCCCGGGCCTGCACTGTTGGATTCACACTCCAGCCGCGCAGCCGCCTCTCTGTGGAGCCTCCCCCTGAGCCCCTCCGAGGAGCTCCTGGAGCCATGCAGCGCCCTCTGCATGGAGCCTCTTCCTCTGCCCGAGGCCCTCCGAGCTGCTCCCAGGGCCACGCAGTCCCCTCCATGCAGAGCCGCCTCCAGAGCTCCTCCGAGCTTCTCCCGGGTCAATATGTGCCCGCGCTGCAGCCCTTTAGGGAGCTGGGTGCACTCTCCTGGGCACACAGGTGTCTGTTAGTGTCTCAGGGAGCCTTAGGGCATCCCTGCCCTCCTGGGGTCCTGCTCTAACTCCCTGCGGGCACCTTTCCACCAAGGAAGATTGGTGAAGCTCCTGCTTCTCCAAGAGGGAGCTTTCCTGTCCTTGGGGCACTCGCCCCGGCCTTAGCCCGGCTCCTCGCAGGGCCCCTCCCCCTTGGATGCCTTTTGTTTCTTTTTTTCTTTTTTCCCCATCTTCCTACCTTGATAAAGCGTGAACTCTTCTCACTATAGCATTCCAGCTGTTCTCTCTTTATTTTTTTTTAATTTTTGTATTTATTTATGATAGTCACACACACACAGAGAGAGAGGCAGAGACACAGGCAGAGGGAGAAGCAGGCTCCATGCACCGGGAGTCCAACGTGGGATTCGATCCCGGGTCTCCAGGATCGCGTCCTGGGCCAAAGGCAGGCGCCAAACCGCTGCGCCACTCAGGGATCCCTGTTCTCTCTTTAAATCTCAGGCCAAATAGGTAGATTTTCAGGATGATTTGAAGGTTATCTAGGTAATTTGTTGGGGACAGGTGATTTGGGGACCCTACTCTTCCGCCATCTTGCCCCTCCTCCCAGATATATTCTTCATTTTCTAATTCCTTTCAATGTACCTAATTGATTTTTGTAGATATATGAGTTATGGGCTTGGGTGTTTTGTCTTGTTTCATTTCATAATTCTGGAAGTTAGCACCTTCTAACATACATACCGAAATACACTCAGAGTCCATGTAGAGCCCCATTGTTTGTTTTTCTACCAGTTTATCTTCTCTCTTCCTTTGATTCTGCTCCTCTCTTTTTCTTGGTTCTGTCTTTGTGTTTGCTGTTTTGTCTGTATTTACGTTTTGCTGGTTTATATAATTTGGATTTAGCGCCTACTATAATACAGAACATACACTCAAAATGGAAAAAATCAACCTCTAGGTCCACTCTGAGATTATATTCTCTCCCACGCACAATGGTCTCCCCACCATTTCTTTTTAAATTAATACTGTCATTTAAATTTCTTTTTCCCTTTTGTGGTCTCTCTGTTTCTTTGGTTTTGTTTATCTTTTTCCTTTATTTTCCAGGCCTAGATATCTTTGGAATTATCTGGCTGTATTTCACTTAAGTTCTGCTTGATATTTTAGACTCTGCTTACTCATATAGCCATTCTGCACTACGCAAAAAGAGGAGAAGAAGAATTGACAAAAAAAAAAAAAAAAAAAAAAAAACAGAAAGAAACAGAAGTAAAACTCTCTGCCACAAACCTAAGGAATATCTATTTCAGTAGCATGTTAGAAGTCAAATTCAGACACACAATGTTAAATCTAATGGTGGCTGTTCGAAAAAGCAAATGAGACTCCTGGTATTCTCATACTGCAGAATTGGAAAAATCAGGCTGGAATTAAAAGTACATTCCCCAACTTCCAGTTTAAACTGGATGCTACCACGCAGGGATAAACAGGTAGCAGAGACAGTAAGTGATGTGGAAGACAAGTTCCTGGGAAGGAATGAAATTGGAAGAAAGAGAAAGATAACTCAGAAATCTCGAGGGCAGATCTCAGGATACATGTGATATTTTGAGAAGGAATAATATTCATCTTACTGGGATTCCAGAACTTATGGAGTGAAGGAAAGAACACAAAGTATATTGAAATGAATCATAGCTGAGAACTTCCCTGAACGGACATTCGTATCCAAGAAAGACAGAGAGGAATCCGCGCCAAATCATACAAATGTGATCAACACCTGGACACATAATACTGGAGTTTATTAAATTTCAAGGATCAATAGAAAGTCCTAAAAGGGGGGGGGGAGGAGACAAGTGATTATAAACTTCTATTGAGAGAAATGTTGATTAAAAGCACATCTATTCCAAGTGATCTGGCCTCCCAGAGAGCACCAGCAAGTTATATTCGGGTACTAAATGATAAAAACATGCAGCCAGGAATCCTTTATCCAGCAGGTCTTGTGTTGGACAGAAGACATGAACAGACATTTCAGTAAGAAGACTTACTGTTGGCTGACAAGCACATGACAAAGTGCTCCACAACCCTTGCCATCAGGTACACACAAATCTAAACCACAAGGACATACCAACTCTCAGCCTTAGAATGGTATCATTCACAAGACAGGAAACCTCTACTGCTGGCAAGGATGTAGAGAAAGGGAACCATTTTTGTACTACTGATGTACTGATGTAGGCAGGTCCAGTCACTCTGGACAACAGCGTGGAGGATCCTCAGGAAGATAAAAATAGAGCTAATCTATAACCCAGCAACTGCACTATTGGATATGTATCCTGAAGGTATAAATGTGGTGATACGACAGGACACCCTCATCCCAATGATTATTTTATAGCACCAATGTGCACAATAGCCAAACCATGGAAGGAGTTATGATGTCCTTCAACAGATGAAGGAATAAATAAGATGTGGTGTATATATATACACACTAAAAACTTATTAGTACTCAGGCGTCAGAAATGATGTATGCCTGTCATTTGCTCGACATGAAAGAATCTGGAGGGTATTCTGCTGAATAAAATAAGTCAATCAGAAAAAAAAAAAAAAAAAACAATCATCATGGGGAGCTTAGCTTGGGACTCAATCCCCAGAGCAGAAATCATTTCCTGTGCTGAGCAAATCGCTCAACTGCTGAGCCACCCAGATGTTCCAAAAAAGACAGAATATAAGTACTCTTTTATTCAGTTATGTCAGATTAGGGATAGGTGAAAATGACAGATAGAAATGAAAGGTACCTGATATATTTATCCACCTCAGATAGACAAAGAAATGGAATATGTAAATAAAGTAGTTATATAACATGAAGCCTGAATTAGAGGGTTGAAAGATCTAACTTTGCTCCAAAATATGGAGAATGGACCAGAGAAAGCATTTGAAGACAGAACAGTGGAACATTTCCTTTTTTTCACAACTATATATGTTTTCTCAGGATTATGACATTTTTTGTATGAATATTTTGGAAATCTATATTAGGAAAAGCCTAGTGAAGAAGAAACAAAACCGAGGCATTTAAATAAAAGTATGCCAGATATACTTGGAGTCCTAAGCTGTTTACTGTCTTTAGAAGTTCAATACCACATAATAGTTTGCATAAAGGGAAGAATTCTGGTTCTCATCTCCAACAGCAACTGGCTGTGTGGACTCAGACAAATCACTAGCCTATTCTGGACCTTATATTCCAGATCTCTCATTGGGTATAATAACATAACCTAGCAGCTGGTATGCTGAGGCCCAAAGGAGATTCCACATAGCAAGTCCTCATAGCAAGTCCACCATGATGATGGGCCATGTGAATTGACATGAAATCTCCCCCGATACCCAACACCAGCGCATTACTCTGTGCCAGGAGGAAGGTGCTCAGATTGCTGAAGGCAGCAAATCCATTTCTATTGGGTCCTGGGCCCAGGGAGCTGAAGCATCTCCAAGAACTCCATCCCTACCTGTGCCTGCTATGGGGTGTTTCTCCATTCCACTTTCCGACTAGGTGCAAATGGAGCCGTGACCTTGTCACAGCCTCTGGACTGAGGCTCAAGGCGGTGGGTCAGTAACTGCTCCTCCAGGGATCACCTTTCCACAGAGCCTAAAAAGGAAGTAGGGAAATTTGAGTGGGAGTGGAAGTTCCTCCAGTGTGAGGACTGTTATCCAATGGAAGGAAGCTACACAGAGAGGAGAGTGAGGTTCAAGATAGCATCAATACAGCTTGGTTTTTGCCTGTGAACACGTCACTCCACCTCTCAGAGCAAGAGTTCCAGGACCAGGGCCTCCCTCTGGCACTGGTGCCCATGAAATAGTTGAGAAGACTATGAAGGCTGGATCATACAGTGTGCACTGGATGAATAGACCAGGCACTGCTGTCGCTGTTTTGGGAGTGAAGCTCCTACTTTCACAGATGCACAAGCTCAGCCTCAGAGAGGTCAGTGACATGTCCAAATTCTCACAGGAAGTATCTTGCTAGACCCATACGTGGCCTTAGCTCTGCACCAAAACAACCAGCAGGGCTGGGCATCTGGGTAGACCAGATAGGGGTCTCCTAGGCCTGAGGAAGCATTTGGGAGGGGTAGGGATGAGCAATAGTTATAGGCCTTTACCCAAGCCTTGTTTTCTCATTAAATCTTAAGAACTCCAAGTGAGTGCTATTGTCCCCATTTTATAGCGGAGGGACCCTGGGCTCAGAAAGGTGACTCTCACTTACCAAGAATACAGTGGAGAAGGGAAGTTCATATCCCCAACTCCAGAAGGCCCTTGCCCACAGCCGCAAGCAAGATTCTAGAAGAATGTAATCAGAAGGTACAATACAGGGACATACAATGAGTCCTTTGGCTTCAGGAGATCAATGGGCCTTCCTCAATCTGGAGGTGATAAGAGGTCAAAATACCCACATCTTTTGGCCTGGGGAGTCCTTACAAGACTCAAAGCTCCAGAGAGGCAAGCCTCATGCCACCAAACCAAAAAATCCACCTCTGGTTGACAGAAGCCTTCTGTACTTTCCTTCGGTTGGAGCACAGTGGCTTCAGGATACCACAGGAGTTCCAGGGGCACTGTGAACTTGTACAGCCTTTCTTCCACCCACTCCACAAGGCAGCACATAGAGATTCACCCATCTTTCTCCCAGGGGCTACCAAGTGGGCTCCAGCAATCCACACAGGGAACTAGAGCCTTAGCAGTCCATGTGGCCTTGGAGGGTCCTCTCCTCCTTTCCTGGAGGGGAGTGTGTCTCTCTCTTCTGAGAAGTACTGAACTTCCTGTGCCCTAGTGCTCCAGTGTGGGTCCAGGCTTTAGACCCTGTATGCTTCACTCTCTCTAAGTGCACTGTCTCCATTGTGCCCCCCTGAGGACGCTGGGAAGCTCCTCAGCCTCCCATTACCCCAGGGAGGACCTCTATTTCCAAGTTCCAACAGGAGATCCACGTCTTCATTGGAACCATAGATTCCAGGGAGAGTAATTTCATGAGCAGAAAATTCATTCTTAGTCTTTCTGCTTATGTGTCCTCTGACACCCCATGAAATTCTTTCCCTCTCTGACCCTCAATTTCTGTAAATTTGACACGAGTCATTGGACTTTCATGTTCCACCCCTAAAGCTCAAAGACAAGACTATATTTCATTGGAAGAAAGCCCTGTTGTGGTATTAGAAACAACTACTGGTCAGGGTATCCCTTCTCAAGGAAACAGGGCTTCAGATCCCCTGCTCTGTGCTACTCCTTCCTGCTATCTGATCCCCACACTAACTCCCAGGGAGGCGCTGTGACCCCATTTTACTGACATAAACAGTGAGAGTCCTATATATGCAGACTGGAGTAACAGAAATTGATACTCTCTTCTCCCCCCCACCCCCCACGAAGAGGCTCACCCACCGTCTCATCAATAACTGGCCCTACTTCATGGGCTAGGGATGTCAGAAGGGGCCTCTGCATAGGGTGTGGTGGACAGAGATTGATTGTGTGCACTGTGGCTGTGGTGAAGCCTCACATTGTTCATCTGTCAAGTGGGAGGTCCAGGCCTTTGTGTTGGTTGTCTGCTCTTGTGTAATATACCACTTCCCAATTAGTGTGAGTAGATGAGAACGACATTTGTTTTGTTCTGCTTTCTGAGTTCTGGCTTGAGGTGGATTTCCCCCTGATTCTCTGGTCAGCTGGAAGGAAAGCTCAATGTCTATAATGGCCTTCATCCCATACCCAGTGTTTTGGGGGTGTCAGTGTAGGTGACGGTAATGTGGCTGGGCCCTGGGAGTCTCTTCATGCAATAGGCAAGCCTGGACTTGTCCACATGGAAGCTGGGGTGTGAGTGCTGCAAGAGACCAAGCTCCATGGTGAGGCATTTTTCATATGCAGGAAAAGCTCTTCTGTACACATGCTGTTTGCTCATGTCCCAGAGGCAAGAGCAGCTCACACAAACAAGCCTGGGTCATCTCATGGAGCATGGGGACAGGGCAAAAGGCATGACCACATGAATGAAAATGATTTGTGGTCATTGTTTTATTCTACCACAGTGATGTGGACCTGGATTTTCAGTGAAGCCAATATAAAGTGTCAGTGTTCTAAGTAGTAATAAATAGAATGCAAACAATCTTTTACATATAGTAGGAACTCAAAACGTGTAAAATTAGCAATTCTCTTTCCTATTGTAGAGATTGAGAGAGACTAAATCACTTCTCCAGACTGGCACAGCTATATAGTGTAGGAACTGGATTTTGTACTCAATGTCTTGTGTCAATGCTGACATTCATAGCTCCTGTCCACTGCAGACCCGCCAGGACATTGTAGACTAAAAGCAAATGCACGAGGCAATCAAAGCAATTCATATGCATAATGTAAGATATCAAATATGCAACCCCTGGAAATAATTCGTGGAAGGAAATCAGGACCTAAGGGTCTTTGTGCCTTTCTCCCTTATTGTAATAGTCTGGAGAAACACCTTCCCTCCTTCCTTCACTTCATCAGGTAAAAATTTAGCTCTGACCAAAGGAAACCGTAGAAGCCTCACAGTCCTTCAGATTCCATTATCCTTTGTTATGATGGTCCAGGAGTCTCACGGATCATGTTCAACAGGAGGGGAGCCCCAGGCTCTGAGACTGTGGTCTCATTTTTGCACTCAAAACCATACAGAGTTTGGAAGAGGAGAAATGCAGAAGACATCATTTACCCGGTAAAGCATCCCTTTTGAACTTCTTCTCTTTCTGAGGTTTTAAGCATCTCCCTTGTGTCATTTCACTCCATCCAGTAGAAGGTCCTTGCACATCATTTCATGTCCAATTTACCTTCTGAGGGGATCCTGGGTGACTCATTCAGTGAATCATCTGACTCTTGCTTTCAGCTCAGCATGTGCTCTATGGAGCCTGTGATCCAGCCCTATGTTGAATTCCCCACTGAGCATGAAACCTTCCTGATTCTCTGCTTCCCTCTCTGCAGCCCATTCCTTTATCTTTTTTTTAGATTTTATTTATTCATGAGAGACAGAGAGAGAGAGAAAGAGACAGAGACACAGGCAGAAGGGGCAGCAGGCTCTATGCAGGTAGACTGATGTGGGACTGTATCCCAGGTCTTCAGGATCACATCCTGGGCCAAAGGCAGGCGCTAAACTGCTGAGCCACCCAGGGATCTTCATCCCAATTTTTTCTATATTTTTTATTGGAGTTCGATTTGCCCACACATAGCATAAAACCGAGTACTCATCCCATCAAGTGCCCCCCTCAGTGCCCATCACCCAATCACACCGACCCCCCAGCCCACCTCCCCTTCCACTACCCCTTGTTTGTTTCCCAGAGTTAGGTGTCTCTCATATTCTGTGATCCTCACTGATATTTCTCACTCACTTTTTCTCCCTTCCCCTTTAATCCATTTCACTACTTTTTTATATTCCCAAAATGAGACCATATAATGTTTGTACTTCTCCAATTGACTTACTTCACTCAGCATAATACCCTCCAGGTCCCTCCACGTCAAAGTAAATAGTGAGTATTTGTCATTTCTAATGGTTTTGTAATATTCCATTGTATACATAGACCATATCTTCTTTATCTGTTCATCTTTCCATGGAAACGGAGGCTCCTTCCACAGTTTGGTTATTGTGGACAGTGCTGCTATAAACGTTGGGGTTCCTCAGCCGATTCATGTCAAAATTGCCTTCCATCAATAAAACCACATTAAAAATAACAAGCATGAACTTCAATAAAAACATATGTTAAAAAAAGAAAAATAATTAAATATGTAAATATGTACCAGTGATTGATTCTTCCAGTTATTTACCACCTGCTTGTCTGCTGACTTTTCTCATTTTCCTTTTCCTTTTGCCTCCATTCTTTACAGCTATCTTGCCTGAACATAACATCCTAGGTTCAGAGGTGTTTTCCTTCCACACTTTGTGTTACCATTGCAGTGTCTTTTGACCTCTGTTTTCTGAGAACTCATCGTCCGTGGAATTCATATTCTATTATGTCGAATGTGTCCTTTTCTTCTACTTTCCATATTTTTCTTCCCCTTTGTTAGCAGATAGATTAAATCTGTCAGGGTGTTTCCCAAGTTTTGTAGAACCCAGTCACATATTGTGAAATTTTCAGTCATTTTGCTCCCTACCTTCTTCTACACTGACTGCTTGTTCCTGCTGTGGAAATGAAGTGGATCTCTGTGGATACAAACCTGGATGAAATGACTTCATGCTTGGTGAAAAACCAGAATACAACGAGTAAAAGACTCAATTGAAAGTAACGTGGAAATTCATTCATTAAGTTGATTCAAGAAAACTTATTCCAGTGGTATCAAGTTAGTTAGTTCATTCAGTTATGTCTGTGCCTCCTGGTTTCATCTCATTTCATGACCACAGATCACCAGATTATCCTAGTTTGGGCTACTTTTTGAGGGTGGAGCCTCTGTAATATTCTCTTTCCCTTTTCCTCTACCCCTCTCCTCCTTACACTTTTTCTTTTGCTCTCATAACAAAAAAAAATCATTCTTCTACTGTGATCAGAATACGATACTGAAAAAAACACACTAAGCCATATTATTTATGTTTCATATGTGAAATTCATAATTCAAATAGTCAGTCATTAGTTAATACCCAAAATAATAAAACTGCTTTTACCTTTCAAATTTGGTAAGACTAAAAGGGAGGTGCTGTGAAGCTAACATTTGGGCACTAGTGTGAGTAAAATACTAAAAACATGAAATCTCTGATTATGTTTTTTTAATAATTTTTTATTTATTTATGATATACATAGAGAGAGAGAGAGAGAGAGAGAGAGAGAGAGAGGCAGAGACACAGGCAGAGGATGAAGCAGGCTCCATGCCAGAAGCCTGACATGGGATTCGATCCCGGGACTCCAGGATCACACCCTGGGCCAAAGGCAGGCACGAAACTGATAAGCCACCCAGGGATCCCCCGATTATGTTTTAATAGAGACCTTATTACTGAGATTAGGATTAAATTGATGTCATAATGCAAAATATAAGTTAAAAATTCCCGGGATCCCTGGGTGGCACAGCGGTTTGGCGCCTGCCTTTGGCCCGGGGCGTGATCCTGGAGACCCGGGATCGAATCCCACATCGGACTCTGATGCATGGTGCAGGTGCATGGTGCCTGCTTCTCCCTCTGCCTGTGTCTCTGCCTCTCTCTCTCTCTGTAACTATCATAAATAAATAAAAAAAATTCCCATATCACCCAATCTCTTGGCACACAATTTCCATAATCATACATGCCTGCTTTAGTGTGGAAATTTTATCACAAAGAAATAACCAGTGTAGAGACATTATTATCATCAAAGTCAATCACATATATTAATGAATGCTCCTTGTTATGCATTCATGTGTGTTTTGACAAATGCATAATATTATGTATCCAAGGACCCTGGGATCATGATATGAGCCCAAAGTAGGAGCCTAACCAAAGGAACCAGCCTGGTGACCACATTTTTACTGTTTTAATTGAAGTCGGGATGGGACACAGGTTTACATTAGTTTCAGGTGTACCATATAGGAATGTGATACTTTTATGTTACTACAGTGCACACCACCACAAGTACCATGTGTCCCCGTAGAGCACTATAATAATTTCATTGATCACATTCCCTATGCAGTACTTTTGATCTCTGTGACTTTAATGCATAATGGAAAGCCTGTTCATCCCACTCCTTTCCACTGCTATCGCTATTGGCAAATGGTATACTCCAGTAGTTAAATCTCCCCGGATGGAATATTTTCATCCAAACTGAATAGTGGTGCACCTGGGAGTCTCAGTGGTTGAGTGTCTGCCTTTGGCTCAGGTCATGATCCTGTGGGCCTAGGATCATGTCCTGCATCGGACTCCATGCAGGGAGCCTGCTTCACCTATTCCTATGTCTCTGCCTCTTCCCATGTGTCTCTCCTGAATAAATAAATAAATAAATCTTTTTAAAAAACCTGATGAGTTAATAAATACAGTAGAGTACTATACTAAATAGAACAAAAGAGAATAATTGTTACCACTTAATCAGACCTACAAGATTATGGGTAAAATCAAGTGAAAAAACTTACAAGAGACAGAAGAGTATATGTGGATCTACAGAGACAGAAATGATTTTGCAGATGTCCAGAAGGTAGGAACTTTTAGTTGAGTTTCACAAGCTACATGAGCAATGGGAACTCATCATTGGAATGGATGTGCGGATCAGTCCTATTCGTGCATTGAGTATGTCAGGCTTTTTGAAGGTGTCATTGAGTTTTTTTAATTAATTAGTTAATTAATTAATTTATTTATTTATTTATGACAGAGAGAGCATAAGAAAAGAGAGGGGCAGAGGGTAAGGGAGAAGCACATTTTGAACTGATCAAGGCCCCAAATAGGGGATGGATCTCAAGAAACTGAGACCTTGACCTGAGCTAAAATTTTTTCTCATCCACTAAGAAGGACGGCCCCCCAAACCCTCATATGCCGCTTATCAATAACTCACTGCAATACAGTCTTTCCCTGTATCCATATGAACAGTCATCTCTCAGGAATTCCTGAGCACCACATCCAAAGCATTGACAGGTAATCTGTGTCCTCCTAAATCTTGCCAATGGTGTAGTGCAGTTTTTCCACAAGAAGTCAATGAAGGAATCTTCAATTTCTTCTATGGAATTCTTGCATGTTCTGAAATAGAAGTTGAAAACTTCTCTTTTTTGAGGGAATTCATATGTGATAAGGAACAGTGTATTTCTTAAGTGTATGGACCATTTTCATGGGGTGTTGGAAGGGGAGGTTATAAACTGTGTGGTAACAGACCTTTTCCTCTCATGCAGTTTTTCCTTCTTGAGTTGAGAATTTCGCATTGTTCTGTCAGGGAACTTGAGCGATGTATCCCCCAAGAATAACTTGTGCTTTCTCATGGGTGTAACCAGTGCATCTTTTGGAGGCCTTTTGCTTTATTACTGTTGCTCATGTGCCATTGAATACTCACCAGGAGAACCAATGACAAAGTACACACATGACCTGTTCCTCATGGTTCCTTCTTTTATATAAGTGCAGGTCATCTCATAAACCAGTGAAAGAAAGAAAAAAGAAATAAATAAGCGAAAGTAGTTTGTATTCTGGAATTAGTCTCTTGCTAATGAAAACCTCTAAAGAATAAGGCATATGCAGCATCCTTCTGTTCTCAGTCTGGACAGTCACTGTATTCCATGTTCCCCAGTCTTGGGAGTGTGTGAGATAGACAGGTTTCACAGGCAAGTGCATATGCCCATGTTTCTACAATACTAGGAAGCTAATGTCTTCCCTGTGTGATGTGGTTCTGAGTGCAAGAAGCTTAGGGTTCAGTGACTGGTTTAACCCTGTGCAGTGTGACACCAGATGTTATGCTTTGTTTTGTGTATGCTTGTGTGGGTGACACTGAGTCGGTGAATTGAGAGAGAGGAAGAATTAGACTCAGATATAGACATAGAAATACAGAGAAAGGGAGAAGGAGAGAGAAAGAATAAAAGAGTTCTCCAGAATATATATCCTAGTGACACTGCATAATGGCCTTTCTCATTATTCTCAAAAATAAGAAATTTCATAACTCAGGATATTTTATAGTTGTAACACCATGAGTGGCCAAACATGACAGTTAAGCCCATGTTTGTAAGCAAATGCCATCATGTTCAGTAGCCATCTATTCAAAGTGATGCACAGCCCCAGAATTATTCTTTTATTTTATTAAAATTCTTCTTTATGTATTTGAGAGGGAGTGAGCAGGAGAGGTGAGAGGTTTAGTTGGACAGAGAAAAAAAAAACTCGCTGATAAAGGAGACACACACTAGGCTTGATTTCAGGTCCCAGAAAGCCTGACCTGAACCAAAGGCAGACTATTAACTGACCAACTCAGACACCCCTGCCTGAGCTATTTCTGAGTGGTATGACCAACTGGCTGATGGGTACTCTGTCCTGCTAGAAGCACCCTTTGATCCCTTATTTTTTAAGAATAGTTTTAAAAATATTTATTTAATTTATTTATCTATTTATTTATGAGAGACACACAGAGAGAGAGAGGCAGAGACACAGGCAGAGAGAGAAGCAGGCTACTTGCAAGGAACCTGACGTAGGACTTGATCCCCACATCTGGGATCACGCCCTGATCCAAAGACAGACACTCAACTGCTGAGCAACCCAGACGTCCCCCTATAATCCCTTCTTAAGAGAGTGTTCATCAAGAACATCATAGAAGAAGATCAAATAAATATTGTCAAAGAGAGCTTGAATATCTTTGACCGAGGAACGAATGTTGGTTTCTTGGTTGCTTTCCACACAAATTCTGATGAAAATCAGACAGTGTCCATTTGAGGTGAAATACATAACATTCCTGGTGGGAAGAGTGCTGAGTGGTTGTCTCTTGCCAAGCATTACCTTATTTGGGAGGATGTTTACTATTGGCGACAGCGAAGCTGATTATAGAGTGTGATGGGGTACTTTCCCTCAACAACAATATCTCCTGCTTGGTTGAAGAATGTTGCAGTCACCATCCTGAATAGGTTGGAGAGATACATCTTTCGGGACAAAACTTCCTCCAGGTGTCCTTTCACTGATATTGTGAGGAATTACCTTAAACATTATGTTCCCTCTGGCTTCCTAAAATCATTCAGAGTAGTAAAGATCACTTTTATTCTAGGTAATACCATCTATTGATTAAAAACAATAAGAAGCTTACATTTGTTAATGTTTTCCAGTAGATTAATGTCCAAATATTAGACTCCCATCTTCCTATTAATGATGACCAGATTTGATTTATAGGGTCTAGTGGAAATAGTCACTTAATTGTCAACTTGGGTACAGGGCATGATCCCATGTTCAGAATTCGATCCATGTTGTGCTCCCTCCTCATGGGTAGCTTACTTCTCCTTCTAACCCTCTCCCTGTTCATGTTCTCTCTCTCTTTCCATACCTTTCCATTGTCTCCTTTGAATGAATGAATGAATGAATGAATGAATGAATGAATGAATGAATAAATAAATATAAATAAATAAAATCATTACTAAAATTTATTGAACTTGATTTGAAAATGCAAATTGACTATTCTGGTTATAGAATAATGTTTCACCAGTTAATTTGAATTATTCACATGTAAAACGAAAAGAATATGGCTTAGTAGTTTTCTCCTAAGAATAGGACACTGAGTAAGCTAGAATAATGATTCTTTTTTTTCTGAGCGACAAAGAGATATATAGAGAGTGTGAGCATTGGAAAGGGAGAGGAAAAGGGTAGAGAATCTCAAGAGCTCTCATACTCAGCACAGAGCTATGTCCAAAGCTACCTCTCATGAACGTGGGAATGATCTAGGGCAAAATCAAGAGTTTGACACTTACATGACTGAGTCAACCAGGTGTCCCTAGAAAAGTTATATTTAAATCCATGACAGGGGATCCCTGGGTGGCGCAGTGGTTTGGCGCCTGCCTTTGGCCCAGGGCGCGATCCTGGAGACCCGGGATCGAATCCCACGTCGGGCTCCCTGCATGGAGCCTGCTTTTCCCTCTGCCTGTGTCTCTGCCTCTCTCTCTGCCTCTCTCTCTCTCTGTGTGTGTGACTATCATAAATAAATAAAGAAAAAAATATAAAATAAATAAATAAATAAATAAATCCATGACAGAAGGCCCATAGTACCTTCTATTGGGCCATTTATATGATTTCCTTTGTTCTTTCACCAGATGTTATGTTCTGACCCACTTGAGGAGGCACACAGATTTACAACCCTTGTTATCTATTTCTTTTGGAGGCTCTTGAACACAGGCTCTTCGAAATGCACCGAAGTAGAATGACATGTTGACATTTTACTGTTAGAAGACCAAAAGAATGACTGATAATGATTTGCTCCCATGTGGATGGAACTGGAGGGGATTTTTTAATAATAAATTTATTTTTTATTGGTGTTCAATTTGCCAACATACAGAATAACACCCAGTGCTCATCCCATCAAGTGTCCCTCTCAATGCCTGTCACCCAGTATCCCCACCCCCTCCCTCATCCCCTTCCACCACCCCAGGTTCGTTTCCCAGAGTCTGGAGTCTTCATGTACTGTCTCTCTTTCTGATATTTCCTACCCATATCTTCTATTTATAACTCTATTCCCTTTCACTATTATTTATATATTTATATTCCTCAGAAGAATGAGACCACATAATTTTTGTCCATCTCCAATTGCCTTATTTCACTCAGCATAATACCCTCCAGTTCCATCCATGTCGAAGAAATAATGGTTATTTGTTGTTTCTAATGGCTGAGTAATATTCCATTGTATACATAAACCACATCTTCTTTATACATCCATCTTTTGATGGAAACTGAGATTCCTTCCACTGTATGGATATTGTGGATATTGCTGCTATAAACATTGAGTTGCAGGTGTCCTGGCATTTCATTGTATCTGTATCTTTGGGGTAAATCCCCTGCAGTGCAATTGCTGGATCATAGGGCAGGGCTGTTTTTAACTCTTTGAAGAACCTCCACACAGTTTTTCATAGTGGCTGCACCAATTCACATAGCCACCAACAGTGCAAGAATGTTCCATTTACTCTGCATCCTTTCCAACTTTTGTGGTTTCCTGCCTTGCTAATTTTCCCCATTCTCACTGGTATGAGGTGGTATCTCATTGTGGTTTTGATTTGTATTTCCCTGATGGCAATTGATGCAGAGCTTTTTTCTCATGTGCGTGTTGGCCATGTCTATGTCTTCCTCTGTGAGATTTCTGTTCATGTCTTTTGCCCATTTCATGATTGGATTGTTTGTTTCTTTGATTTGTGTTTAATAAGTTCTTTATAGATCTTGGAAACTAGCCCTTTATCTGATACATCATTTGCAAATATCTTCTCCCATTCTGTAGGTGATCTATAAGTTCTGTTGAAGGTAACTTTCGCTGTGCAAAAGCTTCTTATCTTGATGAAGTCCAATTAGTTCATTTTTCCTTTTGTTTCTTTTGCCTTCGTGGACGTATCTTGCAAGTTACTATTGCTGATTTCAAAAAGGGTGTTGCTGTATTCTGTTCTAGGTTTTTGATGGAATCTTGTCTCATATTTAGATCTTTAATCCATTTTGAATTTATCTTTGTGTATGGTGAAAAGAGTGGCCTACTTTCATTCTTCTGAACGTGGATGTCCAATTTTCCCAGCACCAGTTATTGAAGAGACTGTCTTTCTTCCAGTGGATAGTCTTTCCTCCTTTATCTAATATTAGTTGACCATAAACTTGAGGGTCCACTTCTGGATTCTTCTATTCTGTTTCATTGATCTACGTGTCTGTTTTTATACCAGTATCAAGACTGTCTTGATGACCACAACTTTGTAGTACAACCTGAAATCTGGCATTGTGATGTCTTCAGTGATGGATTCCTTTTTTTAAAATTACCCTGGCATTCGGGGTCTTTTCTGATTCCTCAAATCTTAAAGTAATTTGTTCCAACTCTCTGAATAACATGAATGATATTTTAATAGGGATTGCATTAAACGTGTAAATTGCCCTGGGAAACATTGACATTTTCACAATATTAATTCTGTCAATCCATGAGTATGGAATATTTTTCCATCTCTTTGTGTCCTCCTCAATTTCTTTCAGAAGTGTTCTATAGTTTTTAGGGTATAGATCCTTTACGTCTTTGGTTAGGTTTATTCCTAGATTTCTTATGCATTTGGGAGCAATTGACAATGGGATTGACTCCTTAATGTCTCTTTCTTCAGTCTCATTGTTAGTGTATAGAAATGCGACTGACTTCTGGGCATTGATTTTGTATCTTGCCACACAGCCAAATTGTGGTATGAGTTCTAGCAATCTTGCGGTGGAGGCTTTTGGGTTTTTTATGTAGGTATCATGTCTTTGGAAAAGAGGGATAGTTTGACTTCTTCTTTGCCAATTTAAATGCCTTTAATGTCTTTTTGTTCTCTGATTGCTGAGGCTAGGACTTCCAGTACTATGTTGAATAGCAGTGGTGAGAGTTGACATCCCTGTCTTGTTCCTGATCTAAGGGGAAAGTGCTTCCCCATTGAGAATGATATTTGCTGTGGGCTTTTCTTAGATGGCTTTTAAGATGTCAAGGAATGTTCCCTCTATCCCTACACTCTGAGTAGTTTTGATCAGGAATGGATGCTGTATTTTTTTAAATGCCTTCTCTGCATCTATTGAGAGGATCATATGGTTCTTGGTTTTTCTCTTTCTGATATGATGAATCACATTTATTGTTCCATGAGTGTTGAACCAGACTTGCATCCCAGTAATAAATCCTACTTGGTCACTGTGAATAGTTTTCTTAGTGTACTGCTGGATCTTATTGGCTAGCATATTGTTGAGAATTTTGCATCCATGTTCATCAGGGATATTGCTGTATAATTCTCCTTTTTGGTGTGGTCTTTGTCCTGTTTTGGAAATACGGTGAAATGGCCTCATAGAACGAATTTGGAAGTACTCCGTCTCTTTCTATCTTTCCAAACAGCTTTAGTAGAATAGCTATGATTTCTTCTTTAAACGTTTTATAGAATTCCCCTGAGAAGCCATCTGGCCCTGGACTTTTGTATCTTGGGAGGTTTTTGATGACTGCTTCAATTTCATCCCTGGATATTGGCCTGTTCAGGTTTTCTATTTCTTCCTGTTCCAGTTTCATAATGTGTCTTTCCAGAAATGCGTCCATTTCTTCTAGATTGCCTAATTTGCTGACGTAAAGGTGTTCATAATATGTTTTTAAAATAGTTTGTATTTCCTTGGTGTTGGTAGTGATTTCTCCTTTCTAATTCATGATTTTATTAATTTGAGTCTTCTCAATCTTCTTTTTAATAAGGCTGTCTAATGGTTTATCTATTTGATTAATTCTTTCAAAGAACAACTCCTGGTTTTGTTCATCTGTTCCACAGTTCTTCTGGTCTCAATTTCATTGACTTCTGCTCAAATCTTTATTAACTCTCTTCTTCTGCTGGGTGTAGGATCTATTTGCTGTTTTTTCTCTAGCTCCTTTAGGTATAAGGTTAGCTTTTCTATTTGAGTTCTTTCCAGTTTTTGGATGGATGCTTGTTTTGCGATGTATTTCTCCCTCAGGACTGCCTTTTCTATATCCCTAAAATATAAATGGCTATATCTTCATTGTCATTATTTTCTATAAAACTTTTTAATTCTTCCTTAATTTCCTTGTTGACCTTTACATTTTTTAGCAGGATGGTCCCTAACCTCCACGTGTTTGAAGTCCTTCCAAACTCATTCTTGTGATTTAGTTCTAATTTTAAAGCATTATGTTCTGAGAATACACAGGGGATGATCCCAATCTTTTGGTATTGGTTCAGACCTGATTTGTGACCCAGTATATGGTCAATTCTGGAGAAAGTTCCATGTGCACTTAAGAAGAATGTGTATTCAGTTTAGTTTGGATGTAAAGTTCTCTAGATGTCTGTGAAATCCATCTGGTCTAGTGTATAAATTTAATCTCCCATTTCTTTCGAGTTGTGTTTTGAATACTTATCCAGCATAGAATGTGCTAGATTGAAGTCAACATGTATGTGTATTATTATCTAAGTATGTCTTAATTTTGGTTATTATTTTATTGATACACTTGGCAGCGCCCACATTTGGGGCATATATATTGAGGATTGTTAAGTCCTCTTGTTGGATAGATCCTTTAAGTATGATATAGTGTCCCTCTTCATCTCTCACTACAGTCTTGGGGGTAAATTTTAGTTTATCTGATATAAGGATCACTACCCCTGCTTTCCTTTGAGGACCATTTGAATGGTTAATGGTTCTCCAACCTTTTATTTTCAGGCCGTTGGTGTCCTTCTATATAAAATGAGTCTCTTTTAGACAGCAAATAGATGGGTCCTGCTTTTCTTATCCAGTCTGAAACCCTGCACCTTTTGATGAGGTCAAGTTACTATTGAAAAATATGAGTTTAGTGTCATCATGATACCTATTGAGTCTCTGTATTTTTTTATTTCCCTTAATCAATCCTCATGTTGTTTTGATTGTTTGTCTCTTTTTTCCTCAGTTTCCTTCTTTGCCATCAAGTTGTCTTCTATGTCACTCACTTATTCTTCCACCTCATTAAACCTCATTGTGAGGACTTCTAGTTTGGATTGCATGTCATTTAATTGATTTTAACTTCTGCCTGATTAGATCTAAATTCTGCAGTCATAAAGTCTCTTGAGTCCTTTATGCCTTTTTCTAGAGCCATCAGTAGCCTTATAATAGTGCTTCTGAATTTGCTTTCTGACATTGAATTGTAATCCAAATTTTGTAACTCTGTGGGGGAGAGGATTGTTTCTGATTCTTTCTTTTGAGGTGAGGTTTTCTTTCTAGTCATTTTGGTCAGTGCAGAGTGGCCTAAAGTAAGTTGCATTTGGAAAAAGAGAGAGAGAGAGAAGAGAAAGAAGAAAAGAAATGAAAAAAAAGGAAAAAGGAAAAAAAGAAAACAGAGAAGAAAAAGAGAAAGAAAAAGATAGAAAGAAAAATAGGTTGGGGAAGCAAACAGAAATCAAAAAGCAAAAAAAAAAAAAAAAGCAGGGGGGAGTATCCGCTGATTCTGTATCTGTAAGTCTCTTGACTTTCCCCTGGAAATTTCCAGTGCTGCTTGGTCAATAATTTGTTTTTCCCCTGTCCATCAAGGTGGTCTTCTGGGCGAGGGGTCTGTTGTGCTGATTTTCAGGTGTTAGCACTTGGGGGAGCTACTCTGTCCTTTGTCTGGTGCAGGGCTCTGTGAATGATGTTTATTCTGCTTATCCGGTGAGGGCATTGTGAGGCTCAGTGGGGGTTGTTTACCCTGTGAGTCCCCAGGAAGAACAACCTCAGAGGCGTTGGCTAGCTCTGAAGGCCTGGATGCAGCTCCCACAGTAACTACAGAGCTCTCAGTCTGCAGGGGCCTGGATGCTCCAGGGGCATGGCTGCTGATCTGCTCAGCTTGGGGCAGGAGTGTCCCTGCTGTCCTGTGCCCTCCTGGCCTCTGCCTGTCCTGGGGGATGGCCGGAAGCTGGGCTGTGCTCCCTGGCCTGTGCTGTTGGATTCATACTCCTAGCCACACAGACACCTCCCTTTCCATGGAGCTGCCGCCTGAGCCCCTCCGAGCTGCTCCTGGGGCCGAGCAGCACCCTCCGCATAGAGCCTCCACCTGACCCCCTCCAAGTTGCTCCCGGGTCCAGCCATGCATGTGCTGCAGCCCTTTAGGGAGCTTGGTACACTGTCTCTGGTGCCCAGGTGTCTGTTATTGTCCCAGGGAGCCTGAGGGCATCCCCGCCCCTCCTTGGGTCCTGATCTAACTCCCTGTGAGCACTTTTCCACCCAGGAAGATTGGTGAAGCTCCTGCTTCTCTGGGACGGGGCTTTCCTGTCCTGGGGGCACTTGCCCAGGCATTAGCCTGGCTCCTCGCAGGGCCCCTTCCCATGGATGCCTTTTTTCTTTATTTCTTTTTCCCTGTCTTCCTACCTTGATAGAAGCGTGAAGTCTTCTCACAGTAGCATTCTAGCTGTTCTCTCTTTAAATCTCAGGCCAAATTCATAGATTTCCAGGATTATTTGAAGGTTATCTAGGTAATTTGGTGTGGATAGGTGACTTGGGGACCCTACTCTTCAGCCATCTTGCCACTCCAATGGAACTGGAGTGTATTATGCTGAGTGAAATAAGTCAATTGGAGAAGGACAAATATTATATGGTCTCATTCATTTGGGGAATATAAAAAATAGTGAAAGGGATTAAAGGGGAAAGGAGAAAAAATAAGTGGGACATATCAGAAAGGGAGACAGAACTTGAAAGACTCCTAACTCTTGGAAACGAACTGGGGGTGGTGGAAGGGAGGTAGGGGTGACTGCATAGTGGGAACTGAGTGGGGCACTTGATGGGATGAGCACTGGTTCTTATTCTATATGTTGACAAATTGAACACCAATAAAAAATAAATTTATTAGAATAACTCTACACTTACTGGAATTAAAATTAAAAAATTAAAATAAAAAAAAGAAAAAAAAATTAAAATGAAATGAACATCCAGTGTTTGCATCAAGGATTTAAATGCAAAACAATGCAATCATAAAAACTAAATAATTGATTATTTAAAAATTTTCAAACAATGACAGAAACTTGGAAGCAATAAACAAAACACACAACAATTATCATTTTAAAAATATGACTCCCAACTAGAATATTACACATCACTGCAACCCAGTTATAGGGGTCTAGCCAAAGGAGATGATGATGGGAGGAGCCTAGGTTTGGATTCCAGGATAATTATATTAATTACAATTTTTAAAAATTACATACATTTTAATGAAACAATAAAATAAAATTTATAAATTAGGCCATGACCTGTTTTTTGGGGGGCAGAGAGGGTAACAATAAACAGGAGTAAATTTTGCCACCTGCAATAACGAAAGAAAAATAGGTGATACTACCCATGAATCTTGTTCTCAGCACCACACAAAAGCCCGATGATGTCAGTGCTACCATATCTCCAATTTCACATAAACAAAAAACCCGGGACAGATTTGGATCACTTGTCCCAGTTTACACAACTCTCCTCAGGGTCACGTAGCAAGTGGCGAGGCTGGGTTTTAACGCAGTTCATGGTGCTCCAGAATCTGTTCTTTTAGCTACAAAGGTATATGGTGGAACATAATAAGTAGTCAATAAGTGTTACCTACTATGATAAAGAAAGGCCAACTAAATATACAGCATACAAAATTATGTCATATAATTAGAAATGCATTTTGTTAATTATAAAATATTACTCTAGTAATAAAGTTGAAAATATGAAAGGAATTGACAAGTGACTGTGAGATGACAACTGTCTTGGTCTGAGACCCCTGCCAACCCCTCATCAGTATAGAGTTCTGAGAACTGCCCTTAGTTTTCATTGTGCTGTACCATCTGGCTGCCAATCCTAGTGCCCCCCAAACCCCACCCCATGGCAAACACTTATCTAAATTTTGCTACAATAGATTTGTCTCTTCTGGACAATTAATTCCAATCTAGTTTTATTGGCAACAGCAGGGAATTGATTAAAATATTAAGCAGTAAAGGGCTAATTTTCTGGAACTCCAAAGGCACATCGCTTGGTAAAGTCACCTGCCAGGTTAATCTGGGTATTTGTTGTTAGGAGTGGTAAGGTGGGTCAAGACAACAGGTGGAAGCACCCACTCCCACCCACTGAAACTTAGAGCACCTATGAACTTGCCAGGTACACATCAAGGTTGGCCCCGTTTCATCATGAGTGGAGGCAGTGCTGGATGGGATTGGATCAGCAGAGTTGATATTGAAATGGAGGAGGTCCCAGCAGGCACCAGTCTTGCTGATATTTGGAGCATTCCATACAGAGACCAGACTAGTCCTATATCCACTTGGTGACCATAGAGGTTATAGGGCCAGTCCTGGGAAAGGCTAATGCTTTTGAAGAGAAGCTTTAGACTCTTTGAACCCAAGGATGTCACCATAAGATGCTTTGAGGCTGGAGGAGAGAAACCCTGGGTTGCATGGTTTGGGTCAATCACCCCCAGGGCAGCCTCATTCTTGAGGAAGGAAGGAAGAAAGGAGGAAAGGTGAGTTTTGTCATTGGAATCAGAAGGACCTGTTTTGACTGCAGTAGCTATGGATTGTGTGTGCCTTAGTGTGTGTGGTGAGTGTCCAGGAGGCACCTGAATTCCTCACTGTGCCATGGGGATATATTATGGGTGGGAAGTCTGAGCACACTTGACCCTTACAAGTGAGCACTGCAACCCATAGATTACCAATTGTTCCATGACAAATTCCAAGGTTTTAAGGTAAAGATTACAGCATCCTCATTCAAGGTTTGCCATGGGGGTCTGTACAATGATACAGGCACATGTCTGAGAGAGGGTGGGTTCTGTTGAGACTAACATAATAAGTCAAATGTCCCCATAAATTGGGTCAAATGAGTGTTTGGTTTGTTTCTAGTGTATAGAAATTATGTTTAGACTAAACTGTAGCCTGTTAAGAATACAGTATCTTTACATCTTGCTTTCTAGACAGACCCAAGTGTAGTCACTCCAAGATCTTCTTTGGGCTGGGAATTCTAGAGTCCCATGTGACCCTGTTCATGTAGCCACAAATACTTCCTCTCATGTTCATACAGAGCTGGTTTCCTAAGACCAAACACTGAGGACTGAGGCTCTGGGACTAAGGGCCAAGTTCTCTGCTCCCATGTGATCCTGCTACTCTAGCTAGTGAGTGATAGGTCTGTTCCCAACATCAGGGTCATGATCCCACTCTGGGAACTTCCCTATAGCCTGCCAGAGGTCTCTCCAATCCTTCTAAGTCTAGGGTCAAAGTTTGGTGGCCTTTGACCAAGGATAGGAGAAAAGGATGTGCATTTCCCTTACTTCACCTATAGATTTGGGGACCTTGAACAAGACAGATTACTTCTAATGTATTCATCTCTCTAGTGTCCAGAGGTGTCATATGGAGGAAGGGATTAGATGCAGCTCCCTTGTCTCCCGAGACTCTGAGGTCAGAGAAAGCATAGGCTGCTGACAGGTTATTCAGAGTTGTTTTCCCTCTCCAAGGAACCTTGCAAACCATGAAGGTACCCTTGGATTTGGCAGGACTCATTCATTGATCGAATATTTGGTAAGAATGTGACAACATACCCATGACCACTCCTCTATGCTCTTCTGATTTTGGAGATAAACACAAAGGTGTTGACCAACTTTGAGAAGAGAAATGAGCAGGAATCTGGAGACAGGAATCAGTTGACAGGGGTGGGCCATGGAGGCAGCCAAATTGCCCAAAAGAAGATTACGAGGATAGTCACTGCCTCTTGGAGGACAGGGTTGCTCAGCCCCTTGTTTCTGACCTCAGTTGTGAAATGTGAGAGGCAAAGGGCCCAGATATAATGATCCTCTCCTCCCCCTCCCAGAAGAAGGTATCCTGGTCTTTGTGGAAATGCAGGGCTGAGGACAGAGTGGTGCTCTAGACTCAAGGAAACACTCACAGGAAAAGTGACACAAGTTCTCTCATTACTTGTGACTCCATTTCCTGTTTTCCAAGGCTGTCCTGTCTCTGTCACTGCCCCAGTATACACGGACCTGTTTTTCAAATAATGAGGATTAGGACACAGGCCCCAGCCATATGCATGACACTTACATCCTGCTTTTAGCATTTCTTTATTCTATTTCTTGCTTAACAGTAAATTCACTCTGTGGATCTACCCTGTCCTAGATTGGATGATAATCATTCTGGGGACACCTGAGTAGCTCAGTGGTTGAGTGTCTGCCTTCATCTCAGGGCGTGATAAAAGGACCTGGGATCAAGTTGCATATCAGGTCTTTGCACCTGCTTTTGCCTCTGCCTGTATCTCTGCCTCTCTCTGTGTGTCTCCCATGGATGTTTATCATTCTGGATAACACGGTCCCAAACTGCCACTGGTGAACCTTGTGTCTCCAGTTTCTATATTGTATCCAAACCTGCTCACCTTACCTGATCTACTGGTGTCACTCTAACTCTTGACCTGAGTTTGGACCAAAGAATGTCACTGAAGCCATGAGTGGTGGTCAGGGATTTTGGCTGGGAGTCAGAAGTGCCTTTGCAACCACACCTGCAACATGGACTATCCTCTAAAGTCAGGCTTTGTTAAGCTTCCTTCACATGAGGTTTATCCTTACCTGGCAGACTCTGAAATGCCTCATTCTTCCTTCTTTTCAGGTGTCATTAAGTCCCCTATAAACTTTTCAAAGGAATGAGCAGAAAAAGCAGACTGGAGCAAAAACATCCTAGAAGAAGAAAAGTGAAGAGTTTGGGATAAAGGAATATAGAAAGCAAGGGTATGTGCGGATGCATTTATTCAGCCCACATCAAATGCAATTTCACTGTGTGCCATGCTCTATGAGATGATCATGCCATGTTGGCTGTATCTTAAATTTTGCCAGTGGAGAGGACCCATGACACGGTGCCAATAGTATGGATTTTCTTATTCATACTAAGAGTTCGATAAATGCTTGGAAAGTGGGTCAGTGTGGTGGTGAAGTCTCTGGCATCTGAGTTTTGGGAATGGAGTTTCAATTACAACCTGTTTAAGATCCTATGAGGGCTTACATAGCTAAACTGGGAACAGGGGATCCCTAGGTGGTGCAGCGGTTTAGCACCTGCCTTTGGCCCAGGACATGATCCTGGAGACCTGGGATTGAGTCCCACGTTGGGCTCCCAGTGCATGGAGCCTGCTTCTCCCTCTGCCTGTGTCTCTGCCTCTCTCTCTCTCTCTGACTATCATAATAAATAAATAAATAAATAAATAAATAAATAAATAAATAAATAAATAAATACATAAATACATAAATACATAAATACATAAATACATAAATACATAAATACATAAATACATAAATAAATAATAAATAAATACATAAATAAATAATAAATAAACTGGGAACAGAGTATGTTGAGTGCTTATTTTTACCATTTGATTTTACAGTTGAACCATATTTTAACCATCTCTGATAAATAATGTTCTACAATGACTGGAAAATATGGGAAAAACCAGCTCGCCTCTCTTTCTCATCCACACTAGGTACCTAAATAGTAAAAATGGTGGTTGACCTTCTTATCCTCCATCTCTCACTCTCCCTTTCCTCTCCTTCCACCATGCTTTCCAATTCCACCTCTATTTTCTTTTCACTGCTTCCTCTTCCCAGTCTCCTCCCCCTGTGTCATGGGACAAAGGTGTCACCTCTCAGCTCTCCAGTGTAAAAATTCTTGTGAAACCTTCCTGCAGGGCATCCCAAGTCATGGCTTATGCTCCTTTATCTGCTGGTAGTTTGCTTCATGTTTGTGTCTCTAAGGATTGGGCAGTGGAGAATATTGAGGACAAAATTACTAACAATGAAAAATCCTCAGATAGGGAACTACAATGAGTTGGGAGTTCACTGGAGAGAGTTCCTGGTAGCAGTTGGATTATACCTGCTATCTGTAGACTGAGAATGGGCAGGATGAAATAAAAAAAAGGTGAAGTATAGGAATACAATTCTTTAGTTCTTTTTTCTCTTTTATTTAAAGAATTTTTTATTTATTTATTTGTTGTTTGTTTATTTGACAGAGAGCAAAAGAGAAAAGGAGTATGGGAAGGGTAGAGGTATAATATTTAATATATAAACAAACAACAAATAAATAAATAAATACATTCTTTATATAAAAGAGAAAAAAGAACTAAAGAATTGTATTCCTATACTTCACCTTTTTTTATTTCATCCCTCCCATTCTCAGTCTACAAATAGCAGGTATAATTCAACTGCTACCAGGAACCCTCTCCAGTGAACTCCCGACTCATGGTAGTTCCCTACCTGAGGATTTTTCATTGTCAGTAATTTTGTCCTCAATATTCTCCACTGCCCAATCTTTAGAGACACAAACATGAAGATGAGGTGAAGAGAGTTGGATCCCCTGTTCCTGCTACTCCAGCTGAGGGCACTTTGGGAATGCCTGTCAATATCTACTCTTCCTCCGGAACCTCAGATCTTCCTTGGGCTCTTGGATTTAGAGAACTTCAACAAAACATCTACCACAGTTGCAAATGTCCTTGAGAGAAAAGATCCTCCTCTCCTTACATTGTTCCTTATCATATGTGTATTCACTTCAAAAAAAGGAAAACCAAGAGAGAAGCATTACAAATTCAGGCAAAACGGGGCAGTCTTATCATAGAAGTGGGTGGACAGTCATTCAGTGAGTTTTGGTGGACAAAATCCAGCACCACAGCCTTGGCAACATCTAGGGGGACACAGAATAACTATCAGTGCATTGGTGGTGATGCTCAGAATAACTATCAGTGCATTGGTGGTGATTTGTGAGATCAGTGTTTATATAAATCCAGGGGAAGACGGGTTGGTAATTACTGGGTAAAAAGCAAAAAGGGAGCTAGTGCTAGGCCATCCTCATAAGGAAAAACCTTCAGCTCAGGCCAAGATCCCAGGTCCTGGGTTCCATCTCCTCTTTGGGTACGCTGATTAGTAGGGTGTGTTTATCCCCTTCCCTCTGTCCTTCTCTCTTTTGTATGCTCTCTCTTGCTGGATCTGTTTCAAATAACAAATAAATACATAATAAAAATAAATAAATAAATAAATAAATAAATAAATAAATAATAAATAAATAAAATCTTTTTAAAAAGGAAATGGCAACTTTAATTAACATGAAATAAACAATGTAAAATAGAACTGGTGTGCACATCGATACCAATGATGAGGTCTCTTCATTCACAGAGCTTGTTGTGAAGCCCAGCTAAATGTTCCTACCTACCTCCTTGACATCTTCCAAAATCATTTCTGACTCTGTAGATCCACATGTGCATTCATGTCTTTTTTATGGTGTTGCACTCGATTTTAAACATCTTTTGGTGGGCCTGTTCAATGTTAGGCAGTCATTTAATCTCTTTTATTTAGTCTATTAATCTATTGTACTTATTCACTATTCTGCTGTGAAAGAAAAGTTCTATTATGGGAGAGGTTTGAAAGCTGAATATATACCATTTGCAAATAGCCATAGCTGTGAAAAAGATTAGAGAGGGCAGGCTTCCACATATGCATTAAAAAAGTCACAGGGTGAAAAGTATAGCTTAGAGATATGATCAATGGAATGGTAATATTGCTCTATGGGAACACATGGTATCTATGCTTGGGGTGAACACCGTTTTAATAAACAATAATTGTGAATCATACGTGATACACCTTAAACTAATGTAACCTGTGGGTCATCTTGACCTGGATTTAAAAGCAGTAATAATCTGGTCACCAGGGTGGTTCCTATGGTTGAGCATCTCCCTTTGGCTAAGGTCATGTTCCCAGGGTCCTGGGTTACATACTATTATGCATATGTCAAAACACACCCTAATGCAGAGCAGTCCTTAATATAAGTGGTCAATGTCAATGATGATAATAGTTTGTTCTTTGTGATAAGTGTTCCACACTGAGGTAGGTATGAATAATTATAGAGGTTGTGTGCTAAATGACAGGATAGGGTAATTTTTATATTATATGTTGCATTGTGACATCAACCTAACCCCAATGTCAGTGACATAGTCTATTTATTAAAACATAATAAGAGGTTTATTTCCTAATATTTAACATGGACTAATGTATCTAAATGTTAGCTTCACAACGCCTATCATTAAGTCTGACCAAATTAGAGTTCTGAATGCCATTTTACTATTTTGGTTTTAAACTAATGACTGTCCATTTAAATTAAAATTTTCACACATGAAACATAAAGAATATGGCTTAGTATATTTGTCTTTAGTGTGGCACCCTGAGAAAAATTGAATAATGGTTCTATTCTTTTTTTTTTTTTTGTAGAGAGAGCAAAAGAGAAAGTGTAAGGAGGAGAGGGGCAGAGAGAGAGGAAGAGAGAATACTAAGCAGGCTCCATGCTGAATATGGCTGAATCTGATGACCTTGAAATCATTACAAGAGCTGAAAACCAGAAAGTAGAAACTTAGCTGACAGAAACACCCAGGTGCCACTACAACAATCTTTCTTGAGTTAATTTAAAGAATGGATTTTCATGTTATAATCCATTGACTCCTTTGATGGGTGACTTTCTTTGTTTCTGAAAACTTAAAACTAATTTTGCTCACTTTTTAGTCCATGTGTATCCAACTGGTTTCATAATTAGTTTTGTTTTGGGTTTTTGACTGTCGATCCTGGGAAACAGATGACCATAGAAAGAGCTGTTCGCATCCTGCTGTTGGAAGACAATCCAAAATGAGTGATGACATTATCAGTGTTCAAAATTTGATCCCACACTGGTCATTTGCCTTGTAGAGAAATCTGAGTCAGAGTGGGGTACAGAAAGTCCTTGGAGAAGCCATGATCTTAAAGTACCCAACCAAGAATCTAAGCTGATAAAGTCCCAATGAAAAACAACCTGGAGTGCCCCCACCTCCCAGTATTTAAAAAGATCTGTTGTGCAATCTAGCAACCTGAGTTTTGGCAAAGAGGTCGCAAACAGTTGAAATATGAATTTCACAGAGATATCTGCACATGATCAGCAGCACCACTCACAACACCTAAGAAAAAAAGAAAGGACTTTACATCCATTGATGAACAAAGGGATTAGAAAATTAGTTTATCTCTACAATGAAATATTTTCCCACTTTAAGAGGAAGGAAATCTCAACAACTGTGATGACATGCATGGTCCAGGAGGCCATTATGTTAAGAGAAATAAGTAGGCAGTGTAAGACAAATACTGCATGATGGCATCTATATATGGGACCTAGAATAGTCCAACACACAGCATCAGAGAATAGAATAAGAGCTAGAAGAAGGGACAAAGTGGGAAATGTTGTAAGTAGGGTACAAGGCTTCAATGATAGAAATTAAGTGTGTCCTGGAATTCTATCTGCAACTAAGGACCTGTGATAAATAACACTGTATTGTATGCTTAAAAATCAGGAAGAGGGGATCCCTGGGTGGCTCAGTGGTTAATCACCTGCCTTTGGTCCAGGGTGTGATCCTGGAGTCCTGGGATCAAGTCCCGCATTGGGCTCCCTGCATGGAGCCTGCTTCTCCCTCTGCCTGAGTCTCTGCCTCTCTCCCTCTCTCTCTCCCTCTCTGTCTCTCATTATCTCTGGGTCTCTCATGAATAAATAAATAAAATCGTTTTAAAAAGAAGAAAGAAAATCAGGAAGAGATTAGCTGATATCAATTGCACTTCCTGTCAAAGAGCAATAAGAAAATAGCTGGCAGGCACTATGTGGGGACATACCTTTCTTTAGGCGAGACAATATACAAAGACAGAACAAAACAATCATTTAGAGCAGAAGGAATGGTGTTGATGACTGGCTAAGAGTTACAAAACTGATGAGCAAGAGGTCTGGGACAGGATATGAGTTGGATCCCCGTGGAGACAGTTCCCTGAACACCTGAGACATGACTAGGGTCCCAAAGATCATGCTCTGCACCCCTGAACCAATGGCTGCCTCAGGCTCTTTCTCAAATCCTCCTACCCTAAGTTCCTTGTGCATGATATTTCATAACCTGGAGACTGCCTGGGCCAAGGGTAAGGTTCACATCCTAACTCAATCATCCTCCTCCTATTTCAATCTTTATCCCAAACACAAAGAAGTGGTACACAAGTCAAGCTCTGGAATGGCAATAGGAAGCCCAACTGTGGTCATCCTCCGCTAGCATTCACTCTGCCAGGTGTGTCACATGAAACCTTTCTGGGCACTTGTAGACCATCTTCAGTTACAAGTGGACTGCTCCCAAGCTATTTTGGAACCAGAACTTTCCAAACATACTGTCCCATGAGGGCTCTGCCAAGTAGTAGCTTCAGTTCAACTGACCAAACATGATGAACAGTTATTGTGAATTCATGATATTTAAGCATATTTTAGGCCTCAGGGTGAATGTGTTATCATATTACCACATGTCCAAATTTTTTATTCCTTAAGAAGACTCCATGTCAATCATAGACTAGACACATGACTTTAGATCAAGAGTCACATTCTCCACTAATGAGCCAGCTGGGCCCTCTCCACTCTGCTTCCAATTCTTTTCTTAAAAAAGTTGATGAGGGGATCCCTCGGTGGCGCAGCAGTTTGGCACCTGCCTTTGGCCCAGGGCGCGATCCTGGAGACCCGGGATCAAATCCCACGTCGGGCTCCCAGTGCATGGAGCCTGCTTCTCCCTCTGCCTATGTCTCTGCCTTTCTGTGTGTGTGTGTGTGTGTGTGTGTGTGACTATCATAAATTTTAAAAAAATAAAAAAGTTGATGAACTGAGACAGAGTCAGATGCTTAAGTTTCTGAGACAGCCGTGCCTTGAGGAAGAGTCCAGCACAAAGGAATGGGACTTGGTACCCTGCCATAATAGGGTCTACAGAAGGATGAGAAGTCTGTAGTGACTGGATCTGGGGAAACAAGGATGGAGCAAGAAAGTGTCCCATTCAGTGTTAGGGCAGTCAATACCCACTGCCTGACACATTATCCCCAGCTGTTTACACAGTTACTGAGACCCACCAACAGTGGAACCTTTTGTGTCTTAGATTTCATACATTAAGTTACCTGTCTATAGCCCAAGTAACCACTTTAATAGTTAATTGACTAGTTAAGTGTTCATCAAGTGTTGGTCAGCTGGAGGGAAGCCAACTGCAGGCAGAGCTGCCATTTGACAGTTGGTTTGGAATGTCATGGATTTTGAGTCAGATTGTGAGATAGACAGACCACTCACTGGTCACTGAGTGTGGTCAGCTGGTCCCTGGGAAAACTCTAAGTGACACAGCTGATAGTATTAATCCTGGGTAGGAAGGCCACAGTTAGACTTCTCTGGCTATTCTTATAGGCCTTATTTAGGGAAGTGCTTTGTGGTTGGGGTCAGTATGAGAGATGGGAGCATGTTTTAGACCCCCCCCCCTTTTTTTTGCTCAAGGACCTCTCCCATGGTATTAAATATCTCTCACAGTGAACCTAGTGCAGGAGGATTTCAGGAAGAGACTGACAGGGATCCAGGTTCAGGAGTATTTGTCATGAACTCAGGTGCCTTAGGGACACCTCAGGTGTTAGAAAAACCTTCTCCAAACCAAAACAACTCCATTCCTGTTGTGTATTCACCAGTCATCAGTTGGGTAACTCCTGGTAATTCACCAACATCACACTTTCAATGAATGTGTTGTTCCATCATTCTCTACTGTGTCACCTAATAGAAGGACTTGCCCACACTGCATTTTCTAGAGTTCCTCTTCTTTAATGTAGGCACCACACCTTTGGAAGCAATATCCCTATGACTTTCAAAAATATAATAGAACTTGCTTAATCAAAGTCTCTATGTTATAAAGAGGTCTTCCAGAACATATTTAATTTCCTATCACCAACTTATCCTCATTTGTCCTTCACCACAGTGACTGACTTTCTCCTTCTTTGTCTTTGACTATTTGAGATTCCAAATAAATGTGTCATCATGCAGTATATGTCTTACTCCTGACTCATTTCACTTAACATAATGGCTTCCAAAGGCACCCATGTTGTCAACAGGGTTAAAATTTCCTTCCTCTGAAGGCGGGATAATATCCCATGTCATGGATAGACTACATTTTCTTTATCCATGTGATCATCAGTAGACATGAATTTGTTTCTATAATCTTGGCTTTTGTGATTAGTGCAGAACATGCACAGATATCAGTCTGAACTTCAGATCTCAATCTTTGAGATGTGTTTGCTAAAAGTCACTAGGCTGATGTATATTGAAGTTTTTAAAAAATATTTTAATAAACTTCCTTATTGTTTGTCCAGTGACTACATCATTTTACATTCTCTCTTGGTTCTTTTAAGTATAGAGAAATTTCATATCCTATGTAAAGCCCCAGTGAATTAGATTCCCTGAATCAGGGTCTCTGCTAGGCAAATGATTAGGAATGGGATCAAAATTTTGGGCACTGAAAAGTTATCAGTCATTCTTTTGGTCTTCTAACAGTAAAATGTCAACATGTCATTCTACTTCGGTGCATTTCGAAGAGCCTGTGTTCAAGAGCCTCCAAAAGAAATAGATAGCAAGGGTTGTAAATCTGTGTGCCTCCTCAAGTGGGTCAGAACATAACATCTGGTGAAAGAACAAAGGAAATCATATAAATGACCCAATAGAAGGTACTATGGGCCTTCTGTCATGGATTTAAATATAACTTTTCTAGGGACACCTGGTTGACTCAGTCATGTAAGTGTCAAACTCTTGATTTTGCCCTAGATCATTCCCACGTTCATGAGAGGTAGCTTTGGACATAGCTCTGTGCTGAGTATGAGAGCTCTTGAGATTCTCTACCCTTTTCCTCTCCCTTTCCAATGCTCACACTCTCTATATATCTCTTTGTCTCTCAGAAAAAAAAGAATCATTATTCTAGCTTACTCAGTGTCCTATTCTTAGGAGAAAACTACTAAGCCATATTCTTTTCGTTTTACATGTGAATAATTCAAATTAACTGGTGAAACATTATTCTATAACCAGAATAGTCAATTTGCATTTTCAAATCAAGTTCAATAAATTTTAGTAATGATTTTATTTATTTATATTTATTTATTTATTTATTTATTATTTATTTATTTATTCATTCATTCATTCATTCATTCATTCATTCAAAGGAGACAATGGAAAGGTATGGAAAGAGAGAGAGAACATGAACAGGGAGAGGGTTAGAAGGAGAAGTAAGCTACCCATGAGGAGGGAGCACAACATGGATCGAATTCTGAACATGGGATCATGCCCTGTACCCAAGTTGACAATTAAGTGACTATTTCCACTAGACCCTATAAATCAAATCTGGTCATCATTAATAGGAAGATGGGAGTCTAATATTTGGACATTAATCTACTGGAAAACATTAACAAATGTAAGCTTCTTATTGTTTTTAATCAATAGATGGTATTACCTAGAATAAAAGTGATCTTTACTACTCTGAATGATTTTAGGAAGCCAGAGGGAACATAATGTTTAAGGTAATTCCTCACAACATCAGTGAAAGGACACCTGGAGGAAGTTTTGTCCCGAAAGATGTATCTCTCCAACCTATTCAGGATGGTGACTGCAACATTCTTCAACCAAGCAGGAGATATTGTTGTTGAGGGAAAGTACCCCATCACACTCTATAATCAGCTTCGCTGTCGCCAATAGTAAACATCCTCCCAAATAAGGTAATGCTTGGCAAGAGACAACCACTCAGCACTCTTCCCACCAGGAATGTTATGTATTTCACCTCAAATGGACACTGTCTGATTTTCATCAGAATTTGTGTGGAAAGCAACCAAGAAACCAACATTCGTTCCTCGGTCAAAGATATTCAAGCTCTCTTTGACAATATTTATTTGATCTTCTTCTATGATGTTCTTGATGAACACTCTCTTAAGAAGGGATTATAGGGGGACGTCTGGGTTGCTCAGCAGTTGAGTGTCTGTCTTTGGATCAGGGCGTGATCCCAGATGTGGGGATCAAGTCCTACGTCAGGTTCCTTGCAAGTAGCCTGCTTCTCTCTCTGCCTGTGTCTCTGCCTCTCTCTCTCTGTGTGTCTCTCATAAATAAATAGATAAATAAATTAAATAAATATTTTTAAAACTATTCTTAAAAAATAAGGGATCAAAGGGTGCTTCTAGCAGGACAGAGTACCCATCAGCCAGTTGGTCATACCACTCAGAAATAGCTCAGGCAGGGGTGTCTGAGTTGGTCAGTTAATAGTCTGCCTTTGGTTCAGGTCAGGCTTTCTGGGACCTGAAATCAAGCCTAGTGTGTGTCTCCTTTATCAGCGAGTTTTTTTTTTCTCTGTCCAACTAAACCTCTCACCTCTCCTGCTCACTCCCTCTCAAATACATAAAGAAGAATTTTAATAAAATAAAAGAATAATTCTGGGGCTGTGCATCACTTTGAATAGATGGCTACTGAACATGATGGCATTTGCTTACAAACATGGGCTTAACTGTCATGTTTGGCCACTCATGGTGTTACAACTATAAAATATCCTGAGTTATGAAATTTCTTATTTTTGAGAATAATGAGAAAGGCCATTATGCAGTGTCACTAGGATATATATTCTGGAGAACTCTTTTATTCTTTCTCTCTCCTTCTCCCTTTCTCTGTATTTCTATGTCTATATCTGAGTCTAATTCTTCCTCTCTCTCAATTCACCGACTCAGTGTCACCCACACAAGCATACACAAAACAAAGCATAACATCTGGTGTCACACTGCACAGGGTTAAACCAGTCACTGAACCCTAAGCTTCTTGCACTCAGAACCACATCACACAGGGAAGACATTAGCTTCCTAGTATTGTAGAAACATGGGCATATGCACTTGCCTGTGAAACCTGTCTATCTCACACACTCCCAAGACTGGGGAACATGGAATACAGTGACTGTCCAGACTGAGAACAGAAGGATGCTGCATATGCCTTATTCTTTAGAGGTTTTCATTAGCAAGAGACTAATTCCAGAATACAAACTACTTTCGCTTATTTATTTCTTTTTTCTTTCTTTCACTGGTTTATGAGATGACCTGCACTTATATAAAAGAAGGAACCATGAGGAACAGGTCATGTGTGTACTTTGTCATTGGTTCTCCTGGTGAGTATTCAATGGCACATGAGCAACAGTAATAAAGCAAAAGGCCTCCAAAAGATGCACTGGTTACACCCATGAGAAAGCACAAGTTATTCTTGGGGGATACATCGCTCAAGTTCCCTGACAGAACAATGCGAAATTCTCAACTCAAGAAGGAAAAACTGCATGAGAGGAAAAGGTCTGTTACCACACAGTTTATAACCTCCCCTTCCAACACCCCATGAAAATGGTCCATACACTTAAGAAATACACTGTTCCTTATCACATATGAATTCCCTCAAAAAAGAGAAGTTTTCAACTTCTATTTCAGAACATGCAAGAATTCCATAGAAGAAATTGAAGATTCCTTCATTGACTTCTTGTGGAAAAACTGCACTACACCATTGGCAAGATTTAGGAGGACACAGATTACCTGTCAATGCTTTGGATGTGGTGCTCAGGAATTCCTGAGAGATGACTGTTCATATGGATACAGGGAAAGACTGTATTGCAGTGAGTTATTGATAAGCGGCATATGAGGGTTTGGGGGGCCGTCCTTCTTAGTGGATGAGAAAAAATTTTAGCTCAGGTCAAGGTCTCAGTTTCTTGAGATCCATCCCCTATTTGGGGCCTTGATCAGTTCAAAATGTGCTTCTCCCTTACCCTCTGCCCCTCTCTTTTCTTATGCTCTCTCTGTCATAAATAAATAAATAAATTAATTAATTAATTAATTAACTAATTAATTAAAAAAACTCAATGACACCTTCAAAAAGCCTGACATACTCAATGCACGAATAGGACTGATCCGCACATCCATTCCAATGATGAGTTCCCATTGCTCATGTAGCTTGTGAAACTCAACTAAAAGTTCCTACCTTCTGGACATCTGCAAAATCATTTCTGTCTCTGTAGATCCACATATACTCTTCTGTCTCTTGTAAGTTTTTTCACTTGATTTTACCCATAATCTTGTAGGTCTGATTAAGTGGTAACAATTATTCTCTTTTGTTCTATTTAGTATAGTACTCTACTGTATTTATTAACTCATCAGGTTTTTTAAAAAGATTTATTTATTTATTTATTCAGGAGAGACACATGGGAAGAGGCAGAGACATAGGAATAGGTGAAGCAGGCTCCCTGCATGGAGTCCGATGCAGGACATGATCCTAGGCCCACAGGATCATGACCTGAGCCAAAGGCAGACACTCAACCACTGAGACTCCCAGGTGCACCACTATTCAGTTTGGATGAAAATATTCCATCCGGGGAGATTTAACTACTGGAGTATACCATTTGCCAATAGCGATAGCAGTGGAAAGGAGTGGGATGAACAGGCTTTCCATTATGCATTAAAGTCACAGAGATCAAAAGTACTGCATAGGGAATGTGATCAATGAAATTGTTATAGTGCTCTACGGGGACACATGGTACTTGTGGTGGTGTGCACTGTAGTAACATAAAAGTATCACATTCCTATATGGTACACCTGAAACTAATGTAAACCTGTGTCCCATCCCGACTTCAATTAAAACAGTAAAAATGTGGTCACCAGGCTGGTTCCTTTGGTTAGGCTCCTACTTTGGGCTCATATCATGATCCCAGGGTCCTTGGATACATAATATTATGCATTTGTCAAAACACACATGAATGCATAACAAGGAGCATTCATTAATATATGTGATTGACTTTGATGATAATAATGTCTCTACACTGGTTATTTCTTTGTGATAAAATTTCCACACTAAAGCAGGCATGTATGATTATGGAAATTGTGTGCCAAGAGATTGGGTGATATGGGAATTTTTTTTATTTATTTATGATAGTTACAGAGAGAGAGAGAGGCAGAGACACAGGCAGAGGGAGAAGCAGGCACCATGCACCTGCACCATGCATCAGAGTCCGATGTGGGATTCGATCCCGGGTCTCCAGGATCACGCCCCGGGCCAAAGGCAGGCGCCAAACCGCTGTGCCACCCAGGGATCCCGGGAATTTTTAACTTATATTTTGCATTATGACATCAATTTAATCCTAATCTCAGTAATAAGGTCTCTATTAAAACATAATCGGGGGATCCCTGGGTGGCTTATCAGTTTCGTGCCTGCCTTTGGCCCAGGGTGTGATCCTGGAGTCCCGGGATCGAATCCCATGTCAGGCTTCTGGCATGGAGCCTGCTTCATCCTCTGCCTGTGTCTCTGCCTCTCTCTCTCTCTCTCTCTCTCTCTCTCTCTATGTATATCATAAATAAATAAAAAATTATTAAAAAAACATAATCAGAGATTTCATGTTTTTAGTATTTTACTCACACTAGTGCCCAAATGTTAGCTTCACAGCACCTCCCTTTTAGTCTTACCAAATTTGAAAGGTAAAAGCAGTTTTATTATTTTGGGTATTAACTAATGACTGACTATTTGAATTATGAATTTCACATATGAAACATAAATAATATGGCTTAGTGTGTTTTTTTCAGTATCGTATTCTGATCACAGTAGAAGAATGATTTTTTTTGTTATGAGAGCAAAAGAAAAAGTGTAAGGAGGAGAGGGGTAGAGGAAAAGGGAAAGAGAATATTACAGAGGCTCCACCCTCAAAAAGTAGCCCAAACTAGGATAATCTGGTGATCTGTGGTCATGAAATGAGATGAAACCAGGAGGCACAGACATAACTGAATGAACTAACTAACTTGATACCACTGGAATAAGTTTTCTTGAATCAACTTAATGAATGAATTTCCACGTTACTTTCAATTGAGTCTTTTACTCGTTGTATTCTGGTTTTTCACCAAGCATGAAGTCATTTCATCCAGGTTTGTATCCACAGAGATCCACTTCATTTCCACAGCAGGAACAAGCAGTCAGTGTAGAAGAAGGTAGGGAGCAAAATGACTGAAAATTTCACAATATGTGACTGGGTTCTACAAAACTTGGGAAACACCCTGACAGATTTAATCTATCTGCTAACAAAGGGGAAGAAAAATATGGAAAGTAGAAGAAAAGGACACATTCGACATAATAGAATATGAATTCCACGGACGATGAGTTCTCAGAAAACAGAGGTCAAAAGACACTGCAATGGTAACACAAAGTGTGGAAGGAAAACACCTCTGAACCTAGGATGTTATGTTCAGGCAAGATAGCTGTAAAGAATGGAGGCAAAAGGAAAAGGAAAATGAGAAAAGTCAGCAGACAAGCAGGTGGTAAATAACTGGAAGAATCAATCACTGGTACATATTTACATATTTAATTATTTTTCTTTTTTTAACATATGTTTTTATTGAAGTTCATGCTTGTTATTTTTAATGTGGTTTTATTGATGGAAGGCAATTTTGACATGAATCGGCTGAGGAACCCCAACGTTTATAGCAGCACTGTCCACAATAGCCAAACTGTGGAAGGAGCCTCCGTTTCCATGGAAAGATGAACAGATAAAGAAGATATGGTCTATGTATACAATGGAATATTACAAAACCATTAGAAATGACAAATACTCACTATTTACTTTGACGTGGAGGGACCTGGAGGGTATTATGCTGAGTGAAGTAAGTCAATTGGAGAAGTACAAACATTATATGGTCTCATTTTGGGAATATAAAAAAGTAGTGAAATGGATTAAAGGGGAAGGGAGAAAAAGTGAGTGAGAAATATCAGTGAGGATCACAGAATATGAGAGACACCTAACTCTGGGAAACAAACAAGGGGTAGTGGAAGGGGAGGTGGGCTGGGGGGTCGGTGTGATTGGGTGATGGGCACTGAGGGGGGCACTTGATGGGATGAGTACTCGGTTTTATGCTATGTGTGGGCAAATCGAACTCCAATAAAAAATATAGAAAAAATTGGGATGAAGATCCCTGGGTGGCTCAGCAGTTTAGCGCCTGCCTTTGGCCCAGGATGTGATCCTGAAGACCTGGGATACAGTCCCACATCAGTCTACCTGCATAGAGCCTGCTGCCCCTTCTGCCTGTGTCTCTGTCTCTTTCTCTCTCTCTCTGTCTCTCATGAATAAATAAAATCTAAAAAAAAGATAAAGGAATGGGCTGCAGAGAGGGAAGCAGAGAATCAGGAAGGTTTCATGCTCAGTGGGGAATTCAACATAGGGCTGGATCACAGGCTCCATAGAGCACATGCTGAGCTGAAAGCAAGAGTCAGATGATTCACTGAATGAGTCACCCAGGATCCCCTCAGAAGGTAAATTGGACATGAAATGATGTGCAAGGACCTTCTACTGGATGGAGTGAAATGACACAAGGGAGATGCTTAAAACCTCAGAAAGAGAAGAAGTTCAAAAGGGATGCTTTACCGGGTAAATGATGTCTTCTGCATTTCTCCTCTTCCAAACTCTGTATGGTTTTGAGTGCAAAAATGAGACCACAGTCTCAGAGCCTGGGGCTCCCCTCCTGTTGAACATGATCCGTGAGACTCCTGGACCATCATAACAAAGGATAATGGAATCTGAAGGACTGTGAGGCTTCTACGGTTTCCTTTGGTCAGAGCTAAATTTTTACCTGATGAAGTGAAGGAAGGAGGGAAGGTGTTTCTCCAGACTATTACAATAAGGGAGAAAGGCACAAAGACCCTTAGGTCCTGATTTCCTTCCACGAATTATTTCCAGGGGTTGCATATTTGATATCTTACATTATGCATATGAATTGCTTTGATTGCCTCGTGCATTTGCTTTTAGTCTACAATGTCCTGGCGGGTCTGCAGTGGACAGGAGCTATGAATGTCAGCATTGACACAAGACATTGAGTACAAAATCCAGTTCCTACACTATGTAGCTGTGCCAGTCTGGAGAAGTGATTTAGTCTCTCTCAATCTCTACAATAGGAAAGAGAATTGCTAATTTTACACGTTTTGAGTTCCTACTATATGTAAAAGATTGTTTGCATTCTATTTATTACTACTTAGAACACTGACACTTTATATTGGCTTCACTGAAAATCCAGGTCCACATCACTGTGGTAGAATAAAACAATGACCACAAATCATTTTCATTCATGTGGTCATGCCTTTTGCCCTGTCCCCATGCTCCATGAGATGACCCAGGCTTGTTTGTGTGAGCTGCTCTTGCCTCTGGGACATGAGCAAACAGCATGTGTACAGAAGAGCTTTTCCTGCATATGAAAAATGCCTCACCATGGAGCTTGGTCTCTTGCAGCACTCACACCCCAGCTTCCATGTGGACAAGTCCAGGCTTGCCTATTGCATGAAGAGACTCCCAGGGCCCAGCCACATTACCGTCACCTACACTGACACCCCCAAAACACTGGGTATGGGATGAAGGCCATTATAGACATTGAGCTTTCCTTCCAGCTGACCAGAGAATCAGGGGGAAATCCACCTCAAGCCAGAACTCAGAAAGCAGAACAAAACAAATGTCGTTCTCATCTACTCACACTAATTGGGAAGTGGTATATTACACAAGAGCAGACAACCAACACAAAGGCCTGGACCTCCCACTTGACAGATGAACAATGTGAGGCTTCACCACAGCCACAGTGCACACAATCAATCTCTGTCCACCACACCCTATGCAGAGGCCCCTTCTGACATCCCTAGCCCATGAAGTAGGGCCAGTTATTGATGAGACGGTGGGTGAGCCTCTTCGTGGGGGGTGGGGGGGAGAAGAGAGTATCAATTTCTGTTACTCCAGTCTGCATATATAGGACTCTCACTGTTTATGTCAGTAAAATGGGGTCACAGCGCCTCCCTGGGAGTTAGTGTGGGGATCAGATAGCAGGAAGGAGTAGCACAGAGCAGGGGATCTGAAGCCCTGTTTCCTTGAGAAGGGATACCCTGACCAGTAGTTGTTTCTAATACCACAACAGGGCTTTCTTCCAATGAAATATAGTCTTGTCTTTGAGCTTTAGGGGTGGAACATGAAAGTCCAATGACTCGTGTCAAATTTACAGAAATTGAGGGTCAGAGAGGGAAAGAATTTCATGGGGTGTCAGAGGACACATAAGCAGAAAGACTAAGAATGAATTTTCTGCTCATGAAATTACTCTCCCTGGAATCTATGGTTCCAATGAAGACGTGGATCTCCTGTTGGAACTTGGAAATAGAGGTCCTCCCTGGGGTAATGGGAGGCTGAGGAGCTTCCCAGCGTCCTCAGGGGGGCACAATGGAGACAGTGCACTTAGAGAGAGTGAAGCATACAGGGTCTAAAGCCTGGACCCACACTGGAGCACTAGGGCACAGGAAGTTCAGTACTTCTCAGAAGAGAGAGACACACTCCCCTCCAGGAAAGGAGGAGAGGACCCTCCAAGGCCACATGGACTGCTAAGGCTCTAGTTCCCTGTGTGGATTGCTGGAGCCCACTTGGTAGCCCCTGGGAGAAAGATGGGTGAATCTCTATGTGCTGCCTTGTGGAGTGGGTGGAAGAAAGGCTGTACAAGTTCACAGTGCCCCTGGAACTCCTGTGGTATCCTGAAGCCACTGTGCTCCAACCGAAGGAAAGTACAGAAGGCTTCTGTCAACCAGAGGTGGATTTTTTGGTTTGGTGGCATGAGGCTTGCCTCTCTGGAGCTTTGAGTCTTGTAAGGACTCCCCAGGCCAAAAGATGTGGGTATTTTGACCTCTTATCACCTCCAGATTGAGGAAGGCCCATTGATCTCCTGAAGCCAAAGGACTCATTGTATGTCCCTGTATTGTACCTTCTGATTACATTCTTCTAGAATCTTGCTTGCGGCTGTGGGCAAGGGCCTTCTGGAGTTGGGGATATGAACTTCCCTTCTCCACTGTATTCTTGGTAAGTGAGAGTCACCTTTCTGAGCCCAGGGTCCCTCCGCTATAAAATGGGGACAATAGCACTCACTTGGAGTTCTTAAGATTTAATGAGAAAACAAGGCTTGGGTAAAGGCCTATAACTATTGCTCATCCCTACCCCTCCCAAATGCTTCCTCAGGCCTAGGAGACCCCTATCTGGTCTACCCAGATGCCCAGCCCTGCTGGTTGTTTTGGTGCAGAGCTAAGGCCACGTATGGGTCTAGCAAGATACTTCCTGTGAGAATTTGGACATGTCACTGACCTCTCTGAGGCTGAGCTTGTGCATCTGTGAAAGTAGGAGCTTCACTCCCAAAACAGCGACAGCAGTGCCTGGTCTATTCATCCAGTGCACACTGTATGATCCAGCCTTCATAGTCTTCTCAACTATTTCATGGGCACCAGTGCCAGAGGGAGGCCCTGGTCCTGGAACTCTTGCTCTGAGAGGTGGAGTGACGTGTTCACAGGCAAAAACCAAGCTGTATTGATGCTATCTTGAACCTCACTCTCCTCTCTGTGTAGCTTCCTTCCATTGGATAACAGTCCTCACACTGGAGGAACTTCCACTCCCACTCAAATTTCCCTACTTCCTTTTTAGGCTCTGTGGAAAGGTGATCCCTGGAGGAGCAGTTACTGACCCACCGCCTTGAGCCTCAGTCCAGAGGCTGTGACAAGGTCACGGCTCCATTTGCACCTAGTCGGAAAGTGGAATGGAGAAACACCCCATAGCAGGCACAGGTAGGGATGGAGTTCTTGGAGATGCTTCAGCTCCCTGGGCCCAGGACCCAATAGAAATGGATTTGCTGCCTTCAGCAATCTGAGCACCTTCCTCCTGGCACAGAGTAATGCGCTGGTGTTGGGTATCGGGGGAGATTTCATGTCAATTCACATGGCCCATCATCATGGTGGACTTGCTATGAGGACTTGCTATGTGGAATCTCCTTTGGGCCTCAGCATACCAGCTGCTAGGTTATGTTATTATACCCAATGAGAGATCTGGAATATAAGGTCCAGAATAGGCTAGTGATTTGTCTGAGTCCACACAGCCAGTTGCTGTTGGAGATGAGAACCAGAATTCTTCCCTTTATGCAAACTATTATGTGGTATTGAACTTCTAAAGACAGTAAACAGCTTAGGACTCCAAGTATATCTGGCATACTTTTATTTAAATGCCTCGGTTTTGTTTCTTCTTCACTAGGCTTTTCCTAATATAGATTTCCAAAATATTCATACAAAAAATGTCATAATCCTGAGAAAACATATATAGTTGTGAAAAAAAGGAAATGTTCCACTGTTCTGTCTTCAAATGCTTTCTCTGGTCCATTCTCCATATTTTGGAGCAAAGTTAGATCTTTCAACCCTCTAATTCAGGCTTCATGTTATATAACTACTTTATTTACATATTCCATTTCTTTGTCTATCTGAGGTGGATAAATATATCAGGTACCTTTCATTTCTATCTGTCATTTTCACCTATCCCTAATCTGACATAACTGAATAAAAGAGTACTTATATTCTGTCTTTTTTGGAACATCTGGGTGGCTCAGCAGTTGAGCGATTTGCTCAGCACAGGAAATGATTTCTGCTCTGGGGATTGAGTCCCAAGCTAAGCTCCCCATGATGATTGTTTTTTTTTTTTTTTTCTGATTGACTTATTTTATTCAGCAGAATACCCTCCAGATTCTTTCATGTCGAGCAAATGACAGGCATACATCATTTCTGACGCCTGAGTACTAATAAGTTTTTAGTGTGTATATATATACACCACATCTTATTTATTCCTTCATCTGTTGAAGGACATCATAACTCCTTCCATGGTTTGGCTATTGTGCACATTGGTGCTATAAAATAATCATTGGGATGAGGGTGTCCTGTCGTATCACCACATTTATACCTTCAGGATACATATCCAATAGTGCAGTTGCTGGGTTATAGATTAGCTCTATTTTTATCTTCCTGAGGATCCTCCACGCTGTTGTCCAGAGTGACTGGACCTGCCTACATCAGTACATCAGTAGTACAAAAATGGTTCCCTTTCTCTACATCCTTGCCAGCAGTAGAGGTTTCCTGTCTTGTGAATGATACCATTCTAAGGCTGAGAGTTGGTATGTCCTTGTGGTTTAGATTTGTGTGTACCTGATGGCAAGGGTTGTGGAGCACTTTGTCATGTGCTTGTCAGCCAACAGTAAGTCTTCTTACTGAAATGTCTGTTCATGTCTTCTGTCCAACACAAGACCTGCTGGATAAAGGATTCCTGGCTGCATGTTTTTATCATTTAGTACCCGAATATAACTTGCTGGTGCTCTCTGGGAGGCCAGATCACTTGGAATAGATGTGCTTTTAATCAACATTTCTCTCAATAGAAGTTTATAATCACTTGTCTCCTCCCCCCCCCCTTTTAGGACTTTCTATTGATCCTTGAAATTTAATAAACTCCAGTATTATGTGTCCAGGTGTTGATCACATTTGTATGATTTGGCGCGGATTCCTCTCTGTCTTTCTTGGATACGAATGTCCGTTCAGGGAAGTTCTCAGCTATGATTCATTTCAATATACTTTGTGTTCTTTCCTTCACTCCATAAGTTCTGGAATCCCAGTAAGATGAATATTATTCCTTCTCAAAATATCACATGTATCCTGAGATCTGCCCTCGAGATTTCTGAGTTATCTTTCTCTTTCTTCCAATTTCATTCCTTCCCAGGAACTTGTCTTCCACATCACTTACTGTCTCTGCTACCTGTTTATCCCTGCGTGGTAGCATCCAGTTTAAACTGGAAGTTGGGGAATGTACTTTTAATTCCAGCCTGATTTTTCCAATTCTGCAGTATGAGAATACCAGGAGTCTCATTTGCTTTTTCGAACAGCCACCATTAGATTTAACATTGTGTGTCTGAATTTGACTTCTAACATGCTACTGAAATAGATATTCCTTAGGTTTGTGGCAGAGAGTTTTACTTCTGTTTCTTTCTGTTTTTTTTTTTTTTTTTTTTTTTTTGTCAATTCTTCTTCTCCTCTTTTTGCGTAGTGCAGAATGGCTATATGAGTAAGCAGAGTCTAAAATATCAAGCAGAACTTAAGTGAAATACAGCCAGATAATTCCAAAGATATCTAGGCCTGGAAAATAAAGGAAAAAGATAAACAAAACCAAAGAAACAGAGAGACCACAAAAGGGAAAAAGAAATTTAAATGACAGTATTAATTTAAAAAGAAATGGTGGGGAGACCATTGTGCGTGGGAGAGAATATAATCTCAGAGTGGACCTAGAGGTTGATTTTTTCCATTTTGAGTGTATGTTCTGTATTATAGTAGGCGCTAAATCCAAATTATATAAACCAGCAAAACGTAAATACAGACAAAACAGCAAACACAAAGACAGAACCAAGAAAAAGAGAGGAGCAGAATCAAAGGAAGAGAGAAGATAAACTGGTAGAAAAACAAACAATGGGGCTCTACATGGACTCTGAGTGTATTTCGGTATGTATGTTAGAAGGTGCTAACTTCCAGAATTATGAAATGAAACAAGACAAAACACCCAAGCCCATAACTCATATATCTACAAAAATCAATTAGGTACATTGAAAGGAATTAGAAAATGAAGAATATATCTGGGAGGAGGGGCAAGATGGCGGAAGAGTAGGGTCCCCAAATCACCTGTCCCCAACAAATTACCTAGATAACCTTCAAATCATCCTGAAAATCTACCTATTTGGCCTGAGATTTAAAGAGAGAACAGGGATCCCTGAGTGGCGCAGCGGTTTGGCGCCTGCCTTTGGCCCAGGACGCGATCCTGGAGACCCGGGATCGAATCCCACGTTGGACTCCCGGTGCATGGAGCCTGCTTCTCCCTCTGCCTGTGTCTCTGCCTCTCTCTCTGTGTGTGTGTGACTATCATAAATAAATACAAAAATTAAAAAAAAATAAAGAGAGAACAGCTGGAATGCTATAGTGAGAAGAGTTCACGCTTTATCAAGGTAGGAAGATGGGGAAAAAAGAAAAAAAGAAACAAAAGGCATCCAAGGGGGAGGGGCCCTGCGAGGAGCCGGGCTAAGGCCGGGGCGAGTGCCCCAAGGACAGGAAAGCTCCCTCTTGGAGAAGCAGGAGCTTCACCAATCTTCCTTGGTGGAAAGGTGCCCGCAGGGAGTTAGAGCAGGACCCCAGGAGGGCAGGGATGCCCTAAGGCTCCCTGAGACACTAACAGACACCTGTGTGCCCAGGAGAGTGCACCCAGCTCCCTAAAGGGCTGCAGCGCGGGCACATATTGACCCGGGAGAAGCTCGGAGGAGCTCTGGAGGCGGCTCTGCATGGAGGGGACTGCGTGGCCCTGGGAGCAGCTCGGAGGGCCTCGGGCAGAGGAAGAGGCTCCATGCAGAGGGCGCTGCATGGCTCCAGGAGCTCCTCGGAGGGGCTCAGGGGGAGGCTCCACAGAGAGGCGGCTGCGCGGCTGGAGTGTGAATCCAACAGTGCAGGCCCGGGAGTACAGGGCACCCGGGACACAGCCCAGGATCCGACCTCCCCCTGGGACAGACAGAGGCCAGGAGGACACAGGACAGCAAGGACGCTCCTGCCTGGAGCTGAGCAGATCAGCGGGCCCGCCCCTGGAACATCCAGGCCCTGCAGACAAAGAGCTCCATAGTTACTGCAGGAGCTGAATCCAAAACTCCAGGGCTGGCCCCACCCTGTGGTTGTTCATCCTGTGGCCTCACGAGGTAAACAACCCTCACTGTACCCTGCACCAGGCAGGGGGCAGAGCAGCTCCCCCAAGTGCTAAACCTGAAAATCAGCACAACAGACCCCTCCTCCAGAAGACCAGCTAGATGGACAAGTTCCGGGGGGAAGTCAGGGGACTTAAAGTATACAGAAAAGGAAGATACTCCCCCGAGTTTTTTTTTTTTCTCATTGATTTCTGTTTGCTTCTCACACCCTTTTTCTTCCTTTCTTTCTTTTTCCTTCTTTTTCTTTTTTTTTTCCTTTTTCTTCCTTTTTTCTTTTTCTAGTTTCTTTCCTTCTTTCTCTCCTTCCTTTTAATCCTTTTCACAATACCACTTGTTTTTGGCCACTCTGCACTGAGGAAAATGACTAGAAGGAAAACCTCACCTCAAAAGAAAGAATCAGAAACAGTCCTCTCTCCCACAGAGTTACAAAATCTGGATTATACTCAATGTCAGAAAGCCAATTCAGAAGCACTATTATACAGCTACTGGTGGCTCTAGAAAAAAGCATAAAGGACTCAAGAGACTTCATGACTGCAGAATTTAGATCTAATCAGGCAGAAATTAAAATTCAGTTGAATGAGATGCAATCCAAACTAGAAGTCCTAACGATGATGGTTAACGAGGTGGAAGGACGAGTGAGTGACATAGAAGACAAGTTGATGGCAAAGAGGGAAACTGAGGAAACAAGAGACAAACAATTAAAAGACAATGAAGATAGATTAAGGGAAATAACAGCCTGAGGAAGAAAAACCTAAGCATAATTGCGGTTCCTGAGGACACCGAAAGGGCCAGAGGGCCAGAATATGTATTTAACAAATCATAGCTGAAAATTTTCCTAATCTGGGAAAGGTAACAGGCATTCAGATCCAGGAAATAGGGAGATCCCCCCTAAAATCAATAAAAACCATCCAACACCTCAACATTTAATAGTGAAGCTTGCATATTTCAAAGATAAAGAGAAGATCTTTAAAGCAGCAGGAGACAAGAAATCCCTGACTTTTATAGGGAGGAGTATTAGGGTAACAGCCGACCTCTCCACAGAGACCTGGCAGGCCAGAAAGGGCCGGCAGGATATATTCAGGGTCCTAAATGAGAAAAACATGCAACCAAGAATACTTTATCCAGCAAGGCTCTCATTCAGAATGGAAGGAGAGATTAAGAGCTTCCAAGACAGGCAGGAACTGAAAGAATATGTGACCTCCAAACCGGCTCTGCAAGAAATTTCAAGGGGGACACTTAAAATTCCCCTTTATGTAGAAGTTCATTGGGACAATCCACAAAAACAAAGACTGAATAGATATCATGAGGACACTAAACTCATATCTTTCAATAGTAACTCTGAACGTGAACGGGCTTAATGACCCCATCAAATGTGCAGGGTTTCAGACTGGATAAAAAAGCAGACCCATCTAATTGCTGTCGACAAGAGCCTCATTTTAGACAGAAGGTCACCTACAGCCTGAAAATAAAAGGTTGGAGAACCATTTACCATTCAAATGGTCCTCAAAAGAAAGCAGGGTAGCCATCCTTATGTCAGATAAACTAAAATTTACCATGAAGACTGTAGTGAGAGATGAAGAGGGACACTATATCATACTTAAAGGATCTATCCAACAAGATGATTAAACAATCCTCAATATATATGCCCCGAATGTGGGAACTGCAAAATATATCAATCAATTAATAATCAAAGTGAAAAAACACTTAGGTAATAATACACTTATACTTGGTGACTTCAATCTAGATCTTTCTATACTCGAAAGGTCTTCTAAGTACAACATCTCCAAAGAAACGCAAGCTTTAATTGACACACTGGACCAGATGGATTTCACAGATATCTACAGAACTTTACATCCAAACTCAACTGAATACACATTCTTCTCAAGTGCACATGGAACTTTCTCCAGAATAGATCACATACTGGGTCACAGATCGGGTCTGAACTGATACCAAAAGATTGGGCTCGTCCCCTGCATATTCTCAGACCATAATGGCTTGAAATTAGAAATAAATCACAACAAGAAGTTTGGAAGGACCTCAAACACGTGGAGATCAAGGACCATCCTGCTAAAAGATGAAAGGTCAACCAGGAAATTAAGGAAGAATTAAAAAGTTTCATGGAAACTAATGAGAATGAAGATAAAACCATTCGAAATCTTTGGGATGCAGCAAAAGCAGTCCTGAGGGGGAAATACATCGCAATACAAGCATCCATTCAAAAACTGGAAAGAACTCAAACACAAAATCTAACCTTGCACATAAAGGAGCTAGAGAAAAAAAAAGATAGATCCTACACCCAGCAGAAGAAGAGAGTTAATTAAAATTCGATCAGAACTCAACGAAATCGAGACCAGAAGAACTGTGGAACAGATAAACAGAAACAGGAGTTGGTTCTTTGAAAGAATTAATAAGATAGATAACCATTAGCCAACTTTATTAAAAAGAGAGAGAAGACTCAAATTAATAAAATCATGAATAAGAAAGGAGAGATCACTACCAACACCAAGGAAATACAAATGATTTTAAAAACATATTATGAACAGCTATACGCCAATAAATTAGGCAATCTAGAAGAAACGGACGCATTCCTGGAAAGCCACAAACTACCAAAACTGGAACAGGAAGAAATAGAAAACCTGAACAGGCCAATGACCAGGGAGGAAATTGAAGCAGTCAACAACCTCCCAAGCCAAAAGTCCAGGGCCACGTGGCTTTCCAGGGGAATTCTGTCAAATGTTTAAAGATGAAACCATACCTATTCTACTAAAGCTATTTTGAAAGACAGAAGGAGATGGAGTACTTCCAAATTCATTGTATGAGGCCAGCATCACCTTAATTCCAAAACCAAAGACCCCACCAAAAAGGATAATTACAGACCAATATCCCTGATGAACATGGATGCAAAGATTCTCAACAATATACTAGCCAATAGGATGCAACAGCACATTAAGAAAATTATTCACCATGACCAAGTAGGATTTATCCCTGGGACACAAGGCTGGTTCAACAGTCGTAAAACAATCAAAGTGATTCATCATATCAGCAAGAGAAAAACCAAGAACCATATGATCCTCTCGTTAGATGCAGAGGAAGCATTTGACAAAATACAGCATCCATTCCTGATCAAAACTCTTCAGAGTGTAGGGATAGAGGGAACATTCCTCAACATCTTAAAACCTATCTATGAAAAGCCCACAGCAAATATCATTCTCAATGGGGAAGCACTGGGAGTCTTTCCCCTAAGATCAGGAACAAAACAGGGATGTCCACTCTAACCACTGCTGTTTTTTTTTTATTTTTTTTATTTATTTATGGTAGTCACACAGAGAGAGAGAGAGGCAGAGACATAGGCAGAGGGAGAAGCAGGCTCCATGCACCGGGAGCCCGATGTGGGATTCGATCCCGGGTCTCCAGGATCGCGCCCTGGGCCAAAGGCAGGCGCTAAACTGCTGCGCCACCCAGGGATCCCTAACCACTGCTGTTTAACATAGTACTGGAAGTCCTAGCCTCAGCAATCAGACAACAAAATACATTAAAGGCATTCAAATTGGCAAAGAAGAAGTTCTCCCTGTTTGCCGATGACATGATACCATACACAGAAAACCCAGGTTCCAACCAAGGTTGCTAGAACTTATACATCAGTTTGGCAGTGTGGCAGGAAACAAAATCAGTACCCAGAAGTCAGTGGCATTTCTATACACCAACAATGAGACTGAAGAAAGAGAAATTAAGGAGTCAATCCTATTTACAATTGCACCCAAAAGCATAAGATACCTAGGGATAAACCTAACCAATCAGGTAAAGATCTATACCCTAAAAACTATAGAACACTTTTGAAGGAAATTGAGGAAGACACAAAGAGATGGAAAAATATTCCATGCTCATGGATTGGCAGAATTAATATTGTGAAAATGTCAATGTTACCCAGGGAAATATACACATTTAATGCAATCCCTATGAAAATACCGTGGACTTTCTTCAGAGAGTTAGAACAATTATTTTTTTTTATTTAACTTTTTTTATTTATTTATGATAGTCACAGAGAGAGAGAGAGAGAGGCAGAGACACAGGCAGAGGGAGAAGCAGGCTCCATGCACCGGGAGCCCGACGTGGGATTCGATCCCGGGTCTCCAGGATCGCGCCCTGGGCCAAAGGCAGGCGCCAAACCGCTGCGCCACCCAGGGATCCCTAGAACAATTATTTTAAGGTTTTTGTGGAATCAGAAATGACCCGGAGTAGCCAGGGGAATTTTAAAAAAAGAAAACCATATCTGGGGGCATCAGAAACCAGAATTCATGTTGTACTACAAAGCTGTGGTCACCAAGACAGTGTGGTACTGACCCAAAAACAGACACAGAGATCAATGGAACAGAATAAAGAATCCAGAAGTGGACCCTCAACTTTATGGTCAACTAATATTCGATAAAGGCGGAAAGACTATCCACTGGAAGAAAGACAGTCTCTTCAATAAATGGTGCTGGGAAAATTGGACATCCACGTTCAGAAGAATGAAAGTAGGCCACTCTCTTTCACCATACACAAAGATAAACTCAAAATGGATGAAAGATCTAAATGTGAGACAAGATTCCATCAAATCCTCAAGGAGAACACAGGCAACACCCTTTTTGAACTCAGCCACAGTAACTTCTTGCAAGGTACATCCATGAAGGCAAAAGAAACAAAAGCAAAAGTGAACTATTTGGACTTCATCAAGATAAGAAGCTTTTGCACAGCAAAGGATACAGTCAACAAAACTAAAAGACAACCTACAGAATGGGAGAAAATATTCGCAAATGATGTAACAGATAAAGGGCTAGTTTCCAAGATCTATAAGGAACATGTTAAACTCAACAGCAAAGAAACAAACAATCCAATCATGAAAAGGGCAAACACATGAACAGAAATCTCACAGAGGAAGACATAGACATGGCTAACATGCATATGAGAAAATGCTCTGCATCACTTGCCATCAGGGAAATACAAATCAAAACTACAATGAGATACCACCTCACACCAGTGAGAATGGGGAAAATTAACAAGGCAGGAAACCCCAAATGTTGGAGAGAATGCAGAGAAAAAGGAACCCTCTTACACTGTTGGTGGGAATGTAAACTGGAAAACTGTGTGGAGATTCCTCAAAGAGTTAAAAATAGACCTGCCCTATGACCCAGCAATTGCACTGTTGGGGAATTACCCCAAAGATTCAGATGCAATGAAATGCCAGGACACCTGCACCCTGATGTTTCTAGCAGCAATGTCCACAATAGCCAAACTGTGGAAGGAGCCTCAGTGTCCATCGAAAGATGAATGGCTAAAGAAGATGTATTTTATGTATACAGTGGAAAATTACTCAGCCATTAGAAACGACAAATACCCACCTTTTGCTTCAACATGGATGGAACTGGAAGGTATTATGCTGAGTGAAGTAAGTCAATCGGAAAAGGACATTGTATGTTCTTATTCATTTGGGGAATATAAATAATAGTGAATGGGAATATAAGGAAAGGGAGAAGAAATGTGTGGGAAATATCAGAAAGGGAGACAGAACATAAAGACTCCTTACTCTAGGAAATGAACTAGGGGTGGTGGAAGGGGAGGAGGGTGATGGGTGGGGGTGAATGGTTGTTGCGCACTCAGAGGGGCACTTGACACGATGAGCACTGGGTGTTATTCTGTATGTTGGTAAATTGAACACCAATAAAAAATAAATTTATTTTTAAAAAAGAATATATCTAAGGTACTTGTACAAATATGAAAAACAAAAAAGGAAAATATTAAAGCAAAGATTTTGTATTAATATATATAGTTAAGGCAGGAAAAGAGAAACACTATTGGAAAGTCTTAACTTGATAGTTAATTGAATTATAAGGAAAAAGCTTTGAGGTCTCTCTACTATTTTCCCTCAGCTCCGGAGTTTTCCAGTGCTGCTCAGTAAACTTGCTCTTCCCCTGTTCTTCCAGCTGTCCATCTGGGGCCAGCTCCAGTGATTCTCATGTGCCTGTGCCTGCGGGGAGATGCTCAGTCCCTTGCCAGGGGGCAGGTTCCATATAGAGCTGTTTTTCCTGTGACGGCTTCATTCCCTACAGGCTGCAACTCTCACAGATGAAAGGAAAAAAGCAAAAAATGTCTGTGGCAACATTTCCAACCCTCCAGCCAAGAACGCTCCATGTGTACCCAACTGTTGGCTCCAAGTGCACACTGGTTTAGACCTTCTGGAGTCTGGTGTGGGGGCACTGATTTTCAAACTGAAGGGAGCCTAGCAACAGGAGAGCTTTCACCTCTTTTAGCCCTCCCAGCTTCCACCTGTCCCATAGGGAAGGCAGGATAGCCCGCTTTTTTTTTTAACACTTTTTAAAATTTTTATTTATTTATGATAGTTACAGAGAGAGAGAGAGAGAGAGGCAGAGACACAGGCAGAGGGAGAAGCAGGCTCCATGAGCCGGGAGCCCAATGTGGGATTCGATCCCGGGTCTCCAGGATCGCGCCCTGGACCAAAGGCAGGCGCCAAACCGCTGCGCCACCCAGGGATCCCGATAGCCCGCTTTTGTCTGCACTGGTGCCCTGAGAGCAGCCCCCATCTCCTCAGGGTACACAAAACTAACAGTGCCTGGGCTGGATGATTGAATTAGCAGCAACCTGTGTATGGATCTTGTATAGCCACCTGTGATTATTCTGCAGTGAGATGTGCATAATGTATGGGCCCACACATTCCCTTCCACCCTGTAGCCTTCCAAACTGAGGATACAGCCCTGATGTGAGTCACTCTCACATCCCATTTTATTTTATTTTATTTTATTTTATTTATTTATTTTTTCACATCCCATTTTAATAAATGTTTTCACAGAACTGATGATGCCCATGCTTATATTTTAAGCATCTTCATTACAGTCTACCTCCTGCTTTTAGTGATTTCTTGGTTTGATCATCCACCCAAACTTCAATGCATTTAGCAGCCTATAGGTCTCAGAGGTGCTCCGTGTTTATTATTATTTCAAGTTTATTATTTCCTTGAGGGGAAGGTTTGAGAATGAGGGGAGTCTGAGCTTCATCTGACCTTGAGATCTGACCCAGCACACTGGGTCCTTTTAGCTACTAACGATAATCATGAGCAAGGAATTGCATACTTATTATTTCCTTAATATTCAACCTTTCTTACACTTTTCCAGTATCCCAGCTAGGAGCTCGGCCCATCAGGAGTTGGGCCCATCATTTCCAAATGCTTTTACTCTACTTTTCTTTTTAACTTTGGATGTATGTAAATGACTGAGACACAGCCCCTTGTCAGTATGATCTAAGACTTTCACACCACACAGGAATCAAAGGTATCTCTTACCCATAGTCTCATCCCTACTTCTCCTAAACCACATGCCTCAATGGGCCAGTCCTTGAGCATCCCTGATTTCTGACATGAAGTATTCTGCTGCCTCTCCCCATCTTGGCATGTTCCAGTAGTTTCTGGTGTCGAACTCTCTATTAGCAAGAGACCCCAGATGATAAAGGCAAAGGTCCCAGAAGATGGTTCTTGTAACAGCCAACAGATACATTGATGAATGTCACCCCACAGTCCCTGACAGCCTGGCCATATATTCAGGGGTTCCTCAGTTTCAGTACTTCCCAGAACTAATTTATGGAACTAAGGAAGTGCTCTATTTACACTGTCAATTATATTACAAAGACACACCCAGGTGTGCCCTGAGAGGGTTTCCAACCCCTCTTCTCTCTGCAGGTCAGTTGGGCTCATGTTACAAGCACCTTTCCCTATTCTTGGTCTTTCCCTTACTAGGGGCCCAGGACAAGACACCTCGCTGGCATAGAATGAGCAGATTGATCACTTAGGAGACCCGTAAGCTTTCGAATCAATGTGCAAGTAACCAAAGGGAGAGACTAAAAAGAATCTCCATTACACTACGGCTTATACAGTAAAATTCCTCGAGTTGTAAACTTAATTAAGTGCACTATACTGTCTTCCACGTGCACCTCAGAAATCCAAGAAATAGAATACCGTCACATCTCAGGAATATGCTCAGAGTTCTAAATGGACAAGCTGAAATTTCACTATACCTTGTCAGCCACAGAAATAGAAGAACTTAATATTTTACCATGAAGATGGGTAGTTTCAGCACTAGCAGAGGAATTGCAACTAGGAACAGGGAAATTATGACAAGCTATGGGCAAGCAGGGAGAAAAGAGAAGAGGATCTCTCCCTCATGGAGGAAGTGGGTGCAGAGTGTAGCCAGGCTGTTGGAAACCAAAACCCATTGGATTGACTTGGGAGCTTCAGGTCTAGTGGTCTTTCATTCGCTCAGTCATCATAGTGGATCGTGACTGTTGCCATGGTAGGAAAACATTTTTCTTCATGCTGCTAGACTTCTTTTTTTTCCTCCTGGGTCTGCAAAAGGGTGCAAGGAGAGCTTCCTCTCTGGCCCACCAATTCCATCGCAAGTGAGGATTCCTTTTGTCACATACCCACGTTCTTACCATGTCACTAAGCCCTTCTTTAGATAATAAAATTCAATGGTAGATCTGTCTTTATGGTACCCCCAGTGCACTGTGGTTGATTACATCACAACAAAGACACAAAGGATTTATTGGATTTATGAGAAAATCAGGCCCACGAATGGTGGCAAATAATTCAGAGTTGCTTGACTAGCAGGAGAGTCAGTCTCTGGGATGAGGGCATTTAACCACAATTGGATGCACATTGTCCACGTTTCTACTTTCTGCTGGATAGACGCTAATTTTCTACATTGGTCTTGGTATCAATAATACTTTTTTTTAAAAATTCTAGTTCAATTTGCCAACATATAATATAACACCCAGTAGTCATTCTGTCATGGTCCCCCCCTTCATGCATGTCATCCAGTCTCCACATCTCCCTGCCCACCTCCCCTTCCACTACCCTTTGTTCGTTTCCCAGATTTAGGTGTCACTCGTACTTTGTCAACCTCTCAGATTATTCCCCCTCATTTTCTCTCCTTTCCCCTTGATACCTTTCATTATTTTTATATCCCCTGTATGAGTGAAACCATATGATGATTATCCTTCTTCATTTGACAAAATTCACTCAACATAATACCCTCTGGTTCCATCAATGTTGAAGCCAAAGTTGTGTATCCATCCTTTCTAATGGCTGAGCAATATTCCATTGTATACATAGACCACATCTTCTTTATCCATTAATCTTTCAATGGGCACAGATGCTCCTTCCACAGTTTGGGTATTGTGGACATTGCTGCTATAAACATTGGAATGCAAGTGTATTGTCATTTTAATGCATCTGTATCTTTGGGGTAAATCCCCAGCAGTGCAATTTCGGGGTCATTGGGCAGTTGTATTTTTAACTCTTTGAGAAACATCCACACAGTTTTCCAGAGTGGCTGCACATTTCACGTTCCCATCAACAATGCAAGAGGGTTCCCCTTTCTCCACATCCTTTCCAAAACTTGATGGTTTCTGTCTTGTTATTTTTCCACATTCTCACTGTTGTGAGGTGATATTTCATTGTGGTTTGGATTTGTATTTCCCTGATGGCCAGTAATGCAGACCATTTTCCATGGGCTTCTTGGCCATGTGTATGCCTTCGTCTGTGAAATTTCTGTTCATGTGTTTTGCCCATTTCATGATCGGATTCTTTTAGTTTCTTGAGTTTTGAATTTAATAATTTATTTACAGATCTTGGATACTAGCCTATCTCCTAGGTCACTTGCAAATAGCTTCTCCCTTTCTGTAGGTTGTCTTTTAGTTTTGTGGACTGTTTCTTTTGCTGTGCAGAAGATTTTTATCTTTATGAAGTCCCAATAGTTCATTCTTGCTTTTGTTTCCCTTGCCTTCATAGATGTATCTTGCAAGAAGTTACTGTGACCAAGTTCAAAAGGGTTTTGCTGGTGTTCTTCTATAGGATTCTGATGGATTGTTGATTCATCTTAGAACACATATCCATTTTGAGTTTATCTTTCTATAACGTCTAAGAGAATGGTCTACTTTCATTCTTCTGCTCATGGCTCTCCAATTTTCCCAGCACAATTTATTGAAGAGACTGTCTTTTTTCCACTGCATAGTCTTTCCTGCTTTGTAGAATATTAGTCACACATAGAGTTGAGTGCTAATTACTGGGTTCTCTATTCTTTTCCCTTGTTCTATTTGTCTATATTTGTGCCAGTACCACACTGCTGATGATTTGTACAGCTTTGTAGTACTACTGGAAATCTGGCACTCTGATGTTCCCCAGGTCTGGTTTTCTTTCAATATTCCCCTGGCTATTCGGAGTGCTTTCTGATTCCACAGAAATCTCAACATGATTTGTTAAAACTCTATGAAGAAAATCCATGGTATTTTGATGGGGATTGCATTGAACATGTACATTGCCATGGGTAGTGAAGACTTTTTCAAAATATTAATTATTATAATTCATGAGTGTGGACTATTTTTCCATTTCTTTGTTTCTTCATTTCTTTCAGAAGTGTTCTGTATTTTTTAGGGTATAGATCCTTTACCTCATTGGTTAGGTTTATTCCTACATGTCTTATGCTTTTGGGTGCACTTGCAAATGGAATTGACTCCTTAATTTCTCTTTCTTAAGTCTCATTCTTTGTGTATAGAAGTGCCACTGTTTTCTGGGCATTGATTTTGTATCCTGTCACCCTGCCGGATTGCTCTATGAGTTCTCACAATCTTGGGGTGAAGTCTTTTGGGGTTTCTGTGACAGTATCGTGTCATTTTTGAAGAAATTGAGTTTGGCTTCTACTTTGCCAATTTGAATGCCTTTTATTTCTTTTTGTTCTCTGATTTCTGAGGCTAGGACTTCTAGTGCTATGCTGAATAGCAGTGGAGAGAGTGGACATCCTGGTCCTGTTCCTGATCTTAGGGGAAGTCTCCTAGAGACTTTTTATCTCCTAGAGATAAGTCCTAGAGACTTATCATTGAGAATGATATTTGCTGTGGGCTTTTTGTAGATGGCTTTTATGATGCTGAGGAAATGTTCTCTCTATCCCTACACTCTGAAGAGTTTTGAACAGGAATGGAGGCTGTATTTAGTCAAATGCTTTCTCTGCAACTATGGAGAGGATCATATCGTTTTTCTTTTTTCTCTTGTTGATATGATCTATCACGTTGATAGATTTATGAGTGTTGAACATGCCTTGCATCCTGAAGATAAATACCACTTGGTCTTGGTGAATAATCTTCATAATGTATTGTTGGAACCTATTAGCTAGTATCCTGCTGAGAATTTTTGCAACCATGTTCATCAGGGATATTGGTCTAGAATTCTCTTTTTTGGTGTCGTCTTTGCCTAGTTTTGGAATTAAGGTGATATAGGCTTAATAGAATGAATTTGGAAGTATTCCATCTCTTTCTATCTTTCTGAACAACTTTAGTAGAACAGGTATTGTCTCTTCTTTCAACGTTTGATAGAATTCCCTTGGGAAGCCATCTGGCCCTGGACTTTTGTGTCTTGGGAGGTTTACGATTATTGCCTCAGTTTCTTCACCGGTTATTCGTCTGTTCAGGTTTTCTGTTTCTTCCTGTTCCAGTTTTGGGAACTTGTGCTTTTCCAGAAATGCAACCAATTCTAGTAGATTGCCTAATTTATTGGCGTATAGCTCCTCTTAATGCGTTTTTAAAAAATCATTTGTTTTCCCTTGGTATTGTTTGTGATCTGTCTTCTTTCATTCATGATTTTATTAATTTTAGTCTTTTCTCTTTTCTTTTATAATAAGGCTAGCTAATGGTTCATGTACCTTATTATCTTTCAAAAAACAACTACTGGGTTTTGTTTTTCGTTTTTTGTCTGTTTTACAGGCCTTCCGGTCTCTATTTCATAGAGGTATGTTCAGATCTTTATTATATCTCATCTTCTGCTTGGTGTAGGTATTATTTGTTATTTTTCTCCAGTTCCTGTAGGTGCAAGGTTAGCTTGTGTACTTGAAACTTTTCCAGTTTTTTGAGGGATGAATGTATTGCGATACATTTCCCTCTTAGGAATGCTTTTGCTGTATCCCAGAGATTTTCAAAGGTTGTATCTTCATTTTCATTAGTTTCCATGAATCTTTTTAATTCTTCTCTAATTTCCTGGTTGTCCCTTTCGTCTTCTAGTTGAATGATGTTTCATCTCCACATGTTTGAGTTTCTTCCACATTTTTCCTTGTCGTTGAGTTCTGGTTTCAAAGTATTGTGATCTGAAAATGGTCAGGGCAGAATCCCAATCTTTTGATAGCGTTTGGGACCTGATTTGTGACCCAGTATATGGTCTATTATGGAGAAAGTTCCATGTGCACTTGAGAAGAATGTGTATTCAGTTGCATTTGGATGGAGAATTCTGTATATATGTGTCAAATCTATGTGATCCGTTTTATCATTTAAGGCTCTTGTTTCTTTTGTGATGTTGTGCTTAGAAGTCTGTCATTTGCAGAAAGTGTCGTGTTGAATTCCCTTTTACACTTTTAGTGTATCATTATCTAAGTATGACTTGACTTTGGCTATTATTTGATTGATATACTTGGCATCTCCCACTTTATGGGCATAGATATTCAACATCTTAGGTGTTCGTGTAGGATATACCCTTTAGGTATGATACAGTGTCCCTCTTTATCCCTTACTACAGTCTATCGGATAATCTTTATCAAATATGAGGATTGCTACCGCAGCTTTATTTTGAGAATCATTTCTTTTTCTTCTTTTTTTATTGGTGTACAATTTGTCAGCATATAGCATAACAGCCAGTGCTCCTCCTGCCATGTACCCCCTCATTGCCCATTACCCAGTAGCCTCAACCCCCCGCCCACTTCCGCTTCCACTTGTTCATTTCCACTACCCCTTGTTCCACGAACCCTTGTTCATTTCCCAGAACTAGGTGTTTCTCATGTTTTGTCACCGTCACTGATACTGTCACTCATTTTATCTCCTTTCCCTTTATTCCCTTTCACTAATTTTTACATCCCCCAAATGAATGAGACCATATAATGTTTGTCCTTTTCCATTTGACTTATTTCACACAGCAGAATGCTTGAGGTCCATTTCAATGATAAATTGTTCTCCACCCTTTCATTGTCAGGCTAGAGGTGTCCTTAGGTTTCAAATGAGTGTTTTGTAGAAAGCAAATAGATGGGTCTTGCTTTTTAATCCAGTCTGAGACCCTGTGTCTTTTGATGGAATAAGTTAGCCAATTCACACTCAGAGTAACATTATAACATATGAATTTAGAGTCATCGTAATACTTCTCCAGTCCCTGTTTCTGTGGATTGTTTCCTTGGACTTCCTCTTCTTTTTCAAGGTCCACCTTAATATTTCCTGCAGAGTTCCTTTGGTGGGCACATATTTTTTCAGTTTCTGCCTATCATGGAAGCTCTTTATCTCTCCTTCTATTGTGAATAAGAGCCTTTTTGGATAGAGTATCCTTGGCTGCATGTTCTAGTCATTTAGGACCCTGAACATATCCTGCCAGCCCTTTCTGGCCTGCCACGTATCTGTGGAGAGGTCTGCTGTTAATATAATATTTCTCCCCATATACTATAGGGATCTCTTGTCTTTTGCTGCTTTAAGGATTTTCTCTATATTTTTGGAAATTGCAAGTTTCCCTATTAAAATTCGAGGTGTTGAACAATTTTTATTGATTTTAGGAGAGGACCTCTCTATCTCCTGGATCTGAATTCCTGATTCCCTCCCCCACGTTAAGGAAGTTCCCAGCTATGAATTGCTCGAGTATGCTTTCTGGTCCTGTGTCCCACTCAGTGCTCTCTAGAGCCCCAGTTATATGTAATTCTTTCATCTGAGGCTATCATTTCTCTCCCTTAACATTTCCTCATGATCTTTTGTTTTTCTCTTTTTACCTCACTTCCATCCTTGCCACCAACTTATCTTCTACATCACTCATCGCTCTTTCTTCTTCCACTATAACCCTCATCATTAGGACCTCCGGTTTAGTTTGCATCTCTTTTAATTGATTTTTAATTTTGGCCTCATTGGATCTAAATTCTGCAGTCATGATGTCACTTGAATCCTTTATGCATTTTCAAGAGCCACCTTTATAATTCTACTTCAGAACTGGCATTCTGACACCAAATTTTAATCCAAATTGTGTAACTCTGTGGCAGAGAGTACTGTTTCAGATTCCTTGTTTCGTGGTGAGTTCTTTATTCTAGTCTTTTTGCTGAATACAGAGTGGCTGTTTGGGAGGGCTGAGTCAAGAACATCAACCACAACCTAAGTAAATTTCAAACTAGATAATTCTGACAAGGTCAGAGACCAGAAATTGAAAACAAAGGTAAGAATTAAATAAAAGAAAAGGAACACTAAAATGGAAAACAACTTTTAAGACAAAGCAGTAAAAAAAAAAAGCCAGACTCCCAAAGAAGAGGAGGAAAAAAAGAGAAAAGAGAAAAAAGCAAAAAGCAAAATAAAGATGAAAATAAAGAGAAAAGAAAACAAGTAGAAGAAATATAAAAAGAGGGGTAACTCGGAGTGGTGGTGGTGGTGATGAAGTTGCATTTCAGGGAGAATATAGCCTCCTTGAGGGGTCTGAGAGTTGATTCTCTTTGTTCATTGTATATTTGGTTCTGTATGCTAGAAGATGCTAGGTCTCAAATTTATATAAACTATATACACTTGTAGAGGGCCCCAAACTTGACCACCAGAACATACATAGGATAAAAGAGGGGGGTAGAATCGAAATGAAGAATCTCACAGAATGAACCAGCAAGGTATAGCACTTGGTTCTGGGTGCTCCTGTTCATGATTTAGAATGTATTAATTTCCACAATTGAGAACAAAATGAAGGAGAGAAAACCAAACACACAAAACAAAACAAAACCTATTTTGTATATTTTCCCAAATTAAGTTTAGTATGTTGAAGGGAATCTAGACATGGAAAATATATCTAGAACCTGTAATTGTAGAGATATCAAAATCAAAAAGGAAGAAATTTAAAACTGAAGAGGTGGTAAAATATTGTAGTAAAGGTGGGAAAAAAGCAAAAAAAAATGGAAATGTACAGTTTGATATAAAATCAGTTGTACTGGGAAAAAGGATGAAAAAATAGGAAGGGTACCCTCCACTTCTATATACTGTAAACCCATCTGACTTCCTCTGGACTTTCCAGTGCTGCTTAGTCAAAATTGCTTCTTCCCTGTCCTTCCAGCTGGTCATGTGGGGAGGGTCTTCTGTGCTGATTCTCAGGTGTGTGTGCACCTAAGGTTGCTGCCCTGCCTCCTGCCAGGTACGGAGCTCAGTGGGAGATATCTGTACTGTGAGGCCTCTGTCCCATGGCAGTCCCCTCTTCCAGGCACAAAGTGACATAAGAGGAAAACAACACTGGCAGCGGCCAGCTCTCCAGCTCTGGAGTCATATCCCCCAATAACTACCTCAACCTCACAGTCTGCACTGGTCTGGGTGCTCCCTGGAGGTGGGGGCACTGATCTGTACAGCTTGAGGGAGCCCAGTGGCAGGAGAGTCCTTGCTGTCCTGTGCCCTCCCCACCTCCGCCTGTCCTGGGGTGAGTGCGGGATCCTGGGCTGTGTCCATTCAGTGCCCTGGGATTCAGGGATTGTGCTCCTGGAGCCTTGGGTCCCAAACACAGCAGGGCATAGGCCTATCAGTCCTGAGCCCCTGCCTGACCAACTAGCCTCTCTCCAAGGCCCCATTGGGTGAGCACTCTAGCCCTTTACCTAGATCAGCCCGTGGTATGTGGTGTTCTTTCCCCCAGGCGCACTTCCTCTATTAGTTACTCATTAAACCTGGAGTCTCCACTGTCCCTTCTGTGGCTCTGCCTGACTTCCCTACTGAGGACTTTTTCAACTGAGATGGAACTGGTGCAGATTTTTTTAAAGTTCCTGCTTCTCCCAGGATGTGCTTTCTTACCCTGGAGGCATTCTCCATAGATTTTAGCCTGGCTCCTTGTGGTGTTCCTCCCCTCCTTGATTCTTTTTTATTTTGTTTTCTGCCTTCCTATCTTGTTTGAAAGTTTGAAATCTGATAATGTTATCGTTCATTTTCCTATGGTCGTTTACCAGCAATTTGTCAATGCCTGTTTCTATGGCAAAGCATTTCCCAGTGTGTGCCATCAAAGTCCTTAGGACAAACAGGTTTCTGAAAACAAGTGGATCTCTCTGAATGTGAAAGTGGAACAGATAAGTTTATACTTGGGAAAAAATACATATCCAGCAACGGAGTCAATTGAAGGCACCAAGGAGGGTCTATCCTTCAGTTTATTCATTTTGCAATTGGGTGACACAGTTAAATGTCTAACTCTTTATTTTTATTCAGTTCATGTTCTCAGAGTCATTACATATAGCCATGGGATTGGCTGTATACTGGGTATCCAGCCTACTAAGTTTTCTCCCCCTTTCCCTCTCCCCTGCCCTTGCTCACATGCTCTTTCTCTCTCTCTCTCTCTCTCTCTCTCTCACAAAAAAAAAGGCATTCGTGAAGGTACTCTAGACTGCATAGTCTTTATCCATGTGTCCATCAATAGATATGAATTTGTTTCTGTTTTGTGGCATTTTTCAGTAGTGCTTTAGAACATAGATACCTCTGAACTCCGGATGATGTGAAGATGTTGGGATAGATTTCCCAAACTTGGGATTGCTGGATCAAATGGCAGTACTTTTCAATACCTTTTTTTGTTGTTGTTGTTTCCCTATTGGTTTTTGTACTAAAGTCAGCAGTTGTATCGTCTGTTGAGTAGTTTAATTGTGTGTCAACTCCAAGACCTTTCTTTTTTTTAATATTTTTTAAATTATTTTTTTATTTATTTATGATAGTCATACAGAGAGAGAGAGAGAGAGAGGCAGAGACACAGGCAGAGGGAGAAGCAGGCTCCATGCACCGGGAGCCCGACGTGGGATTCGATCCTGGGTCTCCAGGATCGCGCCCTGGGCCAAAGGCAGGCGCCAAACCGCTGCACCACCCAGGGATCCCAACTCCAAGACCTTTCTCAAGCACACTCTCACACGGGTGTCTCTGCAAGGTAAATGATGAATAATGTGATCAAATATTTGAATTTTGAAAAGATTATGACTCATTTTTTTATGGTTTTGACAGCAAGCAGTAAACAGTTCATTGTATTGAAATGCATTTGTCAGTGTCTTATTCAACTACATGGTTGTGGTGTTCGAATTGATCTGCTATCTTCTTGGGGATGTGGATATCTTAGAGATAACAAGGACATACCATGCAAATGACTCAACTGAGGATACCATGGAAATTCATTCACTGAGTTGTACCAAGATTAATCTAGTGGCACCTGGGTGGCTTTATCGGTCAAGTGTCTAACTCGTGATTTTTACTCAGGTCATGATTTCTGGGTCCTGAATTTGGGCCCCATGTTGGGCTCCGTGATGGCTATGTAGCCTGATCAAGCTGTTCTCCTTTTCCCTCTGCCTTTCCTCTCCTCATGTTCTCTCTTTCTACCTTAAAAAATACTAAAATGAATCATTAATCTAGTTCACTCACTGCAGCATACTTAAGACAAATATACTAAGGCTTATTATTTTTGTTTCACATGTGTACATCTTATTTTCTGCTGAGTTACTACTTTATAACCACAGTAGAAAAATTTAATTTACAACTCCAATTTGATCTCATTCCATGGTAGATATTAGGAAGCTAGCATTTGAATATTAGTTTGTTGTTAAACACCACCAAAAATTTATCTCATTATTTTAATCAATAGATTTTAATATTTAGAATAACCTGAATAATTAAACAAGTATTGAAAACAGTTTCCCTATAACCATATTCCCTGGCACAGAATTGCCACAATAATTAAAACTTGCATCATTGTGGATCACTTGTAATGAAGAAGAAACCATTCTAGTGAAATTGTTATTAATCGAAGACTACATTTTCTTTTTTAAAATTTTTATTTATTTATGATAGGCACGCAGTGAGAGAGAGAGAGGCAGAGACACAGGCAGAGGGAGAAGCAGGCTCCATGCACCGGGAGTCCGACGTGGGACTTGATCCCGGGTCTCCAGGATCGCGCACTGGGCCAAATGCAGGCGCTAAACCACTGCACCACCCAGGGATCCTGAAATCTACATTTTCTATGAAGGTCAGCTCGGTGTTGTGCCATAGTACGAGTATTGACAAATACATAATATCATGCAGGCACCATGTACAGTTTGGGTACCCTGCTTGTGTTTGTTTTTTTCCTTCTTTTGTTTTAATTTTTTTATTGTAGTTCAATTTGCCAACATATAGCATAACACCTAGTGCTCATCCCGCCAAGTGCCCCCCTCAGTGCCCATCACCCAATCACCCCAACCCCCACCACCATCCCCTTACACAACACCTTGTTCATTTCCCAGAACTAACTGTCTCTCATGTTTCACTGCCATCACTGATATTTTCAGTCATTTTGTCTCCTTTCCCTTTATTCCATTTCACTAATTTTATATTCCCCAAATGAATGAGACCATGTACTGTTTGTCCTTTTCCAATTGACTCATTTCACTCAGCGTAATACCATCCATGTCCCTCCACGCTGAACAAATAGTGGGTATGTGTTGGTTCTAATACCTGAGTAATATTCCATTGTATGCATATGCCACAAGTTCTGTATCCATTCGACTTTGGATGGATAACAAGTCTTCTTCCACAGTTTGGCTATTGCAGACATTGCTTTTATAAACATTGGGGTGCAGGTGTCCTGCAGCTTCACTGCATCTGTATCTTTGGGCTAATCCCCAGCAGGACAATTGCTGGGTCCTAGGGCAGATCTAGTTTTAACTCTTTGAGGAACATCCACAGTTTTCCAGCGTGGCTGTACCAGTTCACATTCCCACCAGCATTGCAAGAGTATTCCCATTTCTCATCATCGTCTCCAACATTTGTTGTTTCCTGTCTTATTAATTTTCCCCATTCTCACTGCCGTGAGGTGGTATCTCATTGTGGTTTTGATTTGTATTTCCCTGATGGCAAGTGATGAGGAGCATTTTCTCATGTGCTTGTTGCCCACGTGTATGTCTTCGTGTGTGAGATCTCTCCTCATGTCTTTTACCCATTTCATGATTGGACTGTTTGTTTCTTTGGTGTTGGGTTTAAGAAGTTCTTTATAGATCTTGGAAACTAGCCCTTTATCTGATACGTCATTTGCAAATATCTTCTCCATTCTGTAGGTTGTCTTTTCATTTTGTTGACTGTATACTTTGTTGTGCAGAAGCTTCTTATCTTGATGAAGTCCCAATACTTCATTTTTGCTTTTGCTTCGCTAGTCTTTGTGGATGTATCTTGCAAGAAGATACTGTGCCCAAGTTCAAAAACGGTCTGACCTGTGTTCTCTAGGATTTTGATGGAATCTTGTCTCACATTTAGACCTTCAATTCACTTTGATTTTATCTTTCTGTATGGTTTAAGATAATGGTCTAGTTTCATTCTTCTGCATGTGTATGTCCAATTTTCCCAGCACCATTTATTGAAGAGACTGTCTTTTTTCCTGTGGATAGTCTTTCCTGCTTTGTCGAATATTAGTTGTTGACCATAAAGTTAGGGGTGCACTTATGGATTCTCTAATCTGTTCCATTGATCTATGTGTCTGTTTTTGTGTCAATACCACACTGTGTTGATGACAACAGTTCTGTAGTACAAGCTGAAATCTCGCATTGTGATGCTCCCAGCTATGGTTTTGTTCTTTAATATTCCCCTGGCTATTCGGGGTCTTTTCTGATTCCACACAAATCTTAAAATAATTTGTTCCAACTCTCTGAAGAAAGTCCATGGTATCTTGATAGAGAGTGCAGTAAATGTGTAAAATGCCCTGCATCGCATTGACATTTTCACAGTATTAATTCTTCGAATCCATGAGCATGGAATAATTTTTCATCTTTTCCTGTCTTCCACAATTTCTCTCAGAAGCGTTCTGTGGTTATTAGGGTATAGATCCTTTACCTCTTATGTATCTTAGCTTTTGGGTTCATTTGTAAATGGGATTGACTATTTAATTTCTCTTTCTTCAGTCTCATTTTTAGCATATAGAAATGGAACTAACCTCTGGACATTGATTTTGTATCCTGTCACACTGCCAAATTGCTGTATGAGTTCTAGCAATCTTGGGGTGCAATGATTTTTTAATAAAAAAATAAAGTGATTTTTTCCTTCTAGTCACTTTGCTCAGTGCAGAGTGGCCATAAAAATGTTGTACTGGGTAAAGGGAAAAAGAGAGAAGAGAAAAAAAAAGAAAAGAAAGAAAAAGAATAAGAAGAAAAAATGTGAAAAGAGCGTGGGAAGCAAACAGAAAACCAAAAAAAAAAGGGGGGGGAGTATCGTCTGATTCTGTATACTGTAAATCCCTCGACTTCCCCTGGAACTTTCCAGCGCTGCTTGGTCAATAACTTGCTTTTCCCCTGTCTTGCTAGCTGGTTTTCTGGGGGAGGAGCCTGCTGTGCTGATTCTCTAGTGTGAGCACCTGGGGCTGGTTCTCAGTCCCCTGCCTGGTGCAGGGCTCAGTGAGGGTTGCTTACTCTGTTTATCCTGTGAATACAGTGTGAAGCTCAGTGGGGATTGTTTATCCTGCTAGGCCCCATGAGGAATAGCAACAGTGGCAGCAGCCATCACTCCAGCCATGGAATCAGCTCCTGCAGTAACTACTGCAGCTCCCAGTCTGCATGGGCCAGGATGCTCTGGGGTTGGGGGCCGCGGATCTGCACAGCTCAGGGCCGCTGTTGGCAGGAGAATCCTCACTGTCCTGTGCTCTTCAGGCCTCTGCCTGTCCTAGGGGGAGCACTGGATCCTGGGCTATTTCCCCCAGCGTGTTGTGCTCTGGGGCCTGCTTTGCTGGAATTGCACTCCCAGGGCATGCAGCTCCCCCCATGGAGAGTCACCTCTGAGCTGCTCTGGGGCCCTGCCAGCGTGTGCTGCAGCCATTTAAGGTCTCGGCTGCTGTGTGTGTGGCACACTCTCCCCTGGGGCACACTTCCTCTCTTTGTGCCCCTGGGAGCCTGAGGGCATCCCCGCCCCTCCTGGGATCCTGCTCCAATTCCCTGCTAGCACCTTTAGGTCTGGGAAGATTGGTGAAGCTCCTGCTTCTCTGGGACTGGGCATTCCTGTCGTGGGGTCACATGCCCTAGGGCCTTGGCCCATCTCCGTGCGTAATCCCCTCCCCCTTGGATGATTTTATGTTTTTTTTTTTTTGTCTTCCTACTGGATAGAAGCTCCAGCTCTTCTTGTTGTAGCATCCCAGCTGTTTTCTCTTTAAATCTCAGACCTAATTCATAGGTTTTCAGGATGATTTGAAATTTATCTAGGTATTTGGTGGGGACAGGTGACTTGGGGACCCTACTCTTCTTCCATCTTGCGGAGATTTTTAATTTTAATGGAGTAAATTTATCTTTTATTTTAAAGGTTTCATATTTATTCATTAGAGGCACAGAGAGAGGGGAAGATACACAGGCAAAGGGAGAAGCATGTTGATGCAGGGATCCGGTTGTGGGACTCGATCCTGGGACGCCAGGATCACACCCTGGGCCCAAGGCAGGCTCTAAATTGCTGAGCCACCCTGGCCTCCTGCATTTATCTATTTCTATTCTTTTGCTTGTGCTTTCGTTTCATAATCAAGAAATCATTGCTAATCCAAGGTCATGTAGCTTTTGTCCTGTTTTCCGGGTTTGCATTATATTTTGGTATTTTGTCAATTTTGAATTAACTTGCATATACTGTCAGGTCATTCATGATGCCATGAATATTTATGGCTTTTCTCCCTGCTTATGCCCCAGCCTTGATCAACTCACCATGTGCCCACCCACTGCCTGTCCTGGATTCTCAGATCCTCATCGTGGCACACCAGCCACTTGTCTGTAAACATTTTGTGGCACTGTTGCCTCGTGAAGAAGGACAAAGATCACTCTACCAGCTGCTGTTGCTCTTGGAGCCAGCCAATGGAGGGTTTTGGACAAGATAGTTGGCCTAATCCTCCCAACGAACCTGAGAAGGATGAGGGAGCCACAGAGTGGCCAGGTGGCTAACCTAAGCTCACACAGCTGGGAAGTAATGGACAAGACTCAAATCCAGAAAGTGGTGGCAGAAGTTACCACTTAACCCTGCGTGGAAAAAGCTATGGTTATTTTTTTTCTGAACTTACATCTTTCCTACTCTTTACATCTTATAATCATCTTCCTTTTAGGAAATGATGGAGAAAAAATATATATGGTGTTTTGTGGGGGTAGATTGTGTCTGTAATTACCAAAAGAAAACATTTCGTGGCCAATACCTTTTTCTCCTAAATTTCAGGCTGAAAATATGCAAGAGTGAGGATTCTTTCCCTATATGAACAAATGGAGTGCTCAGTTGGATATCCAGGTTCAGGCCAACAGAATTATGCTGCTAATCCATCACTACTGGAATACACTCAACAATACATTATAGTTATATGCACAAAACAATGAATTATATAGTTATAAATGCACAAAACAATGACAAGTATAACAAAAAGTTTTTGTGTCATAGCAAAACTATCATTCATGAAGAGGAAGAGATAAATTGCAAATAAATCAAAGATTGGGCATTCAGGTTATTTGAGTTAATCAAATTAAGTAAATCTTAAACATCTTGAAGAATACAAAGAGTTTGTCACTGGTTTCTCATGAAATCAATATAATGGAAAACTCTTTATACTACTCTTTACATTGTAAACCTAGTTAATCACTGATCTTACTTCAGAGTACTAAAATTTAATCAGTTCACAGAGAAAACTCAAAATACCCCGATTAGGGATATTATCACATGCAGACCAAAGCTCAGTAAAGTGTGTCTCACATATGACGACCATCTCAAAAATTTAGATAGTGTCACCACTGATGACAAGTCACACAGTCCTTTCTAAACTATGGCTAAGAAAAAATTAATTTCCCTCTTTTGTGTTAGAAAGAATACTGATATTTTTTTACTTGTTCTATAGGACATATTAGAAGGATATGTGGGTGGCTCAGTGGTTGGGCTTCTGCCTTCGAGTTAGGGCTTGATCCCAGGACCTGGGATCTAGTTGTGCATCGGGTGCCTGCAAGGAGCCTGCTTCTCCCTTGCCTTGTCTCTCCCTCTATCTCACTGTGTCTCTCATGAATAAATAAATATCTTTTTAAAAAATATTATATTAGGGGATCCCTGAGTGGTTCAGCAGTTCAGCGCCTGCCTTTGGCCCAGGGCATGATCCTGGAGACCCAGGATTGAGTCCTCCATCGGGCTCCTGGCATGGAGCCTGCTTCTCCCTCTGCCTGTGTCTCTGCCTCTCTCCCTCTCTCTCTGTATCATGAATAAATAAATAAAATCTTTAAAAATATATATTATAATAGAAAAAGCACTCCCTTGGTGTGCTTGGGTAGGTTAAGCTACTGACTCGATTTCCGCTCAGGTCATGATCTCAGAGTCATGGGTTAAAGCCCTCCGTTAAGTTTTCTGTCAGGGGAGGGGGAGTGGGCTTGTCCCTTTCCCTCTCCCTCTTCTGCTCCCTAACACTCCCCAGACACTGCTTGTTCTCTATTAAATAAATAAAACATTTATGTCCTGTGGAGAAGTGATCAAAGACCATGCTAGAAAAATAAATAAATAAAGGGGCAGCCCGGGTGGCTCAGCGGTTTAGTGCTGCCTTCAGTCCAGGGAGTGATCCGGGAGACCGGGGATCGAGTCCCACATCAGGCTCCCTGCATGGAGCCTGCTTCTCCCTCTACCTCTCTCTCTCTCTCTGAGTATCCCTCATGAATAAATAAATAAAATCTTTTAAAAAGGAAATAAATAAATCAGGAAGTGGTGGTACACAGATGGCAGTCAATATATGAAAATGTTATTTTCTCGGTTCTGTGATGCCATCAATATTTCAAAATTTTCTTAACTCTGCAGGTTGTCACTTTTGAACCAAAGCTTGTTTTTGGAGTTTTTATTTTATTTTTTTTTAATTTTTATTTATTTATGATAGTCACACAGAGAGAGAGAGAGAGAGAGGCAGAGACACAGGCAGAAGGAGAAGCAGGCTCCATGCACTGGGAGCCCGACATGGGATTCGATCCCGGGTCTCCAGGATCACACCCCGGGCCAAAGGCAGGCGCTAAACCGCTGTGCCACCAAGGGTTCCCGAGTTTTTATTTTTTCCTTAAAGCATTCTACAAAATTGGGGAAGATTCAAACCCTGCGAAATGAGGATTAGCACTTGGCAACCAGGCCACCTCATTCTGGCTCCATCCCATGCACCAGCGAAACACGTGATCTTGTTCACGCCACTGTCCCAGGGCCCCCACAGCGCTCCATACATATGTGCCCAAAGAGTTCATGACCTTTTGTTATTATAAGGTGCTGGTATTATTATTATTAACAACAAAAAGGAGAGGAAGAAGTTTCTGACATTCTGCTGAGGAAGTTAGGATGAGGGTTGCTTTGAACTTGTAACACTAATAGCAGCTGAGTTTGCATGCCTGTAGGATACACTCTGGAGCAGAAGAACAAAGGAACCTGACTACAAGTCATCCATGCTTATCTTGGATAAGCCTGCTCCAGAAGATTTTAATGTGAGAGGCCAGGAGGTAGAAAAGCCCAGGCACCCCGGGAGGTGAGAATCTACAGAAGCCCCAGAGCCCAGTCTGAAGCTGTGGCCTGAGAGCCCAGGAGCCACCGACTGACTCCTGCTTCCCTGAGTGGCCTCCTGACATACCTGGATGCTGCAGCTGTCCTCTGTGGTCCCCGGCACCCGGCATGAAGCACAGCACATGGTGGCAATTTATAAGAATTTGCTGATTGAATAGCCCTCCCCCTCTTCTTTAAGAAATGATTCTCTTGGCTTGAGATGTCTGCAGCCTCCAAGAATCCTCTGCAGCAGAGACAATTTCAGGTCTAAGAAGGCCCGGAAACTGGATGCAAAAAGTAGGTTTAAATGTGTTTTTCAGAGGAAGGAATCTAGAGAACTTACCATATTCTGCACAAGGTTTAAGGCTCCAAATAAATATAAGAACATGAAGAAAATGAAGAAACATGTGCCACTGGAAAAATTGTCCTAAACGACGTTTTATAGAGAGCAGTACCCCAGGACTGGAAGGGACTGTTGGCATGGCCCAATGGGGTTGAGCCAACATATCCAAAAGAAAGGACTTAAACAGATGCCTGGAAAGGAAAAATATGAGGTCCCAGGGCATCCTCTGTCCTATACAATCCATGGGATGGACCACAGAAAGTCTTCTGACAGGGACACCTGGATGGCTCACTGGTTGAGCATCTGCCTTCAGCACAGGTCATGATCCTGGGAGTCCTGGGATCCAGTCTCACACCAGGCTTCCTGCAGGGAGCCTCCTTCTCTGTCTGTCTCTTTCTGTGTGTCTCGCATGAAAAATAAATAAAATCTTATAAAAAAGAAGAAAGCCTCTGACATAAGTGCAATTCATTTATTCCGTAATAACTGAGGACTTACTCTGTTCTGAGTTGTGTGCTACATCTTGGAGAGACATGGGGACAGGTTTCCCAGGAGAATGGACACAGGACAAACCATCCAGAGAGTGGGTCTGTCTTATTTATCTATGTATTCTCCAGCACATCTTAGGCACTCAATAGTTAGCAACTGCCTAAGCAGTGGGTCAGGAGAGTTGTTAAGTCTCTGGCACTTGGCATCTGGGGACCTCATTTTGAATCACAACTTATCCACCTATGGGCTTTGTGACTATGGACAGGTGACATCATCTCCCTGAGACTCGATTTTCCAGCACGTCGGGTGAGAACTAACTTCAAGGGTCCTGGGGATGGTTGAAGGTGTGCCTGGGTGGCTCTGCTGGTTAAGTGTTGGACTCTAGGTTTCAGCTCAGGTCAGGATCTCATGGTCGTGAAATTGCACCCTGAGTCAGGCTCCCTGGTCAGCAAGGAGTCAGCTGGAAATTATTTCTCCCTTCCCCTCCCTCCACCTCTGCCCCTACCCTACCCCCACAGGTTTCATTTGTGCACACAGTTTTCTCTCCCTGAAGTAAATAAATAGAATCTTTTTAAAAGAGGGAGAAAAGCTACTTGGCAAAAAGAGGCTGACACACCCCAAGTGCTTCTCAAGCAATAGATATTTAATACTGGCATCATAACATCAAAGAACCCAGGTAAACACTGGGATCTCCATTTGCCTTCTGGAGAATGGAGAAGACTCATCAGATCTTGTCTCTGCCTCATCCACACTGGGACCTAGGAATCAGAAATGCGGGTTGTTGTTGTGACTGTAGAGCAGCATCTAGAGGAAGGAAAGGAACAGTGATAGATTCACAGGGGCATTTGGTAGAGAAAATTCTAAAAACTGGGACAAACGTTGGCAGAGTTGCCAGGGAAATGACCCACATGTGTAGGGGGAGGGTAAGGCATGATCCTCTTGACAGGATGCAGGACTCAGTGCCAATGGAGGAGAGACACTCTTCCTCCCTCCCTGGCCTCCCGGGAGCTGGGTGTCCTGCTCTGGGACCTCACAGGCCCATTTATCATATTCTACTCCATCTGCACTGTGTCCAACTAAGGGCGCTGCCTGTACTACACCCAAGTCCCCAGCACTCAGGATGCTAGGGCAGTAGAGGGCTCCAGGCAGGGCACAGCCAGGACATCCCTATGGCTCCAGGCCACTCATCAGCAGCTGGACCTCTGTCCCTCTGACACCAGGTCCTTGGGTTTTTGGCTCTGCAGGGACAGTCATAATATTGTCCCTTCCTCCTTGCTCCATCCTCCCACCTCCCCTGCTGCCTCTGCCCGCAGCCCTCTCCCCTCCACCTTTGGGTGAAATAATCCAGAACAAACCAGCTTTCTCTCCTTGCCTTGTCTGAAGCCAAGGGCAGGGATTCAGAACTACCACCTCCCCAGGGTGTGAGGGATGAGTGAGAGAAGTTGTGGAAAGCATGAAGCATAGACACAGACACACAGAGCGTGTTCCAGAATCAGAAGCAAGTACTGCATCTTCAGAACATCATCAGTGAAAGAAGAGCATCCACATGATCACAGAAATTCCTCTGTGACAGCACTTCCAGTGTACTTCAAGGATCCTGTGGATATAAACAGTAATGTATTTAAAATATGCTAAGTTTACAAAGTAGATTATTGAAGTATAGGTATCAGGTACTCCAATCATTGCTGTTTTACACTTTCACATTTAGAAAATGATTCTTCTTAAATTCTTTACAGGTATCTCTAATATGAGCTTTTGTGGTTATATATAGGCATTTCTAAAATCTTTTAAACTTAGAATCCCTGATCCCTGGGTGGCGCAGCGGTTTGGCGCCTGCCTTTGGCCTAGGGCGCGATCCTGGAGACCCAGGATCGAATCCCACGTCGGGCTCCCAGTGCATGGAGCCTGCTTCTCCCTCTGCCTGTGTCTCTGCCTCTCTCTCTCTCTCTCTCTCTCTCTGTAACTATCATAAATAAATAAAAATTAAAAAAAAAAAACTTAGAATCCCTGGGTGGGTCAGTGGATTGGTGCCTGCCTTCAGCCCAGGGCGTGATCCTGGGGACCTGGGATTGAGTCTCACATCAGAGTCGCTGCATGGAGCCTGCTTCTCCCTCTGCCTGTTTCTCTGCCTCTCTCTGTCTGTCTGTCTCTGTGTCTCTCATTAATGAATAGATCAAAAATATTTAAAAACAAAGGATTTTTTTAAAAAATAAAATATTTTAAACCAGTGTTCCTGGGCCATTCACTTTTTCTTCCACCTATGTGGAAAGAAACACAGGAATTTCAAGTGAGGGTGTTCCAACAAATTGCACTGAAGCATTGGTGTGGCATTAGGGCATTTAGAAAATTATTTGTGTCGATGTATGCAGGAATCTCCACCATATCCCTATTGGAATCATCCTTCAAATAGCTGGAAACACACTTGTGTATACCACCAATATGTCTGAACAGCAGTCCATCTTCCCAGAAATAACCTCTCATGAAGTTTAATTTCTTTAGTGTTTTTCTGATTCCATCGAGTCACCTCTTTAAGCCTCCAAAACTGACACTGAGCTATTTTCAGGACACTGTATCTTCTCCCAAACTGTCCTTTGCCTTTCTCCATATAGATATTGAGAGAACCCCTCCAGTTCCAGAATGCTTAAGGACTCTCTCTCCCATTGTCTAATGGTGTGGAGAAGGGGGCACTAACCTACAAATAAGCCATGGGGAGGTACACCAGGTATCACCAATATGGGTCCTTGGAGAGGAGACTGTTGCTTTTGGGGTGGCTTTTGTTTTGTCTGTTTGGCAGATCTGCCCCAAATGTGACCTGTACCTTTGGAGCACTGTGCATTACAGCAGAGGGGTAGGGCCCTGAGCACTACACATGGCCACCAGGAAACTTGGGTCTGAACACCTGAGCTCCTCTCACCCAAGCACCCCCTTGGCGACCACAGGACTCAGTATTACTTAAAAATAACTTGGTGTTTGGAGGTTTCAGTGCCCCTACCTTAAGTCAAAATCCTGGAGGTCGGTCTGGGCAGAATACCATTACTGGGGAATAGAGGACCCAGTGCCACCCAAGGCAAGGCTGAGCTTAGACACTAGTATGTCCCTGCGTCTAGCCTAGCAGTCATGCATTCATACTGAACACCATCAGTAAGAGCCCAACTGTCAGGGTCTCCCCCAGTGACTGCCCAGGCCTAGGCTAGACACAGAAGTTCCATCAACCAGCTCACTTCCTTCTGGTTCGAGATCTGCAACCCTGGGGATTTTGCTGGGAAGCAAATCTGACCTGAAAGGGCAGCTGGCAGTATGTCTGGATGGCTCAATGGCACATCTGCTTTCCATTCAGGGAGTGATCCTGGGGTCCTGGGATTGAGTACTGTGTCCTCCCACACAGAGAGTCTGTTTCTCTTACTGCTTATGTCTCTGCCTCTCTATGTGTCTCTCATGAGTAAATTAGGAGATTAAATTTTAAAAAGGAAAGGACAGCTGGCTTGAAAGATAGCTGATGTCCAGCTTTTGGCAGCCTGTACCCCATTTATGCTTTGTCTAGGTTCTTAACACAACTCATTTCTCATGACCTCTGAGGGAGAGGGATGATGGAGAGACAGATGAGCCACACAGAAGTCTTCCCTTTGCAATGTAAATTCCACAATGGAGCCTGCACAGCTACCTGTCTGTATTGTCACCCTGGCCTATCCTGCCACGATCACCCTCACTGCATGGGAAACAGAGCATCATTTCTTGGTCATCATAGAGGTCATCATGGCTGGAGAACAGGGGGAGAACATTCTTGTCCTTGCATCATTGTAAGGAGGGCATGAGACTTTCTAAACTTCTGCCTTGCTTGACCTCATATAGAGAAAGTCTCCTTCCTCTGTGTCTCACACCCTGGCCTGGTTCCTCGGGTTCAGGTGTACGTTCCTCACCTGGTGATTGGTGGAATATCAGGGAAGATGCTCAATCAATGTCCAGCATATCCCTAGGAACACTTCTTGGGGATCCCAGGGTGCTGCTCCTACGGATACTCCTGCCACAACATATGGTCGGAGACACTTCATTCCACTCACACTGCCTTCCCTAATGTTTTGCCCCAGGTTTGGCTAGTGTGAGGCCCCAGTGATCTAATGTAACAGAAGAGGGAGGCCCTGGGCCCATTTCCCTGCAGACTTGGAGCAGGTGGATGCCCCCTGCTGCCTACAGCTCTTCTACTTGCCTCTTTTTTCCTCCTGTAGCCCTTGTCTGCCTTCTACATGTATCATAAACAATGCCTCTATTATTTTCCCTTCACATAAGTCACAAGAATATCCTTGCATGTAAATGTGCAGCAGAAGGGTGGGATCAGGTCCTTCGAGGCTGCAGTTCGAGCAAAGGGAGGAGGCTGGATTGATCCCGCGTGTTGAGGACTAGAGATGCCAGCATGAACTCATGTTTAGTTTAATGAAGATACACAGGTGAACATACACACACTTATTGCTGACTCGAACCTAAAGCAACAACGCACCAGCAGAAACAACCACACCTAGTGCCCAGATCATGGTTTCTAAAATTGCTTTCCAAAATAAGAAACCAGGGCGTCCTGAGAAGCCGATGTTTCACAAGGAGAAAAAAACCCACAAAACAGGCCAGTACTTTCAACTCTTGCTGAGATCCCACCAATAATCTGTATCATCCTTATTACATTATATTTTGTGAAAATGTCACAGTCTTTATAACGTTAAAAAAGCAAAATACCAGGGATGCCTGGGAGCTTAGTTGGTTAAGCGTCTGCCTTTGCTCAGGTCATGATCATAGAGTCCTGAGGTTAAGCCCCATATGCTGTTCCCTCCCCAGCGGTGAGGTTGCTTCTCCCTCACCCTCTGCCCCTCCCCATACTTGTGCTGTCCTTAGAAAAATATAGTTTAAAAGAAGTGTAAAAAATAACTACTAAAGCATTTGTAGCTAAGTCTGCCTCTCAGTTACTAGACCCACTGACAAAGAGGAGAAAAGCTACACGTATACAGCCAGAGACAACATCAACAGCCCTCACGTAACCCAGAGAGAAGCATCAGGATGCTGTCTGACCTTCTTTTTGTATCAAATCCCCCCATATGTTGGCATCAACTCCACGGACTCAGAAGGAGTGACTTTTCTGTCCCCAGAAACTTGATTATGGTCCGTGTGTAGCTGCCCAATGGAACAGTTTCACCACTTCTTCAATGAACAATCCTACACACTCACATGGTGTTTACACTGGGAATCCACTTGCCAAGATGTCACTAGATGCCCATCCTCACAGGTGCCCTGGATGACAGATCACCAGAATTACCATTTTGCAGATGCGGAAACCAAGGCATGGAGTGAGGTAAGGAAGACTTTTCAGAGGGCAGTGACAATGGAACAGAAACCAGAAGCACATAAGCAAGGACACCTGGGGCTCACACAGGTCTCCGGAAGAAATATTTTTCTCACGTGTCCTCTGGGCCTCCCTGTAAGCACACACATGGAGCTCTGCATTCCCTCCGGGGGGCCTCCCTCCATCATTCCTGGGAACCACAATGGCCACAGAGGCAGGTAACTTCTCCCCTCTGGATGCAGCTGATTGGAGTAGATATGGTCATGTGACCAAGACAGCCTCAACTCATTGGCTGGGCTAGGCCATTCGGAATTGTGAGGTCTGCAACTTAGAGGCTCTTATTTCCAGAGAATTTTCTAAGTTTTTGGAATAATGCCAAAATGAAGATACAAAGTGTAACTAGGTGTCCATCTCCTGCTCACAGGAGCTTAGGTTGATCATTCTTGTCCCCATTTTAAAGAAGAGCTACAAGGCCAGGAAGCATATGGGTCGAGATGAAAGTTACACAGCGAGGAAGTAGCAGGGATGAGGTTCAGTTATGTGTATGTCTGACCAGAGACTGTGATCTTAACCGCCACGTGGTGCTGCCTCTGAGCCCCTCCTGTGTTCTTCTTCCTGCTTTTGTGTCCACCCTGGCTTTATGACCTCAGAGTGGTCTGTCCTTACTCCATGTCATGTACCTCAGTTTCCTTGTGTGCAGAATGGGAAACAAGCTGATTGTCATGATTACCTCACAAGGTCCACATGAGGTGCAAGTAATGACTCTGAGAGCAGCGGTAGTCTTTCAAGTGTTATTTGCTAATATTTAACATGGACTAATATGTCCAAATGTTAGCTTCACAATGCCTAACATTAAGTGTGACTAACTTAGAGTTCTGAATGCCATTTTACTATGTGAGGAATAAACTAATGACTGACCATTTAAATTAAGATTTTCAAACATGAAATATAAAGAATATGTCTTAGGATATTTGTCTTTAGAATGGCACCCTGAGCAAAATTGAATAATGGTTCTTTTTTTGTAGAGAGAGCAAAAGAGAAAGTGTAAGGAGGAGAGGGGCAGAGGGAAAGGAAGAGAGAATACTAAGCAGGCTCCATACTGAATATGGGTGAATTTGATTATCTTGAGATCAGCTGGTCATCTTGATCAGAGCTGTAAAACCAAGAGGTGTAAACTGAATTGAGAAAAACACCCAGATGCCCCTACCACAATATTTATTGAGTCAATTTAATGAATGAATTTTCATATTACCTTCCATTTACTCCTTTGATGGGTGAATTTTACTGTTTCTGAAAACTTGAAATATTTTTGTTCACTTCTCAGTTCAGTTGTACCCAGCTGGTTTCATAAATATTTTTTTTTGGGGGGGAGGGGTTGACTTTAGGTCCTGGAAATGGATGACCATAGAAAGAGCTTTTGACGTCTTTATGTTAGAAGACCATCCAAAATGAGTGATAAGATTATCAGAGCTCAAAATTAGAGTTCAAAATTTGATTCCATTACAGGTCACTTGCCTTGCAGAGAAACCTGAGTCAGAGTGGGGTGCAGAAAGTCCTTGGAGAAGCCATACTCTTAAAATACCCAACAGAGAATATATACTGATAAAGTCACTATGAAAAAAAAAAAACATGGAGCCCCCCATATTTAAAAAGATATGTCATGTAATCTAGAAATCTGAGTTTTTGTAAATACGCCACAAAGAGTTGAAATCTGATTCTCACAGAGATTTCTGTGCGTGATCTGCAACACCATGCACAACAATCCCCCCATAGCAAAATAAGAAAGGACTGAGGAGGAGGGAGAGTCAATGAATTATCACATTCGTGTCTGATGAGCATCGAGTGAATAAATGTATGGATAGTGATCAAGAAGTTTAAGTAGAAGCTAAATATCATTTCTGAGATCTCATATTTTACAAGTTCCAGAGCTGGATTGAAACCTAGGAATACAACTTCCAGGACTATTGTCTTTTATGCAAACCAGCTTTGCCTAAATACAAGTATTTTACCTTAAAACAATGTAGTATTGACAGAATTAATGGCCTCAAAAATAAAAAAGTAAAGAAAAGAAAACTATTTGCTACCTCCCTGAATATACTCTTGGGACCTTTGATCAACAAGATACATGACTATCCTGTACAACGTTCCATTTATTGAGCCATGATCAGCACATCAAATGTGATGAATAGTAGTTGCAGGAAAGTAGACTCACTAGTGTCAAAGTTTTGTGTTTTAAAACGTGTGAAACAATGTCATTGTGTATTATTTATTCCTCACGCACAGATACGTGCCTCAAAACTGTGCCTGAGACCTTGGCATGTCCTAGAATAAACCATAGCTTAGCTGTGGACAGAATTCTGGAGGGCAGTTCAGGAGAACTTAGTAACACGTTATATGAAAACCTCTCTAATGAATTCTCCTTCTCTTTTCTACTGACCTTCCTAATGCAAATGCTTGCCATTCTCCACTTCTGTAAAATTAACTTTCTCTAGTCATGTGTGTACCTCACCTATTTTTCTTTGAGTATGACAAATAACTGTTTACATTTATCTCTCAGTCATTAATTTATTAACCAATTATCCACACTTCAATGCAACTAGAAAGACTGGTTATTTCTCACATAATTGAGAAGATTATCATCTTATTTTCACCATGCTTACACCTTAAGAGGGGAGGAATTAGATGAGGGTTAGCATTAAATTGATATCTCTATGAAGTGTAATTTTGGATAACGTCCAAAGTGTAAAAGGAAATGTGTATTTGGGGACGTACATTGAAACATAGACACACATATCCACAGGGTGACTTTTGGGCAACCATTCAGAGGAAGGTAGCAACATGTTCCAGCAAATACTGAATTCGATACCCAATTTGGGAGAAACAGTAAGGAATACATTGTGAGCCATTGATGAAACAATGACAAATATCCTCCATATCAACTTTACCGGATTCACACTTAATTATTGAAATGAATAATTTGATGATATAACTTAGGACACTAACAAAACCTGAAAATAAACACATGGCCATATTCCCCCCTGTGAGGATCTTTGTGGTGACAAATGAGGGGTGCAGGATCTAATAGTGAGTAAGACATTTTTTTTCTAAATGAAGGCAAAATATTCAAGGCGGCTAGTTTGGTAGAATAATAAAAAATAGAAATGAGGGACTGGAACAAACGAAAACACATAGGTTTAACTCCCCGTGACAATATGGGGAGAGGAAACCCTAAACAATGTGAAAAATAGTTTGAGAAACAGTTAACTATCCATTGGTAACAAAGAGCCTTCAGAAGATTTTTAGGAACATATCTTCACAGCAGCAACTATTGAGTTTGCCCATTTTCAAAGATGCTAGGTAGAGAGTTGAGAACTCCCTCAATATTAACTTTGAGCTACTCATCTCAAAGAGTGGCATTTTGGAAGAGAGGCAGAGATATATTTCTTGTCACCATGGAAATGTGTGACATCCTAGTTCTTTCACAGTGAATGCAGCTGCACAGCAACCAACTTCAGCTGTCTAGACGGGGGTGTATCTGGGAAAATAAGGGAGGCATTTGCGAGGAATCGCTTTGTATCAGAAGCTTTCATAGGACCCTCCACACTCTTTTCGAGTGGCTGTTCGAAGTTTCATTCTCATCGTCATTGTCAGAGGGTTCCCCTTTCTCCACACCCCTGTCGTTAGTTGTTAAAGTTAGTCATTTTCACCAGGGTAATTTGGTGTCTCATTGTGTGTTTTTTTAAGATTTTATATGGTTAATTATTCATGAGAGACACACAGAGAGAGAGGCCGGTAGAGACACAGACACAGGCAGAGGGAGAAGGAGAAGGAGGCTCCACACAGGGAGCTCAACGTAGGACTGATGCCGGGTCTCCAGGATCACACCCTGAGCTGAAGGCTGCACTAAACCACTGAGCCACTAGGGCTGCCCTCATTCTTTTGATTTGTATTTTACTGTTTACAAGTCATGGGGAACATTCTTTCACATGCCTTTTGACCACGTGTACATCCTCTTTAGAGAAATGTCTGCTCTTATGCTCTGCTCATTTCTCAGGTGATATTAAAATGTGTCACTAAAGTATAAAAAAGAAGATTTGATAAAACATGAAAATAGGTGGTATTGGAATAAATGAAAAAATAGAGGACAATTTTATCTTGGAAGAAAAATGAATCATAAAAGGAAAACCTTGAGTTGCTATGCTATGTTCCCCCAGTGCTGAAGGTGCCAGGTTTCTTTCATCAGGAAATGTGCTTGTCACCTTTTCTTCCAGGTGATCCCCCCCAGAAAGGTCCTGCTGCACAGGTTCTAAGGTGTCTCTGAAAAACTGTGTGGTGTTGTACCTACCTTGTCAGGAGGCCAGGCTCATTATAAGATGTTTGTTCCCTAAAACCATTATGCCTCTTTTGGGGCTGAGTGGAAAAAAGATCTCCAGCCCTGGAGATGAGTGATGTGGTGATTGACAAATGTGCAGACTCCAATGATGCCTGCCTATTTCAATTCTCTCCTAGGTGACCTGGGGGGACACTGAAGTAAGCAATGTTTAGGTTTTCTCAGACAGAGTCTTTGCTGCACTTTCTAAAACCCCCTCTTCCTGGATGAACGGAAGGATTTCCCTTTCTGTGGTTGCTGGGACCCGCAAGTGGAATGTTCAATTGGTCCACGTCCAATGGTCACCTACTTTGTCTCTTTCAGAGGAAAGTGGAAGCTGCATTCCAGTCTCTTGTATGGGCCCAACATGGACCACAGTTTCCTGGCCTGGCCGAGATTGTGGTTGATGGCACCTCAAGCTGAACATTCTCCCAGGCTTGCTGATATAAACCCATTTCCTTGAACCAATACTTGGGAACTCTGCTGAGTCAGGTACACGAAATATTTCTGGCCTCCATGAATATCGAGACCCCACTCACCTGTGGTTCTGCAACCTATCACCAATGAGCCCATTTCAGGCAGGGAAGTCTCTTGAGAAGCAGATTTCTAAGGGTCCATATTTTGAACTTCAGGGCTCTTTCACTTTCCTGCAGCTGGCTTACACATGCTACCACCCCCACCCTCCCCATTATCCTCTCATATATCACATCTGTTTTACTTCTCCATACTACACCATGTATGTTTTTCAACTTTTTATTTGTAGAGTCAGCCGTTCTTTCTTACATCTCAGCTTGAATTTACTGGCGTTCAGGATGGCTTGATAGTTATGTAGCTAAATTTAGGGGACCAGCTGACATGAGGAATTCTACTCCACAATCTTACAACAATTTGAAATTACTTTTTAAATGGGCCTAATCCAAAATGACTCAGGAGATTAGTCCATGAAACCTGTCTTTCCCCCAATGTATTCCCTTGTTTTGCAAGTAAATTCAGCTTTATTTGGGATTACCCAAACTAGAGACAACTAAGCTGTCACTCTTCAAAAGAATGAAAAAAGAAACAATCCAATCATGAAATGGACAAAAGACATGAACAGAAATCTCATAGAGGAAGACACACATGGCCAACAAGCACATGAGAAAATGCTCCTCATCACTGGCCACCAGGGAAATACAAATCAAAACCACAAAGAGATATCACCTCACACTAGTGACAATGGGGAAAATGAACAAGGCAGGAAAACACAAATGTTGGAGAGGATGTGGAGAAAGGGGAACCCTCCTGCACTGTTGGTGGGAATGCGAAGTAGTGCAGCACTCTGGAAAACTGTGTGAAGGGTTCTCAAAGAGTTAAAAATAGGTCTGCCCTATGACCCAGCAATTGTGCTACTGGGGATTTACCCCAAAATATAGAGATGCAATGAAATGCCGGGATACCTGCAACCCGATGTTTATAGCAGCAATGTCCACAATAGCCAAACTGTGGAAGGAGTCTCAGTGTCCATCGAAAGATGAATGGATAAAGAAGATGTGGTTTATGTATACAATGGAATATTACTCAGCCATTAGAAACGACAAATACCCACGATTTTCTTCGACGTGGTTGGAACTGGATGGTATTATGCTGAGTGAAATAAATCGATTGGAGAAGGACAAACATTATATGGTCTCATTCCTTTGGAGAATATAAAAAATAGTGAAAGGGAATAAAGGAGATAGGGAAAATGAGTGGAAATATCAGAAAGGGAGACAGAAAATGAGAGACTCCTAACTCTGGGAAACAAACTAGGGGTGGTGGAATGGGAGGTGGGCAGGGGGTGGCGGTGACTGGGTGACAGGCACTGAGGGGGGCACTTGATGGGATGAGTACTGGGTGTTATTCTATGTGTTGGCAAATTGAACACCAATAAAAAATAAATTTATAAAAAAAAGAAACTTCACCTTAAACCATACAAGGAAACACTATTCTTTAATAAAAAGCAATTGAGCTCGTAGGGAGCCTGTGTGTTTCAGTGGGTTAAGCTTCTGGCTCTTGATTTTGCCATGGATCATGACCTCAGATTCATGACATCAGGCCTCGTGACAGCCACGTGCTGTGCCTGAGCCTGCTTCAGATCCTATCTCCCTCTTCCTCTGCCCTTTCCCTATACAGTTGCACTCTATCTCTCTAAAAAGTATTAATAATAAAGATATTTGAATTATTAAGCCACAAAAGACATGGATGGACATTAAATATCAGTTATAAGTGAAAAATATAGGGACGTCCAAAACAGCGACACATTTTATGGCTCCATTTCTGTAAAAAAGAGATCTATACAGATGACAAAAGTTCAATGGTTGCTAAGATTTCTATAGAAAGTGCAAAAGCATGAATATTTGAATCATGGATATTAAAGGCAGTGAAACTACACAGCACACGGTGGATGCATGATATGCATTTGTCAAAACCCGTACTATGGCACAACACAGAGCTGACCTTCATAGAAATGGAATACTTCAGTGAATAATATCACTCCACTGATTTCTTCTTCATGACAAATGTTCTACCATGATGCAAGTTTTTAAAAATATTTTATTTATTTATTCATAGAGACAGAGAGAGACAGGCAGAGACACAGGCAGAGGGAGAAGCAGGCATCATACAGAGCCTGAGGTGGGACTGGATCCAGGGTCTCCAGGATCACGCCCTGGGCTGCAGGCAGCGCTAAACCGCTCCACCAGTGCTAAACCCATTAGGGGCTGCCCTAATGATGCAAGTTTTAATAATTGTGGAAAATCTGTGCCATGGAATAGGGATATAGGGAAATGGTTTATACTACTTGTTCAATTATTCTGAGTTATTCTAAATAATAAATTATATTCACTAGAAAGTAATGAGCTCCATTTTTTTTTTTTGCTAAGATTGAACAACAAACATACTCAAATGGTGGCTGCAAAATATCTATCATGGAATGAGATCAAATGTGAGATAGAAATTAAATTTTACTACTGCGGTTATAAAGTAATGACTCATCAGAAATTTAAAATGTACATGCATGAAACAAGAATAGTATACCTTAGTATGTTGCCCTTAGGTATGCCATACTGATTAACCAAAATAATGATCCGTTTTATTATGTTTAAGACAGGGTAAGAGAGCAGGAAGAGAGGAAGGCCAGAAGGAAAAAGAGAACATCTTGAACAGCAGCCATAGCCAATGCGGAGTCCAACATGGCATCCGATTTCAAGTCCCAGAGATCGTGACCTAAGTAAAAATTTAAAGAGTTAGACACTTACCTGACAAAGCCACCCAAGTGCCACTAGAATAATTAATCTTGAATCAACTCAGTGGATGGATTTCCACGGTATCTTCAATTGAATCATTTGTGTAGTATGTCCATTGTTACATTGAAGATATGGGGTTTGCTGGTCCACATCCCCAAGGAGATAACAAATTTGTTTGAACTTTAGGAATGTTATTGTATCAAAAAGTGTAGTTCCACTTACAATCTGTCCAATATCCTGCGGGGTCTTAAGTAGCTAATCTGGGAACATCGTATGTTACATGATTAGTGCTCATTTTTTACCCTTTGGACTTGCAGTTGTCACCATGTTTCAAACATCTCTGGTAAATATTCTGTTCTACATAGGCAGTCTGGAAAATTTGGGACTGACCAGGTCTCCTCTCTATCTCATCCACACTAGAAACCTAAGTAGCAGAAATGGTGGTTGACCTTCTTATCATCCATTTCTTGCTCTCCCTCCCTCTTCTTCCACCATGCTCTCCAATTCCAACTCCTCTATCTTCTTAATTCCTCATCTTTTCAGCCCTCTCCCCTGTATTGTGGGAGTAAGGTGTCATCTCTCAGCTCCCCAGTGTAAAAATTTTTGTCCACTCTTCCTTCAGGACATCCTATCATAGTTTGGGCTCTTTTAACTGTGGTCATTTGTTGCCAAGACAGAACAATCAAACCTGTCTCAGGGACAAATCATACCCCAACTAGGACAATTATGAGTGGAGTTATTGGTAGGCTCTCTGGGATGCTTGCTCAAGATACTGTTCTGAATTCCTACAAGTAGGAAACTCTAGATTATCTGTTGGTATCCTTGGCGGGTTGCTGATAACTTCACGCCAGAGTCCAAGTTTATCCACAGTCAGTCCATTGCCAATTTGTGTCTTCCACTGTAAGTGGTCCTTTTCTCAGTTGTGAGGGGTTGACCCACTGAGAGAAAAGCAGAGACCCTCACGCTTTACTGCTGCACATGGTCTAGTCATCTTCATATTCAACTGAAGCAGAAGATCTTTTTGACCATTTGTGTCATGCAAGAACATCTCTATAGAAGCTATCAAGGCTCCAGATAGAAGGCAAAGGACCAGGACTATGACCACTATGAAAGCAAAGAAACAAACATACAAAAAACAAGAAACAAACAAAACAAACAAACAAACATACAAAAAACAAATCCTGGAAGCCATAAGAATCAATCAGAAATCCGGACAGGTTCTTTCTTAAGGCACATCACATCCTGTTCTGCCCTGTGATTTTATTGGTCCCAGCACAGAAGGTGTTAACAATGATAGACATGACCATCCACCCACCCGTTGGGAAATCTAGGGCAATATGACAGTTTGTCACTATTCATGACAATAGGATTTGAGAGATTCATATTCCATGTTGGACATACAGTGTTACTGATATATGATACATTGTATCATCAGTAACATGTGACCAATTACCAAAATTGGAGGTCGCTGTTACAGAGGTTTCTGATTTTTGCAATCTCCACCCATGGGAACATTATTCTAATCTTTTGCATAAAGAGTAATTCCTCTAAGTACTGTGCCTGAACAACAAAAGTGGTCCTATTTGGGAACTCACAAAGAAGTTGAAAATTCCATCCTTGGTGATTAATTTCATTGGATGAAATCCACATTACCCAGAGGGATTTACCACGAGTTTCATTGATGGATGGTATATCCAGCAGTCAGAAAGACAGGGAGTCATGCCACTTGTTTGGCTATGTTCTGACCTAAGAATGATTATAATTAGTATAAAAAGTATAAGAAGAAAAGGGGTGAAAAGGGTCCTTCTGGGTGAAGGGCCACAAGAGGTCTGTGGAAAGTAAGAATTATTTTTACTGAGTGGATAGAAAATGGAGAAAGATTTCGATGAGAATCTTGGTCCATTATCTTGGGTGGAAGCTGCCCACTATCTATCGTCATTTACCTATTTTATAAGTTTTGGGCCTTTTCCTAAGACTGACTGCTTCCAGATGATCTCTGAGGAGGCTGTTTGAGAGCCTTCTTATTTTATCCAACTCTGAATTTTTTAAAAAATTAATTAACGGTTGGATTCCCTAGAATTTCATTGCTTTGTTTTAAATAGGCATGCTAAGTTCCCTTTCAGTGATGTGTCAGGATAGTTTTTCATATTTGACTCTTCCTTCGGAAGCATCTCCTGTTGAAGTGCACGAGGAGGCTGCTAGGGCTATTTGTGGAACATTTGCCTTAACTTGGTAGTGAAAAACGTGGGTAATATCCTAAGAGTTCTTTAAGATGTTACGATCTCTACATGTAGTAAGGTAGTGCCCCCTCATTTGGGTGCTGAAATTCCTAGACTTACGGATCTTCCAGATATGAATATACAGTGAAAGAACCAGTATGGGGCAGCCCAGGTGGCTTAGCAGTTTAAAGCCACCTTCAGCCCAGGGTGTGATTTTGGCGACCCGGGATCAAGTCTCATGTTGGGCTCCTGGCATGGAGCCTGCTTCTCCTTCTGCCTGTGTCTCTGCCTCTCTCTCTCGTGCTGTGACTCTCATGAATAAAAATAAAATAAAATATTTTTTAAAATAACCAGTATGTACCGAAGGGAATGGACTGGATAACCATTCTTGCTAGTGTCTATTTGCACCAAGGGAACTCACAGGTTTCTGAAAGTTTTGCCTATTTATTTTTTTTATTTATTTATTTTTTAAATTATTATTTTCTTTTTTTAACTTTTATTTACTTATGATAGGCACACAGTGAGAGAGAGAGAGGAGGAGACACAGGCAGAGGGAGAAGCAGGCTCCATGCACCGGGAGCCCAACGTGGGATTCGATCCCGGGTCTCCAGGACCGCGCCCTGGGCCAAAGGCAGGCGCCAAACCACTGCACCACCCAGGGATCCCGAGTTTTGACTATTTAAATGGACAGATGAAAATAATTTCCACTCTTTAAATAAGTTATATCATGAATAATGAATTCTTTAGGAAAACTGTAATTTCCTTTGACTGTCTGTATTTCTTTCTTTGTTTATCTAGACAAAGTCAATGACTGTCCACTTACTGTATAAGAAAAGAATTACAGGAACCCCTGGGTGGCTCAGTAGCTCATTGGTTGAGCATCTGCCTTTGGCTCAGGTCATGATCACGGGGTCCCACATCAGGCTCCCTATATGGACCCAGACTCTCCTTTTGCCTACGTCTATGTCTCTGTCTCTCACATTGATAAATAAATAAAATCTTTAAAAATGAAAATAACTGAATTACAAGGGAAACTTAGATTATTTACGTCTTCATTAGGCACACGGAAAAACCAAAGGGGCCTTCCATGGACTCCTAGGCCATGATTGTCCAGGAATACCATTGTACTATTCTGGAGAGAGGGAAATGGATTAACCCTCTGATCTAGAGGCACCATGAGAAAGGAGACCAAACATTCAATTTAGCGCAGCAAGTAGCTTTAGAAGAATTGATAACAGTTTAGCATCCAGGCGATGTCCTACCAGGAAGAAAAACAAATTGTTGATGACCCTGAAGTTTTGAACAAATCAGTATCTTTCTTCATTGGGCGCCTTTCTTGGCAGTGCAGGGTTGGTACTAGCAGTAGCAGAAGGTATATTAATATTTATTTATTTTTTTAAATTTTTTAAAATTTTTATTTATTTATGATATTCACAGAGAGAGAGAGAGAGAGAGGCAGAGACACAGGCAGAGGGAGAAGCAGGCTCCATGCACCGGGAGACTGATGTGGGACTCAATCCCGGGTCTCCAGGATCACGCCCTGGGCCAAAGGCAGGCGCCAAACCGCTGCGCCACCCAGGGATCCCCCCTTCTTTAAAAGGCTTTTAATTACGAGTTTGATTCTTACTTTCCACCTCACAAGTTATTGGGGAAGTTTAGGTAATTGTTTTGTTGGCTCCCACTTATCATTACTGGGTTGTGCTTTGTGCTCTGATTTTTTTAACCTATGTCAATGGGATTTTTAGCCTGAGAATGTCAAGTACACAACCAAAATACTAGTGGAAGGCATGTGTTCCCTCCACTGGAGGAGGCAAAATCATATCCAGACCAGATACATCTCATGGGTTATGAATATACCCATGGGACCTAAAGCCATTGTTCTTGTGGTGTACATTCAATATTACAATTAAATTTGCAAATTCTCTCCCAAGTAAATCTTCAGGGCTGGAATCACAGAGAAGCAGAGAATAGTGTTCTCAGTTAAGGGATCACAGGTTGGGGTGACCCTTAGCTGGGGAGTCAAGGAAAACCTGTGTGCTATTTGATACCTACAGTATACAGTACATGTCTCCTCCAAGGATCAGCAGAAGCAACATAGGTAGCATTTCAGAAACAACTAGGAACACCAGGGTGTACCAGGAATCGATGAGAATGACCGTGTATATTTCTAGATAATTGATCTTAAATCCATAAGCCTACAGAGGAATCTGAGTGCTTCCTCTTTCCTTGCACCACCTTCATTCCTTTCAACTGGAGGAATTTTCTAGGTCTTGGTCTTCTTTTGCCCAAAAGACATATCTTTTCTTCAGTGTTTATTTTGTTTTCACTGCTTACAGATGTCCTGGGTGCTTCATTTATGATGTGGTACACCAAGGTATGTCACCTGCAGGCCCTCCCACTGCTTCTCTTGTCTCCTCTTTGTATGAAAGCCCTTTGCAAATGTTCTACGAGTGTGTTGTCGTCCACGTAAGGGCTTAATTTCCCTTTTCATGTATGTTTATGAATAAGGTCTGCAGTTTTGGATTTAGCTTGGTTGACTGCAGGAGATGGAAGAATTATGATTTCAACAGCACCTCTCTTTACTCATGAATTAACTGGAAAGTCATTTCCTAGTCTGCCTAGAAACTTTTTGACTGACTAATCAGTTTGGTTTGTATTTATCTTATTTTGTATGACTGTATTATGATACTAACTTTCTGCAAGTAGTGCATTTTTTAGGATATCTCCACATGTAAATTAAAAAACGTAGTTTTATAATCTAATGGTGGAGTTCATAACCAATTCTTACCCCTTCCTCCAGGGCCTCCAGGTAGGGTCCTGCACAAAGGAATGGGATTTAGTACCCTTCTCCAGTAGGGTCTACAGAAAGTTGAGAAGTCTGTAGGGACTGGAATTGGGGAAACAAGGAAGTAGTAAAGGGACTCAATCAGAGCAAGGGCAACCAATGGCCACTGCCTGGCAGAACTTATTCCCTGATGCTCACACAGTTACTGAGATCCACATTCTGTGGAACCTTGTGTGGCTTAGATTTCATCCATGAAGTCACCCAATCGACAGCCCAAGTAACCACTTTCCAAGTTAATTCACAGTAAATGCTCATCCAGGGTTGGTCAATTGAAGGGAATCCAACTGCAGGCAGAATTGCCATGTGACAGATGTTTGGAATATCATGGGTTATGAGTTAGGCTGGGAGATGGGCAGACCACTCACTGGTCACTGAGAGTGGTCAGCTGGTCCCTGGTAGAGCTCTAAGTGAAACATCTGGTACTGTGAATGCTGGGAAGCTTCAGTTGGGCTTCTCTGGTCATTGTAAGCGGCTTTACTGGGGAAGTGCATTGTGGTTGGGGTCAGCATAGGAAGTGGGAGCCTGAGTTAGATTTGCCTACTGTTTTGCTCAAGGACTTCCCCCAGGGTATTGATATCTCCCACAGTAAAGGTACTACACGAGGATTTGAGGGAGAGACTGATAGACCTCAAGGCTCAGGGGTAATTCATGTGACCTCAGATGCCTTAGGGACATCTCAGGTGTTATGAGAATGCTCTTCAAACTGAAACACTTCCATTCTTCTACTGGACCCACCACTCATCAGTTTGTGAACTCTTGATAAGTCACCTACATCATGCTCTTGATAAATGTGTTGTTCCATCATTCTCTATTCTGTCACCTAATGAAAGGACTTTCCCAGACAGTATCTGCTGGAGCTCCTCTTCTTCACCACACCATTGGAAATAATATCCTTGTGACTTTCAAAAATAGTGTGAGCCCTTGTTTACTCAAGTGTTCTATGTGGTAAAGAGGCTTTTCCAAACATATTTAATTTTCTATCACCAACTTTTTCTCTATTTTTCTTTCCCCCAGGGGCTGTTTGACTTTCTCCTTCTTTGTATTTGACTATTTGAGATTCCAAATATATGTGAGAATTCAAGTTGGCAAAGAAGAAGTCACACACTCCCTCTTCGCAGATGACATGATACTCTACATAGAAAACCACAAAGAAAAAAAAAGAAAACCACAAAGACTCCACCCCAAGATGCTAGAACACATACAGCAATTTGGCAGCAAAGATACAAAATCAAAGCCCAGAAGTCAGTGGCATTTCTATACGCTAACAATGAGACTGAAGAGAGAAATTAAGGAGTCAATCCCATTTACAATTGCACCCAAAAGCATAAGATACCTAGGGATAAACCTAACCAAAGAGGGAAAGGATCTATACCCTTAAAGCTAGAGAACACTTCTGAAAGAATTTGAGGAAGACACAAAGAGATGGAAAAATATTCCATGCTCATGGATTGGAAGAATTAATCTTGTGAAAATATCAATGTTACCCAGGGCAATTTACACGTTTAATGCAATCCCTATCAAAATAGCATGGACTTTCTTCAGAGAGTTGGGACAAAATATTTTCAGATTTGTGTGGAATCAGAAAAGACCCCGAATAGTCAGGGGAATGTTAAAAAAGAAAACCATAGCTGGGGGCATCACAATGCAAGATTTCAGGTTGTATTACAAAGCTGTGTTCATCAATCAGTGTGGTACTGGAACAAAAACAGACACATAGATCAATGGAACAGAATAGAGATTCCATAAATGGACCCTGAACGTTATGGCCAATTAATATTCGACAAAGGAGGAAAGACTATAGACTGGAAAAAAAGACATTCTCTTCAATAAATGGTGCTGGGAAAATTGAACATCATGCAGAAGAATGAAACTAGACCACTCTCTTGCACCATACACAAAGATAAACTCAAAATGGATCAAAATCTAAATGTGAGACAAGATTCCATCAAAATCCTAGAGGAAAACACAGGCAACACCCTTTTTGAACTTGACCACAGTAACTTTGTGCAAGATACATCCACGAAGGTAAGAGAAACAAAAGCAAAAATGAAATATTGGGACCTCATCAACATAAGAAGCTTTTGCACAGCAAAAAACAGTCAACAAAACTAAAAGACAACCTACAGAATGAGAGAAAATATTTGCAAAGTATGTATCAGATAAAAGGCTAGTATCCAAAATGTATAAAAAACCTATTAAACTCAACAGCAAAGAATCAAACAGTGCAATCATGAAATGGGCAAAAGACATGAACAGAAGATGACATAGACATGGCCAAAAAGCACATGAGGAAATGTCCTGCATCATTTGCCATCAGGGAAATACAAATCAAAACCACGGTGAGATGCCACCTCACACCAGTGAGAATGGGGAAAATTAACAAGGCAGGAATTCACAAATGTTGGAGAGGATGTGGAGAATGGGGAACCATCTTGCACTGTTGATGAGAATGTGAACTGGTTCAACCACTCTGGAAAACTGTGTGGATGTTCCTCAAAGAGTTAAAAATAGATCTGCCCTACGACCCAGCAATTGCACTGTTGGGGACTGACCCCAAAGATACAGATGTAGTGAAATGCTGGGACACCCGCACCCCGATGTTTACGGCAGCAATGTACACAATAGCCAAACTCTGGAAGGAGCCTCGGTGTCCATTGAAAGATGAATGGATAAAGAAGATGTGGTTTATGTATACAATGGAATATTACTCAGCCATTAGAAATGACAAATACCCACCATTTGCTTTGACATGGATGGAACTAGAGGGTATTATGCTGAGTGAAATAAGTCAATCGGAGCAGGTCAAACATTATATGGTCTCATTCATTTAGGAATTATAAAAATTAGTGAAAGGGAATAAAGGGGAAAGGAGGAAAAATGAGTGGAAAATATCATTAAGGGAGACAGTACATGAGAGACTCCAAATTCTGGGAAATGAACTAGGGGTGGTAGAAAGGGTGGTGGGTGGGGGTGTGGGTGTGACTGGGTGACAGGCACTGAGGTGGACTCTTGATGGGATGAGCAGTGGGTGTTATTCTATATGTTGGTCTATATGTTGGTCAATTGAACACCATTAAAAATAAATTTATTTAAAAATAAGAATATAAAAAATAAAATATAGTAGTTAGAAAAGGAAAGATTTCAAAAATAAAAATTGATAAAACAAGAAACTAGGTTAGATAAGAATAAACAAAGAAACGAGGACAATTTTATCTTGAATGAAAAAACATATCATAAAAGGAAAACCTTGAGTTGCTATGCTATGTTCCCACAGTGCTGGAGGTTCCAGTTCTGTTTGGTCTGGAAATGTGCGGGTTACTGGTTCTTCCAGGTGAACCTCACAGGAGGGGCCTGCTGCACAGATTCTTACAGATCTCTGTTGTGTGTTGCACCGACTTTGTCGGGAGTCAGCCTCACTGTAAGGTATTTGCTCTGTGAGCGTTTGTTCCCTGTAACCTTTCATACCCCTTTTCTGGGTGAGAGAAAAAAATACCATGCCTCAATCTGCAGCCCTGGATATGAGTGAAGTGGTGATTGACAAATATGCAGACAGATAGGCAGTGGTGCCTGCCTCCTACAATTCTCCCCTAGCAGACATGGGGGACACTAAAATGTGCAATGTTTGGGTTTCCTCAGGGAGGGTCTTTACCACTTTTTCTCTCACCCTCTCTTCCTGGAGGAAAGAGAATTTTGTCCCTTTCTCTGGTGGCTAGTCCCCCACAAGGAGAACGTTCAACCAATCCAATGGTCACACACTCTGCCTACCAGAGGAAGCGGGAGGATGTGTTCCAGTCCTTTGTATGGACCCAAAGTGGACCATGTACTCCTGGCCAAGCCTGTGATCATAGATAATGGCACCTCAAGCTGAACATTCTCTCAGGCTTGCTGATCTAAACCCATTTCCCTGAACCAATACATGGGAACTCTGCTGGCTCTTGGGCTTGTGTACTTTCTGGCCTCCAGGAATATTGAGACCCTACTCACTTACCTGTGGTTCTGTGCCATTTCACCTATGGCAGAACAGGGATGTCTCTGGAGGACCATTTCTAAAGGTCCAGATTTTGAACTTCAGGGCTCTTTCACTTTCAAGCAACTGGCCTATACATGCTACCCCCCACCATGACCATTATCCTCTGATAAATCCCTTCCATTTTGCTTTTCCATATCCATGGCGCTTAATTTTTCACTTTTCTATTTGTAAAGTCAGCCATTCTAGCCATTTCAGGTTGAAAAAAAAAAAAGATTTCAGGTTGAATTCACTGGTGTTTAGGCTGGCTTGATAGTTATGTAGCTAAATTTAGGGGACTAGCTAACATCAGGACCTCTACTCCACCATCTTCCATCCATCTGAAAAATCTGTGTATGTGTCAGGAACCACCTCTGCCAAGGGAAATCCCAACACTGTATATCATTATGAGGTCATCTCAGTGGTTACATACCCAGGGTACTCTTGAGCCATACTAGTACAGATCTTGCTGTAGTTACTAACAGGAAAAGGACATAGAGGCCTGGTCAACCCCAAGTCATAAATCTGGTCAGTTCAAAGCAATATTACCGTCGGCTTAAAGCTATGATAGTGGTCAATTTAAGCCATGATTGTTGTCAGTTTGCAGGTTCTGAGAGTTTGGGGGCACAATTAGATTACCTGGTCTAAGTCTGTCAGTGCTAAGCTGTTCTTCAGCACGTGATTTGATCTGCTCAGTATTGTGCAGATTCTTTCATGGTAATTGAGGACATTGTCTGTATGATGAGCACTAGTAATGCTGATCCTGTGACCAAACCCTGGGACAAGGAAAGATCAGGCTCAAGGGCCAGTTTGTGTTTAGCTTTGTATCCACCACCCCCTTATTTCTATTTGCTTATACAGCTGAGATACAGAGCTGATCAGTGCCTGGTCAATCAGTGTCAAGACATGGTCTGACTTCAGGACATGGTGCAAATATACTAATAATTTATAGCAGAGTGGAGTGTGCCTGCCTGGCTCATTGGTGGAGAATATGACTCTTGATCTAGGGTCATGTTTCTAGTCTATGTTGGGCACAGAGCCTTCTTATGGAAGAAATTATGAGACACACGTGGTAATATGTCTAACACATTCACCCTGAGGCCTAAAGCATGCCTGAACATCGCTAATTCACAAGAACTATTCATCACGGTTGATCAGTTGAAGGGAAGCTCCTTCATCGCAGAGCCCTAATGGAACACTAAGCTTGGAAGGACCTGGGTTCTGAGTCAGCTTGGGAGCAGTGCACTTGTAATTGAGGTGGTCCACTGGTGCCCAAGATGGCTCCAACTGAGATATCTGACAGTGTGAATGCTGGAGGAAGATGACCACAGTCTGTGAATCTACAGAGGCAGAAATGATTTTGGAAGATGTCAAGAAGGTTGGAATATGTAGCTGGGTTTCACAACAACTCTTTGAGTAAATGGAACCTATGTTTGGATTCAATGCACACATCAGTTCTATTTTAGATTAATTATTTCATATTACATAAATTTGCCAACGCCTTTTTAAAACATTTTTATTTATTTGAGAGAGAGAGAGACAGAGAGACAGCAAGAGAGAGCATGTGGAAGGAAAGTCAGATGGAAGGGGAGAAACACAAGTCCACTGAGCAGGGTGCCGAAAGAGGATATGATCCCAGGCACTTGGACCTTGGCCTGAGCTGAAAGTTTTTCCTCATCCACCAATGAGGATGACCCAACAGTAGCTCACTTTATGCTTATTACCCAGTCATTACCAACCAGTCTTCTCCTGTATCTATATAAAAACTGATCTCACAAATACCTGAGCACCACCACAAATGCACTGATATTCTGTGTTCTAGATGTTCCCAAGGCTATGGTGCCAGTTTTTGTCCACCAAAACTCCACCCACCTCTTGGTACATGAATGTCTCTCCACCCACCTCTTGGTACGTCTGCCTCATTTGCCTGATAGAAATGCTTTTCAGTAGTTTTCCATTTTTTGAAGTGAATACACATATGATAAAGAAGAGTGTCATTTTGGGGGGAGTAAAGACCACTTTGATGTGGTGTTGAAAGGGAAGGATTTAACTGCAGTAGGGGATATTTGCTCAGAAGCATTTTATTCACCTTGAATTCTGAATTTGGAATTGCTGCTTTAGTCAATTTGATAGATTTATAAGATCATCTCGTATAGCATCTGTTAAGGCTCCAGATAGAAGGCTAAGAACCAAGACTATGACCACTTTTATAGCAAACAAAGCAGAGAACAAGTTAAGAGTCCAGAAAAAGTGCCTCAAACTGAGGAACTCCATTTGCCCAACCCAGAGCAAGAAATCAAATCCTGGCAACCATGAGAATTGACCTGAAAGCCAGACAGGTTTTTCATTATGGCACCTAACACCCTGTTCTGCCATCGTGATTTTATTTGTCCCACGATGGAAGGTCCTAAGAATGACACACCTGGCACTATATTCACCCATTAAGAAATCTAAGGCACTGTGACCGTCCATCTCTATTCATGCCAATAAGATTTGATGCAATCCATATTCCATGTGGGACATACATTTTATCATCAGTAATATGTGACCAATTACCAAAAGTGAAAGTGTTATACAGTCTTTTTTATTTGTGCAATTACCAGCCATTGGAACAGTTTTCTAATATTTGGAGTAAATTATAAATTCTCCGAGTACTGTGCCTGAACAATAAAAGTGGTCCTATTTGGGAACTCATATACAAGATTGGAAATTCCAGCCTTGGTGATTCATTTCATTGGATGAAATCCACTTTTCCCGGAAGGATTTACCATGAGCTTCAGTGATGGATGGCATATAGCTATATGACCTAACAATGATTATAATTAGTATAAAAAGTATAGAAGAAGAAAAGAGGTGAAGGGGGTCATTCTGGGTGAAGAGCTACAAGAGGTCTGTGTAAAGTAAAATTATATTTTTTTAAACGTTTATACATCTTATTTTAATTTTTTAATTTATTTATGATAGTCACAGAGAGAGAGAGAGAGAGAGGCAGAGACACAGTCAGAGGGAGAAGCAGGCTCCATGCACCGGGAGCCCGATGTGGGATTCGATCCCGGGTCTCCAGGATCGCGCCCTGGGCTAAAGGTAGGCGCCAAACCGCTGCGCCACCCAGGGATCCCCTAAAGTAAAATTATTTTAACTGAGTGGATAGAAAACGGAGAAAAATTTAGATGAGAATCTTGGCCCATTATCTTGGGTGGAAGTTGCCCACTATCAACATTTGCCTGTTCTGAAAACATTGGATAAACTTCCTTTCCTAAGACTGGCTGCTTGCAGAATATCTCTGAGGAGCCTATTTGAGAGCCTTTATATTTTGTCCAATTCTGAATATTTAAAAACTGTAATTAAAGGTTGAACTTCCTAGAGATTCATTGCTTTATTTTTAACTAGGTCAATAAGCTCCCTTTCAGTGATGTTCAGGGCAGTTTTTCACATTTGGCTCTTCCTTCAGAAGTATCCCCCATTGAAGAGCAGAAAAGGCTGCTGGGAAAATTTGAGGAATATTTGTCTTAAGTTGGTGGTGAAAAATTTGAGTAATATCCTAAGTGTTCTTTAAGATCTTACAATATCTGCATATAGTGGGTGCTATTTCCTAGACTTGCAAATTCCAGGTCCTAATTTACGTGAAAGAAATCAGTATGGGGATCCCTGTGTGGCGCAGCGGTTTGGCGCCTGCCTTTGGCCAGGGATCGAGTCCCACGTCGGGCTCCCGGTGCATGGAGTCTGCTTCTCCCTCTGCCTGTGTCTCTGCATGATTATCTGTATTATCTGTGTCTCTGCATGATTATAAATAAATAAAAATTAAAAAAAAGAATCAGTATGTACTGAAGGGAATGGACTGGATAGCCCTCCTTCCTAGTGTCCATTTGCACCAAGGGAATTCACAGGATTTTGAAACTTTTGCCTATTTTAATGGACGGATGAAAATAATTTCCCCTCTATAAATAGGTTATATCTAGAATAATGAGATTATTTAGCAAAATTGTAGTCCTTTGAATTCTCTATAATTCTTTCTTAAATGTTTGAGAGCATATATGTGGATACTTTTTAGGGCTTTTATTTTGTTCTCTCTACAAAGTGAAAGATAGTCCACTTATTGCATAAGAAAGGAATTACAAGAACATCTGGGTGGTCAGTGATTGAGCATCTGCCTTTGGTTCAGATCATGATCACAGGTTCCCATATCAGGCTCTCTACAGGGACCCAGCCCCTCCTTTTGCCTATGTCTCTGCCTCTCTCTCTCTCTCTCTCTCTCATGAATAAATAAAAAATATTCAAAACATTAGAGAAACTGAATGACAAAGGAACCTTAGATTATTTAAGCCTTGATGAGGCACAGGAGAAAACCAAAGGGGTCTTTGGTGAACTCCTATGTCATGATTGTCCAGGAATACCATTGTACTCTTCTGGAGAGAGAGAAATGGATTAACCCTCTGATACAGAGGCACACTGAGAAAGGAGACCAAATATTTAGTAGAGCACAGCAGGTAGCTTTGGAAGAATTGATAACAGTTCAGCATTTGGGCAAGGTCCTACCCAAAAGAAGAAAAATCAATTTTGTTGATGACCCTGAGGTTTTGAACAAATCAGTACCTTTTTCATTTTGTGCCTTTCCTGGCAGTACAAGGATGATACTGGCACAAATGGAGGGTATATGAAGACTTATTTATTTATTTATTTATTTATTTATTTATTTATTTATTTATAAGATTTTATTTATTAATTTATTCATGAGAGAGGGACAGAGAACGAGAGTCAGAGACACAGACACAGGAAGAAGCAGGCTCCAGGCAGGGAGCCTGACAAGTGACTTGACCTGTAGTTGCCAGGATCACACCCTGAGTTAAGGTGGCACTAAACCGCTAAGGCACTGGGGCTGCCCTAAGAAGAGTTATTTAAGATGCTTTACATGAGAAGTTTGATCCTTACTTTCCACCTCCTAATTTATTGGGGAAGTTTAGGTTATGGTTTTCTTGGCTCCCTCTCCTCATTTCTAGGTTGTGCTCTGATTCTTTTTCCTATGTCAATGGGATTTGTAGCCTGGGAATGTCAAGTACACAATCAAAATCCTTGTGGAAGGTATGTGTTCCCTCCAATGGAGGAGACGAAAATCATATCCAGAGCAGATATATCCAGTTATGAATAGACCTATGGGACCTCAAGTCATTGTCCTTGTGGTATACATTCAATATTACAATTAAATTTGCAAAGTCTTTATAGCAGCAATGTCCACAATAGCCAAACTGTGGAAGGAGACTCGGTGCCCATCAAAAGATGAATGGATAAAGAAGATGTGGTTTATGTATACAATGGAATATTACTCAGCAATTAGGAATGACAAATACCCACCATTTGCTTCACAGTGGATGGAACTGGAGGGTATTATCCTGAGTGAAATAGCTCAATCGGCAAAGGACAAGCATTATATGGGCTCATTCATGTAGGGAATATAAAAATTAGTGAAAGGGAATAAAGAGGGAAGGAGACAAAATGAGTGAGAAATATTCGAAAGGGAGACAGAACATGAGACACTCCTAACTCTGGGAAATGATCTAGGGGTGGTGCAAGGGTAGGTGGGCGGGGATGGGGATGATCGGGTGATGGGCACTGAGGTTGGCACTTGATGGGATGAGCACTGGGTGTTATTCTATATGTTGGCAAATTGAACACCAATAAAAAATAAATTTATTAAAAAAATAAAAATAAAAATAAAAAAATAAAAAATAAATAAATTTGCAATGTCACACCCAAGTAGATCTGCAGGTCTGGAAGAACTCAGAAACAAATATTTGTGTTTTCAGTTAAGGAGTCACAGGTTGTGGTGACCCTCAGTGGGGAGTCAAAAATTTCTGTGCTACTTGATACCTATAGCATACAGGGTATAACTCCTCCAAGGATGAGCTGGAGCAACACAGGTAGCATTTAAGAAACAAGTAGGAGCACCAGGGCATACCAGGAATTCATGAGAATGACCATGTATGTTTCTAGATAATTCATCTTAAATCCATAAGCCTACAGAGTGCTTCCTCTTTTCTTCTGACACCTTCAGTTTTTTGAACTGGAGAATTTTTCTAGGTCTTTGTCTTTTTTTAATTTTTTTTTTTGCCCTAAAGATGTATCTTTTCCACCGTGTTGATTTCTTTACACTGTTTACAGATGTCCTGGGTACTTCATTAGTGTATGTTACACCAAGCTGTGTCTCTACAGACCCTCCCACTGCTCCTCTTATGTCCTTTTTTTTTTTTTTGTATTAAAGCGCTTTGCAAAAGACCTACCGGTGTGTTGTGGTACACGTAAGGGCTTCATGTCCCTTTTCATGTATGTTTGTGAATGAGGTCTCCAATTTTCAGTTTAGCTCGTTTGACAGCGGCAGATGAGTTATGATTCCAACAGCACCTCTTTTAACTAATGAATGAAATGGAAAGTCATTTCCTACCCTGCCTGGAACTTTAGTTTCCTAATTATTTAATTAGTTTGCTTTGTATTTATTTCATTAATGGTAGTCTATTTTCAGGATATCCCCATGTGTAGAAAAAAGGGGTGGGATTTATAATATAATGGTGGAGTTTATAACGAAGTCTGACCTTTTCCTCTATGCCATCTTCTTCCTTTATATAAGATCCTAATTTTGTTTTAGGAAAGCTATGCGGTCACCTAAAATACCTACTGACACATGCGTACATTTACTAAGTGTCATGGTTAATTTAGTCTTTTGATGATGCCAAGAGTGAATACATTGCTTGGATTTACCCTCTGCTTAAACATGTCCCAATATGAGGGGGCACATCTACTTTTAATTCTGTGGGGACCCAATACAGGACTGGATCCCAGAACTTGAGTTTATGTACTGAAGCAGAGTCAGATGCTTAATTTCCTGAGACACGCAAGCCTCCAGGAAGGGTCCTGCACAAAGGAATGGGATTTAGTACCCTTCTAGAGTAGGGACTACAGAAGGATGAGTTCTTCCACTCTGTAGAGAGTGGATCTGAGAGAGCATGGAAGTAGCAGGAAAGGGGCCCACTCAGAGCTAGTGCAGCCAAAGCCCACTCCCTGTTAGACCTTATCCCCAGCTGCTCACAATGTTACTGAGACCTACAGTCCGTGGAATCTTGTGTGGCTTAGATGTCATCCATTAATCCACCCATCTACAACCTAAGTAACCACTTTCCGTGTGAATTCATAATAGGTGCTCATCAAGATTGGTCAACTGACAGAAATCCAACTTCAGTCAGAGTTGCCTTTTGACAGTAGTTTGGAATGTCATGGATTCTGGGTCAGGTTGGGAGATGGGCAGACCACTCGCTGGTCACTAAGGGTTGTCAACTGGTCCTTGGGTGACCTCTAAGTGACACAGCTGGTAGTGTCAATGCTGGGAGGATGACCACATTTGGTCTTCTCGGCCATTCTAAGAGGCTTTACTGTGGAAGTGCATTGTGGTTGGGGTCAGGATTGGAGGTGGGAGGCTGATTTAGTATATGCACCTTTCTCTTTGCTCATGGACCTCCCCCATGGTATGTAGTATCACCGAAGTAAACCTAATGCAGGAGAAATTGAGGAGGAGACTGACAGAGATCCCGGTTCAGAGGCATTTTCCATGAAGTAAAGTACCTCAGGGACATTTCATGTGTTAAGAGAAACTTCTCCAAACCAAAGCAACCCTATTCTTCTTCTGGACCCACCATTTATCAGTTTGGTAACTCTTGGCATGTCACCATAATCATGCTCCCAATGAATGTGTTGTTACATCATTCTCTATTGTATCACAGAATAGAAGGATTTGCCCGCATAGTATCTGCTAGAGCTCATCTTCTTCGTTACTTTAGGCCCCACCTTTGGAAACATCATCCCAGTGACTTTCAGAAATATAATACAAACTGCTTAATGAAAGAGTCTATGTTGTAAAGAGCTCTTCCTGAATGCATTTATTTCCTATCACCTCCTTTTCCTCATTTGTCCTTTCCCTCAGCCAGTATTTTACTTTCTCCTTCTTTGTCTTTCTCTTTCTTTGCCTTTGAGATTCCAAATATATGTGACATCATGCAGTATTTGTCTTACAAATCCTGACTCATTTCACTTAAAATAATGGCTTCCAGAGCCATCCATGTTGTCAACAATGTTAGGATTTCCTTCCATGAAATAGAATATATCTCATTTCATGGATAGACTCCATTTTCTTTATCCATTTGCTGATAAGTAGATGATTTTTGTCTATAATCTTATCTGCTGTGTATAGTGCAGAACATGCACAGATATCTCTCTGAAGTTCAGCTTTCAGTCTTTGAGATGTGTTTTTGAAAGTCATTAGGTCACTGTATATTTTACTTTTAAAAAAACGTTGATGGTTTTCCGTATTGTTTATCATAGTTACTGCATCATTTTACATTCACTCTTGGGTCTTTTAAGTATAGAGCAATTACATGTCCCATTTAAAGCCCCAATGAATCAGAACCTCTGAATCAGGTGGCTCTTCTAGGCAAACAATGAAGAAGGGGATCAAAGTTTTGAACTCTGAAAATGTTATCAGTCACTCCTTGTGGTCTTCTGAAAGTGAGATATTAACATGTCATCCTATTTCATTACATTTAAAAGGGTCTAAGTTCAAGAGCCTCCAAAAATAATACATAGCAAGGGTTGTAAATCTGTGTGCCTCAACAAGTGAGTCAGAACATTCCATCTGTTGAAAAAAACAAAAGACATCATACAAATGGCTCAATTGAAGTTACCATGGAAATTCAGTCATGGATTTAATTATAAATATGCTAAGGACGCCTGGTTGACTCAGTCATGTAAGTGTCTGACTCTTGATTTTGCCCTAGATCATATTCTCATGTTCATGAGAGGTAGCTTTGAGAGAAGCTCTGTGCTACATATGGAATCTGTTAAGATTCCCTTCATCTTTTCCTCTCCCCCTCCAGTGCTCACACTATCTCTATCACTCTGTTGTTCAAAATAAAAAAAGAATCATTATTCTAGTTTGCTCATTGACCCATTATTAGGAGAAAATTATTAAGACCCACTTTTATTGTTTTAAAGTGAATAATACAGATATACTGGTGAGACATTATTCTATAACCAGAGGAGTCAATGTGCATTTTCAAATCAGGTTCAGTCATTTTTTACTTAGGATTTATTAATTCATTAATTTATTGGAGGAAAAGACAAAGGGATGGAAATAGAGAGAGAGTATAAGTGAGGACAGGGTTACAAGGAGAACTAGGCTACCCATAAAGGGAAAGCACAACATGGAGCTGAATCCTCAACATGGGATCGTGTACTGTTCCCATGGTAGACAATTAAGTGACTGTTTTCACTAGCACCCTACAACTCAAATGTGATCATCATTAATGGTATTATTTTGAATCTAATATTTGGACATTAATCCAGTGTAAAATATTCGAAAATGTAAGTCTCTTATTGTTTTTAATCAGTAGATAGTATTACCTATAATAAAACTGGTCTTTCCTACTCTGAATGAATTTAGGAAGCCAGAGGGAACAGTGTTTGAGAGAATGATACCAAAGTAAGTGAAACAACACCCGGAGGAAGTAGTTTGTCCCGAAGGACGTGTCTCTCCAGTCCACTAAGGATGGTGGCTACAACATTTCTCAACGAGGCAGGAGAAACTGTTCTTGAGGAAAATACCAGATTACACACTTTATAACAGCTTCGGTGTTGCCAATGGTAAGCATCCTCTCAAATAAGGTAATGCTTGGCAAGAGACAACGACTCAGCACTCTTCCCACCAGGAAGATTGTGTTTTCATCTTATATGGAAAGTGTCTGATTTTCATCAGAATTTCTTTTTTTTATTTCTTTTTTGTTGGTGTTCAATTTACCAACATACAGCATAACCCCCAGTGCCCACCACCCACTCACTCCCACCCCCCGCCCTCCTCCCCTTCTACCACCCCACGTTCATTTCCCAGAGTTAGGAGTCTTTATGTTCTGTCTCCCTTTCTGATATTTCCCACACATTTCTTCTCCCTTCCCTTATATTCCCTTTCACTATTATTTATATTCTCCAAATGAATGAGAACATACTCTATGGAAAACAACCAAGGATGCGACATTCAATCCATGGTCAAAGATACTCAAGCTCACTTTGAGAAGATTTATTGGATATTCTTCTGTGATGCTCTTGATGAACACTCTAATTCAGAAGGGATCATAGGGTGCTTCCAGCAGGACACATAGTATCCCTGAGCATGTTTGTCATCGTGTTCAGGAATAACTCAGGTAGACGTGCCTGATTCAGTCAGTTAAGAGTCTTCCTTTGATTCAGTTCATGCTGTTTGGGACATGAAATCAGCCTAGGTGTCTGATTTATGAGTGGGCCTCCTTTATGAGTAACATGTTTGTCTTTCTCTTCCAACTATCCCTCTCACATCTCCTCCTCACTCTTTCTCTCAGATACATAAAGACGAATTTTAATAAACTAAAAGAATAATTCTCTGATGGTTGATCACTATGAATAGAGGGCTACTGAACATGATCGCTTTGTTTACAAATCTTGAGATGAACTGCCACTGTTTGGCCACTAATGGTGTTAGGGCTGCAAAATATGCTGTGTTATGGGATTTTTTTATTTTTTGAGAATGATGAGAGAGGACGTCGTGCAGTGTCAGTGGGACATACGTCCTGGAGAAGTCTCTTATTCTTTCTCTCTCCTTTTATATTTCTCTGGATTTCTGTGTCTATATTTGTGTCTCATTCTCTCAATTTAGATCTCTAAATTTAGTGTCATACACGCATATGCATACACAACTGTTCCACAGCAGAGTGTTAAACGGGTCACACAACTCTAAGCCTCATGCATTCACAACCACACCACAGAGTGAATATGCTAGCTTCCTAGTATTGTAGAATCATGGACATATTTTCTGACCTGGCAAAGCTGCCTATCTCACACACTCCCAAGCCCTGGGTACATGGAATACTGAGGCTGTCCCAGATCAACAAGGTTACCCCATCTGCCTTGTTAATTAGAGGTTTTTGTCAACAAGCAACTGATTCCAGAATACGAATCACTTTTGCTGGTTTCTGAGATGACCTGCACTTACACCAATGAGGATACCATGAGGAACAGGTCATGTGTGTACTTTCTGATTGATTGTCTTGGTGAGTAGTCAACAGCACATGAGCAACAGTAGTAAAGCAAAAGACCTCCAAAGGAAGCACAGGTTTTGCCCATGAAAAAGAACGGGCTATTCCTCAAGGATAGATCTCTCCAGTTCACTGAGTGAGTAAAATGAAATTCTTAACTCAAGAAGGAAAAACTGCATGTGAGAAAGAGGTCCCCTTCTACACTGTTTATAACTTACCCTTTCAACACCCCATAAAAATGGTCCTTACAACTAAAAAAATACTCTGTTCCTTGTCATATCATAATTCACTCCAAAGAGGAAAAAATTCCCACTTCTAATTCAGGAGAACAGGCTAGCATTCCATAGAAGAAACTGGAGATTCCTTTATTGACTTCCTGTGGAAAAACTACTGCACCACACACTTAGCGATATTTAGAAGTACACACAGTAACTTTGGATGCATTGGGTGTAGTGCTCAAGAATTACTGAGAGATCATTGTTTATATGGATACAGGACAAGACTGTAATGTAGTCAGGGATTAATAAGCATCATATGAAGGTCTGGGGGGCAATCCTCCTTGGGGGATAAGGAAAAGTCTTAAGTTCAGGCCAAGATCTCAGTGTCCTGGAATTCATACAGTATTTGGGGCCTTGCTCAACTTGAAATGTACTTCTCCATTTTCCTCTACCCTTCTATTATCTTATGCTATAAATAAATAAATAAATAAATAAATAAGTAAATAAATAAATAATAAAATCTAACAAAAAAAGTCATTGGCAACCTCAAATAGCCTGACATACTTAATTCACGAATAGAACCGATCTGCACATTGATTTCAATGATGAGTTCCCGTGGCTCATGTAGCTTGTTGTGAAACCCAGGTAAAATCTCCTACCTTCTGGTCATCTTGCAAAATAATTTCTGTCTCTGTAGGTCCACATACTCTCCTATCTTTTGTGAGTTTTTTCACTTGATTTTACCCATAATCTTCAAAGGTTTTATTCAGTGCTACCAATTATTCTTTTTTTCCCCTATTTACTCTAGTAGTCTCTTGTATTTATTTCCTAGTCAGGTTTCTTTTTTTAAGGTTTTTTTCATTTATTTATGATAGACATAGAGAGGGAGAGAGAGAGGCAGAGAGAGATAGAGATAGAGAGAGTGAGAGGGGCAGAGACACAGGCAGAGGGATAAGCAGGCTCCATGCTGGGAGCCTGATGTGGGACACAATCCTGGGACTCCAGAAGAGCACCCTGGCCAAAGGCAGGCACTAAACCCTGAGCCACCCAGTGGTCCCCCTAATCAAGTTTTTTTTTAAAGATTTTATTTATTTATTCATGGGAGACACACAGAGTGAGGCTGAGACATAAGCAGAGGGTGAAGCAGGCTAACTGTGGGGAGCCTGATGTGGGACTTGATTGCAGACCCATGAGACCATGACTTGACCAAAGGCAGACGATCAACCACTGAGGCACGCAAGTATATCACTATTCAGATTTGATGAAAATATTCCGTCCTGGAGTGATTTAAATACTGGAAGTATACCATTTACCAATAGTGATAGCAGTGAAATAGAGTGGGATAGAGGCTCAGCATTATCCATTAAAGAAGTACAGCATGGGAATATGATCAGTGGAATTGTAATAGTGCTCTTTGGGGACACATATACCTACACTCGAGGTGAGCGCAATATTAACCTATATAGGTATTGAATCGCTATTTGGTACACTTGAAACTAATGTACCCTTGTGTGCCATCTTGATTTCAATTAAAAAAGAGTAATAATGTGGACACCAGACTGGTTCCTTTGGTTGGGTGTCTACTTTGGGCTCATATCATGGTCCTAGAGTCCTTGGATACATAATGTGCATTTGTTAAAACACACATGAATGCATAACACAGAGCAGTCCTTTATATATATGGTCAACTTCATTAATAATAATGTCTTCACACTGGTTTGTTCTTTGTGATAAAATTTCTACACTAAATGAGGCATGTGGACCAAGGGATAGGATGGTATGGAAATTTATAAATTATATGCTGCATTATGACATTAATTTAACCCTAATTTCAGTAATAAGGTCTGTTTTTAAAAACATAATCAGAGATTACATGGTTATTTTACACAGACTAGTGTACAAATATTAGCTTCACAGCACCTACTTTTTAATCTGACGAAATATGAGTGCTAAAAGCAGTTTTACCCTTTTGGCTATAAACTAATGACTGTCCATTTAAATTGCAAATTTCACATATGAAACATAAATAATATGGCTTAGTATTTTTTTGTCTTCATCGGTATATTCAGCCCAGTAGAAGAATGGTTTCTTCAAGAGAGGAGAGAGAGAGAGATAGGGCAAAAAAGAAAGTGTAAGGAGTGGAGGAGTACAGGAGAAGGGAAATAGAATATTAAGGAGGCTCCACCCACAACATGTAGGAGACACAGGAGGAACATACACTATTTAAGTTAGAGGAGAGGGTTCAGTTTTAGATGATCCCATTTATCTGGTGACATTTGATGGAAATATCACATTTGTGTACCTCATGCCATGAGTCCCAAAAATGACAACTGGACACCGTGGAGCAAACAATGTTGCCACCCCAGCAGTCACAACCTCAGAGTGAATACTCTCGGAACACAAAATTGACATAGTCGGAAACCTCAACTGATGGGACTGATGAGCCTCTGCAAAGTTCTTTTTTATGGTGGATGCCAGTTCTGTGAGATTCTCACACTCACTGTTTTGTGAGGCTGGCTCAGAGAAGACTCACAGAGCACCATTCCTGCTTCTATGCCCAGCTAAAACTTCTTATGACACAAACCAGTTTCACACATCATAGCGCAGCAGAAAGTGGTAACAAAACAAACAGCATAAGAAGATCTATAGGAATAGACTGATTCCACAAAAGAGTCCAAAGAAATGGGAACAAAAACAAGACCCAAGTGTCCGACTCAGTAGAAACCGCCTAGGAACTGTCTCAGAGAATACATTTCAGATCCAGGTCTCCCTCTTCATGTCATCATGGACTAGATAGCTGCTAGGAGCAAGGCACAGGAGGCCTCTTTGAGCACTACCCTTGCTCAAAGCAACAGGAGGCTCTGAAGATGTCCTGTGGACTCCTTGTGATTGCCTCTACAATGAACAATGGCCAACCAAATGAAAATAAGCAAAGAATATTGACTCAGTTCTTCTTAGAGAAGGGAGTCAGTCACTAATATTTGTGTTGAGCAGAGCTCCAGCATCAGATGGAAGGTTTCAAATTCACTCTAGGGGGTATAGGGAAGGCTTCAGTTGTGCCTTGATGAGAAACTATTGTATGGAGAGGCTATAGTGAGCTGTCCAGAAGTGAGACACCCTATGTGATTGTGAATGGTGATTCTTTCTGATCAGTGGTCCTAGGTAGGAATTTAGGACAACTGTTAGGAAAGCTCTCAGATATATAAATGTCTAGGCTGGCCAGTGGTTATGGTGTAGAATCCTGAGCCTGTGGCTAGAGTGGTATACGGGTTATTTGGTAGAAGCTTGAAGCTTGTGGACCAAAATTTCTGGTGTAAACCATGCACCAGGTGCTGGATACAGCCACCAAACATCCTACCCTCTAACTTATATAGACAAGGCCTTCTCCCTTAACTTACTGCAAGATAATGGGCTGCTTCCTTGATTGGTCATGGGTCATAAATCTCTCTGAATTAGTATCTTGCTATGATCTATACTTCAATTTTCCAAGTAGACTGGGGAACACCTACCAGGAGAATGCTAGGGTAGTTGCTTAGATGGCTGAAAAGAGACTATACATTGAAAGATCCCAGTTGTCAAGTGCTGGATGAGAGCAAATGCTGCAATATGAGAATCCTAGAAAGGAGCATATCATTAAGGGAGAAGACAGTGGTGCCTGGTGACTCAGTAGGTTAAGTCAGGATGCTGGTTTGAGCTCAATAGCAGGATTTTCAGGCAATTGTCTTGGGATTCTCTCTCACCTTCTGCCTCTCCATGCACAGAGTCTCTCTCTCTCAAAATATAACAAATAACTACTTAAAAAACAAAATAGTGTAAAAAGCATGAGCAGAAATAAATTACATACAATGTTGAACTAGGAATCTGAGTCTCCACAGTCACCAAAATAATCTTCCTTGTGCAGCAGCAAAGGAACGGGGATGGGGTGGTTTGCGGAAAAAAAAACAGGGAACAGTTAAGAGAACAGGAGGATCTGAGTCACAGCTTCTAGAATCAATGTCCTGTACCCTGGAACTCAATTTGCCTTCGGTTCTAGTCTCCTCACCTAATTACCCCTGGATACACGATCCTTTCAATTTTATGTGGGGATTGGCCTCCAGAGTCTTTGTGCCTTCTTTGGTCTCAGATTCCATGTCCTGAACCAGGAAAGAAGGCCAGTCATCCCATTCTTTAAAGAAGCCACAATGCACAGCCCGGGTGGCTTACTGGTTTAGCGCCACCTTCAGCCTGGGTCCTGATCCTGAAGACCCAGATGGAGTCCCACATCAGGCTCCCTTCTTGGAGCCTGCTTCTCGCTCTGCCTGTGTCTCTGCCACCCCCTCTGTGTGTGTGTGTGTGTTTCTAATTAATATAAAACTAAAATCTTTTTTAACAACAAGAAGCCATCAAATTACCTATGCCTTTCTCTTCCCAAGTTTTGCTCTCTCTTTCTGCTCACTCCTGCTTCACTCTCTCTTCTTTCACCTGAGCATTAATTTCTCATTTCCTTCTCCTTCACCTCCAACAACCATTATATTCTATGGCGTGGGAATGCTTGGGGAATGATCAGCTTTTTATGCGACCCTCCTTTATTAGTTAATCAAGGAGCCAAGCCAGGCAATGCTCGAGTAGTTGCAATGGGCCTGCAGGCCTATGGACAAGGGTTGCATGTGGCAGTGAGGGTGACATCCCACTGGGTTATCATGACTGCTCTGTGCTTGGGGTGCTCTTAGGTACTTCAGACAAACTTAATCTTTATATATTTTTTAAAGTTTTTATTTAGTTAGTTTTATGTAAATTCAATTTGCCAACATATATTCTAACACCCAGTGCTCATCCCATCAAATGTCCTCCTCCTGGCATATAAGAAATAGTGAAAGGAATTATAAAGGAAAGGAGTGGAATTGAGTGGGAAAAAATTAGAGAGTGACACAAACCGTGAGAAACTCCTAAATCTGGGACACACTGAATCTTTAAAACAGCCCATTCATATCGTAGCCCATAGAGGAGAGAAATGCGATGCTAGAGGTAAAGTATCTGGCCAATTCCCTTTAATCTAAATCTGGGATGATGGGTTTTCTAAAGCAGTTGAGGCATCATCATTATCACTACGAATCACCATTTGTCCTGGTCCCAAGAAGGGCTGGGCCATTGGCTCCAGGCAGCTATGAGGGAAAGTCTGAGGCTGGACCAAGACCCTGATATGGGGAGTGGGCCCAGAACTCTGTAGTTATAGTAGTGATATCAGACAGGAACAAAAATGCTGGCCACCCTGCTTAGAGCCTGTGTTCTGGCCCTGGTAAGACCAGGAGACTCGCTCTGCATGACTTTGATCACAAGAGTGTGCCACCAGCCCAGCAGCTTTCATACAATTCCTCTAGATTCCCTGCACCCAGCGAAGGCCTAGGGTGGCTGCAGTCGAGCCTTTCTCACAGGCAAGGATGTACAGATTTTATTCTTTTCCCAGGACTGAAGATTGTGCAAGCAGAGTAGGAGGTAACTGTGCTTTTGGCCCTCCCTCCCACCTCGCTTCTGCTGGAACAAGAAGCACGTGTTCCGAGGGTCCATTTCTGTGATGTTCATCCCTAGAGTGTCTTTACACTCCTGGCAGTACAAGGGTAGCCCAGCATTGGTACTCTGCGACATATAGATGCAGAGGGAGAGGGTCCCTGGCTGTGCCAGCACCTGACTCCAACAGATGCACTCTTTGTGCAAGTTCAGATGTGCATGGCAGACCTGTATTTCAAGATATTGGCTTGATCCATGACCAAAGGCAATAACCTGAGACAAAACCTCTCTTGATCTATTACCAAGAGATTCTATCCAAATATAAGGAAGGACCTTAGTGTTTCCCAGTGGCAAAGGGAGGAGGAACTGGTCTTCAGGAATGATAAATAAAAATAAAAGAAGAATATGACCAACTGCATAACCCAATCAGATCTGAATGTTTCTTACTATTTTACTCAAATAACCCTACTATTTATGATAGAATAGACCAAAGAAGAGCAACTTCGTGGCTCAGCAAATTGTGTCTGACTGCAGCTTTAATCATTACCCCAAGATCCGAAGAGTTGGTCTGTGTCAGGCTCCCTGTTCAATGTGGGGCATGAATATCCCTCTCCCTCTCCCTCTGCTCTTCTCTCTCTCCCTCTCTCTCCCCCATATTTAATTTTAACAAAAGATAAAAGGGAGAAACAATTGTATTCCTATGCATCATCTTCTTGATATCATCCTGCCCACCCGTAGTCTACAAATAACAGGTATAATCCATCTGCTCCCAGGGACACTCTCCATTGATTCCCACCTTATTGTAGTTCCCTACCTAAGGATTCTTCATCTTCAGTAATTGCATCCTCGACACTCTCCACCGCCCCATCTTTAGAGACACAAGCATGAGGATGATGTGATTAGAGATTGGGGCCCGT